>NC_139813.1:26276490-26686490 GCF_963457635.1 Microchirus variegatus
TGTGAATTCTTTGGTGGGTTGTCAATTGTGAACTGCATCGAAAACACTTTCCACATGTTTCACATGAAAATGGCCTCTCACCTGCATGAATTCTCATGTGTTCCATGAAGATTTTTTTTTGCCTAAAGCATTTTTTACAAACGTTGCACGTATGGGTCTTTTTACCTGTAACATTCCTCATGTTTCCCGTGTGATCTTGACTCTCAGCTACAGCAGAGAGGAGCTGGTGGTCAGTGTCTGGTTCTATGTGATCACTTTCTTCATTATCAGGAGTCAACATAAAGGTATCAGCCTCCTGCTTCAGTTCAAGCTGCTCCTGCTCCTGACTGGTGCAGATTTCCTCCTCTTCCTCTTTAATCTGTAGAGACTCTGGCTCCTCTTGGTCCAGACTGGAGTTCCTCTCCTGGTTCCAGAGCTGCTGCTCAGTGAGAAACTCCTCCTCCTCCTCATTATAGATGTTCTGCTTTGGAAGCTCTGCAGACACAAAGATGGACCCAGAAAATAAGTCAGGACAGTAACTGACCAACATATTCAAAGAAAACCCAGCCAATCAGAGGTCAGGATGGGGTGAAAGAGGCTGAAACTTAAACAAAACAGCAGTTAATAAGACCAAGTGGACAAGGTGATGAGCTTCTTGTCTGGAGTACTTGAAAGTACACAGACAGACAAGAAGTACGCTGATCCAGTGGCTTTCGTCATGGATGTACTTTTGCCAGAGGTGAGATATCAGACACTGATTCAAAGACTACATATTTTATATAACTGCATATGTCTCCTTTTAACACATGGTCACTGTCCAACACAATCTTAATCTTCATGACATAGGCAACAATATTCGCCCTGGCAGTTGTACGCTCCATTTCCCTGGACAAAGCCACTGAGATGTACAAACGTGGAACTAAGTTTGACTCGAGGTAAGTCAGATAGTTTATAAAACTGTTAAACCAACTTTCACAACAGTGCATATTCCCAAATGTATGTGAGTGTCATTAATGACTTCATCATTTTGTTTTATCATTTTGTCTTATCAGTGAGATAACGCTGCTCAGTGAACAGCTTCAGAGCCAGAGCCTGTCGGATGAAGCAAGGCTCAAACTCTAAAGCCTCTTGGGCAGATTCCAGAGCGCTTTAGAGAGTGAGGACTTTCTTCAGCGACTGTGATTCGAGTCAAACTGTTTTCCATCCATCTGTCCATTACCTACCACTTTGTCCTCCACTGAAGGGTCACGGGGGGTGCTGTGCCTATCTCACCTGACATAGGGTGATAGGCGGGGTCACACCCTGAACAGTTCACCAGTCCATCACAGGGACACATATAGAGACAAACAACCGTTCACTCACACTCACACACCTACGGCCAAATAACCTAATCCCCAAATCTGCATGTTTTTGGACTGTGGGAGGAAGCTGGAGAACCTGGAGAAAACCCACGCACACACGGGAAGAACATGCAAACTCCATGCAGAAAGACCCTTGTTCCAGCAGGGGCTCTTTGTCAAAAGTGTAAAAAGTTTATTTTGTGTTACACAAATAAAAATAATATATCATTAATTTTTTGTACTCATTACATGGATTTGAATGTTATACAACTTTCTGTGCAGAATCAAGTGTTTCAGAGCTTTTGTATGACTTCATTCATCAAAATATCCACTGATGTCCAACTGTGTTTGATTCAGATACCAGAGTTTCACATATCTACCTGGAAATAGGTAACAACTCCTTAATGACATAATCAGCAATAGTTTAGTTTATTGTTGATTTTGTTGAAAGCTTTGTTGAGTGATTTCATAGTTGTACCTCATGGGAGTGTAAAAACAGAACAAGTAGAATTCTATAGTTCTAATACTTTTTCTGTCAAACAGACTAATAAGACATTCAAAAGGTGTAGGCTATTAAACACAACTTTTTATAACCTACAGTTTGCTGTGATCATGGAAGTTTGCAAAAATAAATTAAATTACTCACAAATGTTACATTTTACAGAAGCTATTGCTGTCACAGTGGAAATGTTTTTTGGGGATCAGTATAATTATAATGTGATATTGTAATATATGAGCGTGATCATTATATTTTATAAATGTGATCATTATATTTTATAAATGTTATAATTATATTTTTATTTAATAGTTTACAAAATGGCTTTAATTATTCATAAATTGCATACAAAGTACACTTATGTGTTCATAAATGTCAGCGAGTATTTTATTCGTCTCTATTATTGTTGCACACCGTGGTAAAAAGTCTCTGTCAATGAGTTTGCATGGGATACGCGTGTATAAATAAAGTTTCAACAAAAGTAAACGTCATCACGTCAGACGTGATCTCTCACCCAATCAATGTTGAGGAGGCGTGTCTGCGTGTAAGGGGAGTGTTGAGGAGGCGTGCCCGCGTGTAAGGGGAGGGCTGGCGTGGGGCTTCCAGCCCGCAGTTAGACCTACTTGGAGACGGCTGATATTTTTCGACAAAGATGGCGGCCACAGCTGCCACAGAGGAACATTTTCGTTGTAATATATGTTTCGCAAATAAGCACGTTACGATGTCGAATTGAGTTGGAATATGTTGGTTTGATATACATCTGCAGGACCGTTGAGCTTTGGACACTAATGTCAGAAAATAACTGACGATTTGTGAAAGCAGCGAGCTAGCTAGCTAGCGAGCGGCTACCCGCCGGGTGCCCCGAGAGAGCACGCCCGCCACGCAAAGCTGCACGACGGACGCAGTTGAAGTATAGTATTATAGTAGTATTATAGAAGTATAATGTGGCCTTAGAGAAATCTCGAAACTTGAAACGGGTTGCGCTTCCGCGGACATTTCATGTAAAAGCGGAAGTTTATTTTGAAAAGCCCCCGGATCCGTCGCGAGGAGAACAAAGAAGAAAAAAACGAGCGAACTTTACAACAAAACGCTCTCAGAACAAAGTGAAGTTTAAAGACAGAAAACACAGACGGAGACAAAGTGAGAGGAACATAACGACACACAATAATAATCCTCATTATTCCGCTTGTACTCACCTATCCGCTGTAACTTGACTTTAGGTTTATAAACGACCTCCAACAGTTTGCGCTGACGAATCATCTCCTCCTCGTGTTCGGCGACGATTCTTTCTACGTGTGTGAATATGTCTTCAGCAGCAGCAGTTAGTCGCTCCTGGATTAAACCTCTCAGATACGGAAGTGAAGACATCGCTGCTTCGTTCATAACCGCCGGAATATTTGACCTGCGAAATACGAACAAACCGCCGGAATATTTGACCTGCGAAATACGAACAAACCGCCGGAATATTTGACCTGCGAAATACGAACAAACCGCCGGAATATTTGACCTGCGAAATACGAACAAACCACCGTCTTCCCGCTTCAAATCTCCCACGCGGAGCTAACGCTGCTAGCTTTGCTTACTTCCGCTGGGTGTTACAGTTGCCAAGTTCCGACGGAGCAAGCGAGTCAGAAGTTTTTGTTTCCGTCTTTAGTTTGGACATATACATAAAAAGATACATGTATACACACACACACACACATACATATACATATACATATACATATATTTGTATATATATATATACACATGTGAGTAGTAAACATGAAGTAGTAAAGTCTTAACCAGCACCAACTCCTTACTGCAAGATCTTTCTGGGGAAGTTGACGGAACCGGAAGCCTGGTGACCACCTTGTGGCGCTATTCGGCACTGCAGCAACAGTCACATCCAGACTGACTGTTACAGTGTGAAGAAAATTAAACACTTCACTGTTACAAGAATAAAAAAGACTTTAAATGGCAGCAGAAACAATAATCCATGAATGAAAGCGTTTATTTTTGTTTTTTTAATCATCAATTGTGTATAAAAATGGCACAAAATATTTGAAAAAAAAGAAATACAGAGTCAAAACTTTTATTTACTGGACTTTGACGATGACAATGACTGTTTGAAAGAAATACAGTTTCAAATATAAGAACAATCATCATATAAAAAGGATCAAATTTGACTAATTTCATAGAATCAAAGACAGAAGTAGAGATTTTTACTAATTTTTAGTGGTGGGCAAGTGAAGCCTTATGAAGCACTGAGGCTTTCCTAACAATTGTGTTGAAAAAGATTCAACGCTTCAGTGACGGTGACATCTAGTGGACAACTGAAGCCATAGCAGCCTCTCAAGAGCACGACTGAAGCACCAACACTGTTTCAATCCCATGTCAGCAATTAACGTTTAGAAAAGACTGTGTTTACATTTCGATTTAGCAGTTGATTTGAAATTAAAAGTCCAGATTCGCTCTGATAATATGAAATTATTACCAACTTTGAGATGTAATAAAATCATACTTTTCCACAGGTTCTGACCAGCACTGACTAGTATGGGTTCAGGACGTCTATGACTACTTCCATACTGTAAATCAGACGTCTTTAATGGACAGGTTTTGATATATTTCAAATTTAAAGTCTTCAGTGGGTTTGACAAATCACATCGTCTGTGATCAGACACAGTCGTTACATGAGTGATCCACAGTCTTTCAGTTGTCATAAAATAATCAGTTAGTGAGAACTTCAAGCTCTTTCAAAATTGGTAATGCAGTCGTGCATCCACAGCTTAATATTTTACATGGTAACTAAACGTCATGGCTGTGACGTCTATTCGTTAACAGGTGCTGCAGTGGTGTGTGGCTTCTTCTTCTTACCTCTGTGAGTTCTTTGGTGGTTTGTCAAAGTTGTACTTTGCCGAAAACACTTTCCACATGTTTCACAGGCATGTGGCTTCTCACCTGTGTGAGTTCTCGTGTAAATTCAAGGCATTTTTGTATGCAAATCTTCTCTGACAAACGTTGCACGTATACGGCTTCTCACCTGTGTGAGTTCTCATGTGTACATTCAAGGTTCTTTTGTATGCAAATCTTCTCTGACAAACGTTGCACGTATAGGGCTTCTCACCTGTGTGAGTTCTTCGGTGGGCTGTCAAGTGTGAACTGCGTCGAAAACACTTTCCACATGTTTCACAGGGATACGGCTTCTCACCTGTGTGAGCTCTCATGTGTCTATACAAGGCACTATTGTTTGTATATCTTTTCTGACAAACGTTGCACGTATAGGGCTTCTCACCTGTGTGAGTTCTTTGGTGGGCTGTCAAGTGTGAACTCCGTCGAAACCACTTTCCACATGTTTCACAGGAGTATGGCTTCTCACCTGTGTGAATTCTAATGTGTTCTTTCAAGTTACATTTCAATGCAAATCCTTCCTGACAAACGTTGCACGTATATGGCTTCTCACCTGTGTGAGTTCTTTGGTGGGCTGTCAAATCTGAGCTCCATCGAAAACACTTTCCACATGTTTCACATGAAAATGGCCTTTCACCTGCATGAATTCTCATGTGCTTCATGAATAATTTTTTTTGCCTAAAGCATTTCTTACAAACGTTGCATGTATGGGTCTTTTTACCTGTGACATTCCTCATGTTTCCTGTGTGATCTTGACTCTCAGCTACAGCAGAGAGGAGCTGGTGGTCAGTGTCTGGTTCTGGTTCCATGTGATCACTTTCTTCATTATCAGGAGTCAACATAAAGGTATCAGCCTCCTGCTTCAGTTCAAGCTGCTCCTGCTCCTGACTGCTGCAGATTTCCTCCTCTTCCTCTTCAATCTGTAGAGACTCTGGTTCCTCTTGGTCCAGACTGGAGTTCCTCTCCTGGTTCCAGAGCTGCTGCTCAGTGAGAACCTCCTCCTCCTCCTCATTATAGACGTTCTGCTGTGGAAGCTCTGCAGACACAAAGATGGACCCAGAAAATAAGTCAGGACAGTAATTGACCAACATATTCAAAGAAAACCCAGCCAATCAGAGGTCAGGATGTGTGTGAAAGAGGCTGAAACTTAAACAAAACAGCAGTTGATAAACGATGAGCTCAGCGATCGACATTAAACAAGAAACCAAACTAAATCAAAGCTAGTTTAAGGATCAGTCCATGGCTGGTCCTGCTGAAAGACAGACCATAATGTGTTTCCTGGACTACTGCCCTCGTCTCAGGTGTAGTAAATTAAGTGAATCTGCTTTTTAAACGCTGAAGATATGCCCTCTTTTAAGAGCGTCTTCTGAGTCAGTCGCTCTCACATGTTGTGTTTTAAAAGTCAGGTTTTAGTCAGACTAACAGAATAATGTGTTACACAGAGATCCTCAGACTCTCAAAAGTCACGTAGTGTGAACTTGGTTTCAATCCACATACTTCACACGAGCACGTTTACTGTTTTCGTGTACATAGTGCTCAACAATTCAAGCCCTGCGTTAAGTGCTCTGCGTAGGTTACGGAGACCCCTCTACGTCGCCGTAGAGACTGTTGGAGAATCCGTGACTCCGTCAAGGGACAACTGAGACGGCCAGGGCTGCGATTGGTCCTCAGGACAGGCAGAGTTAACGCTGCTCTGTGCCGGCCACAGTGAGCACTGAGCGTCCACAGAGGCAGAGCTGCCAAACTATAAATACGTTATATCTTAATACACACAGCACATGTTTAGACTAGGCCTGGCAAACTCGATTCTTTTTAAGGATTCGGGTTATTCTGAGTCACTCACTCAACTGATTCGGGTTATGCCAGTCACTTGAGTCAGTATTGCTAAATCACCAAGAACACTCAGTCCTAGTTTATTTATTGTATTAACTTAGTGTAGCATAAACAATGTACAGGCTTTCAATGTAGACATAGAAACAGGAACAGAGAACTGCCCACAGAAAATAAATGATTAGGCTATTGTTATTATTATTATTATTAGCCTATTATTATTATTATGAGGCTATTTAAAGGTACAATGTGTAGTATTTATGGGTTTTATATAATCCAAAATCCACTTTTTTATACATATTATGTGCTCCTGCATTGTCTAGTCGCTGTATAATAGTTTTTGTTTCATTTTCGTAGTGTTTCAAAAAGTCATGTAAAATAACGTGGTTGCGGGCCGCGGTTGCATAGCCACTGTTAGCAGAGAGACGCATGTTTCTACCGGAGCCTGTAAGGACAAACGCGAGAGAACAAATCAAGCGTCTCTTTACTTGTAGCAGAAGTCCCGCCTCCTCTCTCTCCGCTTCGTCTGCTACGGCCGTGGTAGCTCGCCCTCTCCCTCACCTCACGAACCTCATCTGCTGACACGGAGAAAGACGACGAGGACGACATTTGAACAGCTGCGGATACCGTAGCGCTCAGGGAAGGGAGGGGGTGAGCAGAGCAGCAGGTCTTTGTTGTAAATGTCAGCCTCTCCTCTAGATGGCACTATAAACTACTTATTTCCCCTTTAACAACTCAACCGACGTCATTTTTATATGCTACATTCTATACACCAAACCTAGGCCTATAACCTAACCTCTAAACATGCTATTTCAGAAGCGAAAGTATGGCTTTTGTTGTGGATTTTCTGTTCAAACTGACTCGTGGAGAAATAGTCTACTACTCTCGTCTGCGAGGAAACAGATCCACTCATGACAAAGATGAAATTACCCATGATGCTTTGCGAATTCAGCGAGTCGGCTGATATTTTTCAACAAAGATGGCGGCCAAAGATGGAAGTTTAAAGTTTTTCATGTGTTTAATCAAGTTAACTTTTACTGCAAAGCCTTTCTTACAAACGTTGCACGTATAGGGCTTCTCACCTGTGTGAGTTCTTTGGTGGGCTGTCAAATCTGAACTCCATCGAAAACACTTTCCACATGTTTCACATGAAAATGGCCTTTCACCTGCATGAATTCTCATGTGCTTCATGAATAATTTTTTTTGCCTAAAGCCTTTCTTACAAACGTTGCATGTATGGGTCTTTTTACCTGTGACATTCCTCATGTTTCCTGTGTGATCTTGACTCTCAGCTACAGCAGAGAGGAGCTGGTGGTCAGTGTCTGGTTCTGGTTCCATGTGATCACTTTCTTCATTATCAGGAGTCAACATAAAGGTATCAGCCTCCTGCTTCAGTTCAAGCTGCTCCTGCTCCTGACTGCTGCAGATTTCCTCCTCTTCCTCTTCAATCTGTAGAGACTCTGGTTCCTCTTGGTCCAGACTGGAGTTCCTCTCCTGGTTCCAGAGCTGCTGCTCAGTGAGAACCTCCTCCTCCTCATTATAGACGTTCTGCTGTGGAAGCTCTGCAGACACAAAGATGGACCCAGAAAATAAGTCAGGACAGTTATCAACATATTCAAAGAAAACCCAGCCAATCAGAGGTCAGGATGTGTGTGAAAGAGGCTGAAACTTAAACAAAACAGCAGTTGATAAACGACGAGCTCAGCGATCGACCTTAAACAAGAAACCAAACTAAATCAAAGCTAGTTTAAGGATCAGTCCATGGCTAACCTATAAACATGCTATTTCAGAAGCGAACGTATGGCTTTTGTTGTGGATTTTCTGTTCAAACTGACTCGTGGAGAAATAGTCTACTACTCTCGTCTGCGAGGAAACAGATCCACTCATGACAAAGATGAAATTACCCATGATGCTTTGCGAATTCAGCGAGTCGGCTGATATTTTTCAACAAAGATGGCGGCCACAGCTGCCACAGAGGAACATTTTCGTTGTAATATATTTTTCGCAAATAAGCACGTTACGATGTCGAATTGAGTTGGAATATGTTGGTTTGATATACATCTACAGGACCGTTGAGCTTTGGACACTAATGTCAGAAAATAATAGACGATTTGTGAAAGCAGCGAGCTAACTAGCTAGCTAGCGAGCGGCCTTAGAGAAATGTCGAAACTTTAAACGAGTTGCGCTTCCGCGGACATTGCATGCAAAGGCGGAAGTTTATTTTGAAAAGCCCCCGGATCCGTCGCGAGGAGAACAAAGAAGAAAAAACGAGCGAACTTTACAACAAAACGCTCTCAGAACAAAGAGAAGTTTAAAGACAGAAAACACAGACGGAGACAAAGTGAGAGGAACATAACGACACACAATAATAATCCTCATTATTCCGCTTGTACTCACCTATCCGCTGTAACTTGACTTTAGGTTTATAAACGACCTCCAACAGTTTGCGCTGACGAATCATCTCCTCCTCGTACACGACGACGATTCTTTCTACGTGTGTGAATATGTCTTCAGCAGCAGCAGTTAGTCGCTCCTGGATTAAACCTCTCAGATACGGAAGCGAAGACATCGCTGCTTCGTTCATAACCGGAATATTTGACCTGCGAAACACGAACAAAACGAAACGTTTCCCCTTCGATCCGCTGATGTCCACAGTACTTCCTGTTAGCGCTCGTGTAATTGCGCCGGGTTGAAACATCGATGTTTTATATAAATGTGGATAAAGCACCGCCCCCCTTTGTCTTGTTTTGTCATGGTGGCCACTCTGGGTACTGCAACAACAAAAAATAATCATATTTTCCCAAGTGTCCACAGGACTTCTCGAGACAAGGACACGGGCTTTTATAGATCTTTACATTCTACATTTTAATTCGTGAAGTTTCATATTTGTAAAAAAAACTTCCTAAAGGCCATAAAAAGCCCACAAAAATCTTATTTCCCAGAGTGACGTCACAGCTGTGCGGTCATGTGGCGTCTCGTGAACGGCGCTACTGTCACTGAACTTTATGAGAAATGTGAATAAATGAAGACAATGAGAGGGTTTTTCATTTTACAGTTAAAGTAAGGGAAAAACTTCCTGTTGTCTAAAAACAAACCAAAAATACAAATTATTGTGTTGATGATGTTGACGATGCCACATCATGGGGTTCATTTCAGATCGAGGCAGCACACTTAAAAAACATGGATTTTATTTCAATTACATTTTATTACAAATACAGGGGGAAATATGAAGTGACACAATTTCCTGTTTCTGCGAGTGAACTGTGGACTGACGACCAACACAAAAATAGCTCAAAAACATTTATTTCATTTTACTAGAATCACAATTGTTTTTATTGTTCAGCGTTACGGCAAAATGTTTAAGCAAAAGTCAAAAAAAGTAGACGTCAGACGCTCTTATTTTGAAAGCCAGTTTCAAAGGAAGTGGTGCTATCTGAAGAAAAAAAAAACTTAAATGCTAAATTACAATAAAGACTTTAAATCACAGCAACAACAATAATCCCTAAATGAAAGTGTTAAATCATAGCATCAATAGTGTATTAAAAAAAGGCTCAGAATATTTGCACAAAATACAAACTCAAAACTTTAATTTACAGGAGTTTGACGACTACGATACATTTTTGAAAGAAATACAGTTTCCAGGACAATTGATGAAAATAAAAAGACTCATTTCATAAAATCAAAGACACCTACTTTTACCTACAGAAGTAAACAAAAACAATTGATTCAATAATAAAATATAAAAAAAACAGAGACAGATTCAATAATGAGTTTAAATCCACTGTCATGGTCGAGATAATGAAATTCATTTTCACCAGTAATTTATCACCAACAGTATTTATACTAATGGCTTCTATGAAGTTTACACAAGTGACTACAATGTACTCAACATCTATTTTGAACCGAGTTTACATTTCAGATTTGTAGTTTCTTTCTCCTCCAATAATTTGCCAACATATTGTTGGCAGATGTCAAATAAATGAGGCTCCATAACATTCTGAGACCATCCATATCAGTGGTATATGGCTTGTTCTCACCTGTGAGTCCTCATGTGGATCTTCACATTTCTTTTAAGCACAAAGCTTTTCTTACAAATGTTACAAATATGAGGCTTCTCGCCTGTGTGAATTTGTCAAAACTGAACTTTGTCAAAATCACTTTCCACAAGAAAATGGCCTGTCCCCTGTGTGAATTCTCATGTGATTCATCAAGACATGTTTATATCCAAAGCATTTCTTACAAATGTTGCACATATGGGACTTCTTCAATTGTGTGAATTATATTGTGACTTGTCAAATACGCCAATAGTCGAAAACACTTTCCACGTTATACAAGAAAATCGCTTCTCACCCGTGTGACTTTTTGTGTCTTATCAAATTTGATTGATATCGAAAATACTTTCCACAGGTTTGACAACAATATGGCTTCTCACCCGTGTGAGTTTTCATGTGATTAATCAAGTTACCTTTTACTGCAAAGCCTTTCTTACAAATGTTGCAAACATGGGGCTTTTCACCCGTGTGAGTTTTCATGTGTTTAATCAAGTTAACTTTTACTGCAAAGCCTTTCTTACAAATGTTGCAAACATGGGGCTTTTCACCCGTGTGAGTTTTCATGTGTTTAATCAAGTTAACTTTTACTGCAAAGCATTTCTTACAAACGTTGCAAACATGGGGCTTTTCACCCGTGTGAGTCCTTCTGTGGGTCACTAAATGAGAACTGCATCGAAAACACTTTCCACACGTTTCACAAGAATATGGCCTTTCACCCGTGTGAGTTCTCATGTGTCTAATCAAGTGATCTTTTTCCGCAAAGCATTTCTTACAAACGTTGCAAACATGGGGCTTTTCACCCGTGTGAGTCCTTCTGTGGGTCACCAAATAAGAACTGCGTCGAAAACACTTTCCACACATTTCACAACTATATGGCTTCTCACCCGTGTGAGTGCTCATGTGTCTAATCAAGCTAACTTTTTCCACAAAGCTTTTCTTACAAACGTTGCAAACATGGGGCTTTTCACCCGTGTGAGTCCTTCTGTGGGTCACTAAATGAGAACTGCATCGAAAACACTTTCCACACGTTTCACAAGAATATGGCCTTTCACCCGTGTGAGTTCTCATGTGTCTAATCAAGTGAGCTTTTTCCGCAAAGCATTTCTTACAAATGTTGCAAACATGGGGCTTTTCACCCGTGTGAGTTTTCATGTGTTTAATCAAGTTAACTTTTACTGCAAAGCCTCTCTTACAAACGTTGCACGTATAGGGCTTCTCACCTGTGTGAGTTCTTTGGTGGGCTGTCAAGTGTGAACTCCATCGAAAACACTTTCCACATGTTTCACAGGGGTGTGGCTTCTCACCTGTGTGAGTTCTTTGGTGGGTTGTCAAATCTGAACTTGATCGAAAACACTTTCCACATGTTTCACAGGAGTATGGCTTCTCACCTGTGTGAATTCTAATGTGTACTTTCAAGTTACATTTCAATGCAAATCCTTCCTGACAAACGTTGCACGTATATGGCTTCTCACCTGTGTGAGTTCTTTGGTGGGCTGTCAAATCTGAACTCCATCGAAAACACTTTCCACATGTTTCACATGAAAATGGCCTTTCACCTGCATGAATTCTCATGTGCTTCATGAATAATTTTTTTTGCCTAAAGCATTTCTTACAAACGTTGCATGTATGGGTCTTTTTACCTGTGACATTCCTCATGTTTCCTGTGGGATCTTGACTCTCAGCTACAGCAGAGAGGAGCTGGTGGTCAGTGTCTGGTTCTGGTTCCATGTGATCACTTTCTTCATTATCAGGAGTCAACATAAAGGTATCAGCCTCCTGCTTCAGTTCAAGCTGCTCCTGCTCCTGACTGCTGCAGATTTCCTCCTCTTCCTCTTCAATCTGTAGAGACTCTGGTTCCTCTTGGTCCAGACTGGAGTTCCTCTCCTGGTTCCAGAGCTGCTGCTCAGTGAGAACCTCCTCCTCCTCATTATAGACGTTCTGCTGTGGAAGCTCTGCAGACACAAAGATGGACCCAGAAAATAAGTCAGGACAGTAATTGACCAACATATTCAAAGAAAACCCAGCCAATCAGAGGTCAGGATGTGTGTGAAAGAGGCTGAAACTTAAACAAAACAGCAGTTGATAAACGACGAGCTCAGCGATCGACCTTAAACAAGAAACCAAACTAAATCAAAGCTAGTTTAAGGATCAGTCCATGGCTGGTCCTGCTGAAAGACAGACCATAATGTGTTTCCTGGACTACTGCCCTCGTCTCAGGTGTAGTAAATTAAGTGAATCTGCTTTTTAAACGCTGAAGATATGCCCTCTTTTAAGAGCGTCTTCTGAGTCAGTCGCTCTCACATGTTGTGTTTTAAAAGTCAGGTTTTAGTCAGACTAACAGAATAATGTGTTACACAGAGATCCTCAGACTCTCAAAAGTCACGTAGTGTGAACTTGGTTTCAATCCATAAACTCCACACGAGCACGTTTACTGTTTTCGTGTACATAGTGCTCAACAATTCAAGCCCTGCGTTAAGTGCTCTGCGTAGGTTACGGAGACCCCTCTACGTCGCCGTAGAGGCTGTTGGAGAATCCGTGACTCCGTCAAGGGACAACTAAGACGGCCAGGGCTGCGATTGGTCCTCAGGACAGGCAGAGTTAACGCTGCTCTGTGCCGGCCACAGTGAGCACTGAGCGTCCACAGAGGCAGAGCTGCCAAACTATAAATACGTTATATCTTAATACACACAGCACATGTTTAGACTAGGCCTGGCAAACTCGATTCTTTTTAAGGATTCGGGTTATTCTGAGTCACTCACTCAACTGATTCGGGTTATGCCAGTCACTTGAGTCAGTATTGCTAAATCACCAAGAACACTCAGTCCTAGTTTATTTATTGTATTAACTTAGTGTAGCATAAACAATGTACAGGCTTTCAATGTAGACATAGAAACAGGAACAGAGAACTGCCCACAGAAAATAAATGATTAGGCTATTGTTATTATTATTATTACTAGCCTATTATTATTATTATTAGGCTATTTAAAGGTACAATGTGTAGTATTTATGGGTTTTATATAATCCAAAATCCACTTTTTTATACATATTATGTGCTCCTGCATTGTCTAGTCGCTGTATAATAGTTTTTGTTTCATTTTCGTAGTGTTTCAAAAAGTCATGTAAAATAACGTGGTTGCGGGCCGCGGTTGCATAGCCACTGTTAGCAGAGAGACGCATGTTTCTACCGGAGCCTGTAAGGACAAACGCGAGAGAACAAATCAAGCGTCTCTTTACTTGTAGCAGAAGTCCCGCCTCCTCTCTCTCCGCTTCGTCTGCTACGGCCGTGGTAGCTCGCCCTCTCCCTCGCCTCACGAACCTCATCTGCTGACACGGAGAAAGACGACGAGGACGACATTTGAACAGCTGCGGATACCGTAGCGCTCAGGGAAGGGAGGGGGTGAGCAGAGCAGCAGGTCTTTGTTGTAAATGTCAGCCTCTCCTCTAGATGGCACTATAAACTACTTATTTCCCCTTTAACAACTCAACCGACGTCATTTTTATATGCTACATTCTATACACCAAACCTAGGCCTATAACCTAACCTATAAACATGCTATTTCAGGCTTTTGTTGTGGATTTTCTGTTCAAACTGACTCGTGGAAAAATAGTCTACTACTCTCGCCTGCGAGGAAACAGATCCACTCATGACAAAGATGAAATTACCCATGATGCTTTGCGAATTCAGCGAGTCGGCTGATATTTTTCAACAAAGATGGCGGCCAAAGATGGAAGTTTAAAGTTTTTCATGTGTTTAATCAAGTTAACTTTTACTGCAAAGCCTTTCTTACAAACGTTGCACGTATATGGCTTCTCACCTGTGTGAGTTCTTTGGTGGGCTGTCAAATCTGAACTCCATCGAAAACACTTTCCACATGTTTCACATGAAAATGGCCTTTCACCTGCATGAATTCTCATGTGCTTCATGAATAATTTTTTTTGCCTAAAGCATTTCTTACAAACGTTGCATGTATGGGTCTTTTTACCTGTGACATTCCTCATGTTTCCTGTGTGATCTTGACTCTCAGCTACAGCAGAGAGGAGCTGGTGGTCAGTGTCTGGTTCTGGTTCCATGTGATCACTTTCTACATTATCAGGAGTCAACATAAAGGTATCAGCCTCCTGCTTCAGTTCAAGCTGCTCCTGCTCCTGACTGCTGCAGATTTCCTCCTCTTCCTCTTCAATCTGTAGAGACTCTGGTTCCTCTTGGTCCAGACTGGAGTTCCTCTCCTGGTTCCAGAGCTGCTGCTCAGTGAGAACCTCCTCCTCCTCATTATAGACGTTCTGCTGTGGAAGCTCTGCAGACACAAAGATGGACCCAGAAAATAAGTCAGGACAGTTATCAACATATTCAAAGAAAACCCAGCCAATCAGAGGTCAGGATGTGTGTGAAAGAGGCTGAAACTTAAACAAAACAGCAGTTGATAAACGACGAGCTCAGCGATCGACCTTAAACAAGAAACCAAACTAAATCAAAGCTAGTTTAAGGATCAGTCCATGGCTAACCTATAAACATGCTATTTCAGAAGCGAACGTATGGCTTTTGTTGTGGATTTTCTGTTCAAACTGACTCGTGGAGAAATAGTCTACTACTCTCGTCTGCGAGGAAACAGATCCACTCATGACAAAGATGAAATTACCCATGATGCTTTGCGAATTCAGCGAGTCGGCTGATATTTTTCAACAAAGATGGCGGCCACAGCTGCCACAGAGGAACATTTTCGTTGTAATATATTTTTCGCAAATAAGCACGTTACGATGTCGAATTGAGTTGGAATATGTTGGTTTGATATACATCTACAGGACCGTTGAGCTTTGGACACTAATGTCAGAAAATAATAGACGATTTGTGAAAGCAGCGAGCTAACTAGCTAGCTAGCGAGCGGCCTTAGAGAAATGTCGAAACTTTAAACGAGTTGCGCTTCCGCGGACATTTCATGCAAAGGCGGAAGTTTATTTTGAAAAGCCCCCGGATCCGTCGCGAGGAGAACAAAGAAGAAAAAACGAGCGAACTTTACAACAAAACGCTCTCAGAACAAAGTGAAGTTTAAAGACAGAAAACACAGACGGAGACAAAGTGAGAGGAACATAACGACACACAATAATAATCCTCATTATTCCGCTTGTACTCACCTATCCGCTGTAACTTGACTTTAGGTTTATAAACGACCTCCAACAGTTTGCGCTGACGAATCATCTCCTCCTCGTACACGACGACGATTCTTTCTACGTGTGTGAATATGTCTTCAGCAGCAGCAGTTAGTCGCTCCTGGATTAAACCTCTCAGATACGGAAGCGAAGACATCGCTGCTTCGTTCATAACCGGAATATTTGACCTGCGAAACACGAACAAAACGAAACGTTTCCCCTTTGATCCGCTGTTGTCCACAGTACTTCCTGTTAGCGCTCGTGTAATTGCGCCGGGTTGAAACATCGATGTTTTATATAAATGTGGATAAAGCACCGCCCCCCTTTGTCTTGTTTTGTCATGGTGGCCACTCTGGGTACTGCAACAACAAAAAATAATCATATTTTCCCAAGTGTCCACAGGACTTCTCGAGACAAGGACAAGGGCTTTTATAGATCTTTACATTCTACATTTTAATTCGTGAAGTTTCATATTTGTAAAAAAAACTTCCTAAAGGCCATAAAAAGCCCACAAAAATCTTATTTCCCAGAGTGACGTCACAGCTGTGCGGTCATGTGGCGTCTCGTGAACGGCGCTACTGTCACTGAACTTTATGAGAAATGTGAATAAATGAAGACAATGAGAGGGTTTTTCATTTTACAGTTAAAGTAAGGGAAAAACTTCCTGTTGTCTAAAAACAAACCAAAAATACAAATTATTGTGTTGATGATGTTGACGATGCCACATCATGGGGTTCATTTCAGATCGAGGCAGCACACTTAAAAAACATGGATTTTATTTCAATTACATTTTATTACAAATACAGGGGGAAATATGAAGTGACACAATTTCCTGTTTCTGTGAGTGAACTGTGGACTGACGACCAACACAAAAATAGCTCAAAAACATTTATTTCATTTTACTAGAATCACAATTGTTTTTATTGTTCAGCATTACGGCAAAAGGTTTAAGCAAAAGTCAAAAAAAGTAGACGTCAGATGCTCTTATTTTCAAAGCCAGTTTCAAAGGAAGTGGTGCTATCTGAAGAAAAAAAAAACTTAAATGCTAAATTACAATAAAGACTTTAAATCACAGCAACAACAATAATCCCTAAATGAAAGTGTTAAATCATAGCATCAATAGTGTATTAAAAAAAGGCTCAGAATATTTGCACAAAATACAAACTCAAAACTTTAATTTACAGGAGTTTGACGACTACGATACATTTTTGAAAGAAATACAGTTTCCAGGACAATTGATGAAAATAAAAAGACTCATTTCATAAAATCAAAGACACCTACTTTTACATACAGAAGTAAACAAAAACAATTGATTCAATAATAAAATATAAAAAAAACAGAGACAGATTCAATAATGAGTTTAAATCCACTGTCATGGTCGAGATAATGAAATTCATTTTCACCAGTAATTTATCACCAACAGTATTTATACTAATGGCTTCTATGAAGTTTACACAAGTGACTACAATGTACTCAACATCTATTTTGAACCGAGTTTACATTTCAGATTTGTAGTTTCTTTCTCCTCCAATAATTTGCCAACATATTGTTGGCAGATGTCAAATAAATGAGGCTCCATAACATTCTGAGACCATCCATATCAGTGGTATATGGCTTGTTCTCACCTGTGAGTCCTCATGTGGATCTTCACATTTCTTTTAAGCACAAAGCTTTTCTTACAAATGTTACAAATATGAGGCTTCTCGCCTGTGTGAATTTGTCAAAACTGAACTTTGTCAAAATCACTTTCCACAAGAAAATGGCCTGTCCCCTGTGTGAATTCTCATGTGATTCATCAAGACATGTTTATATCCAAAGCATTTCTTACAAATGTTGCACATATGGGACTTCTTCAATTGTGTGAATTATATTGTGACTTGTCAAATACGCCAATAGTCGAAAACACTTTCCACGTTATACAAGATAATCGCTTCTCACCCGTGTGACTTTTTGTGTCTTATCAAATTTGATTGATATCGAAAATACTTTCCACAGGTTTGACAACAATATGGCTTCTCACCCGTGTGAGTTTTCATGTGATTAATCAAGTTACCTTTTACTGCAAAGCCTTTCTTACAAATGTTGCAAACATGGGGCTTTTCACCCGTGTGAGTTTTCATGTGTTTAATCAAGTTAACTTTTACTGCAAAGCCTTTCTTACAAACGTTGCAAACATGGGGCTTTTCACCTGTGTGAGTTCTCATGTGTCTAATCAAGTGAGCTTGTAGCACAAAGCATTTCTTACAAACGTTGCAAACATGGGGCTTTTCAACCGTGTGAGTCCTTCTGTGGGTCACTAAATGAGAACTGCATCGAAAACACTTTCCACACGTTTCACAAGAATATGGCCTTTCACCCGTGTGAGTTCTCATGTGTCTAATCAAGTGAGCTTTTTCCGCAAAGCATTTCTTACAAATGTTGCAAACATGGGGCTTTTCACCCGTGTGAGTGCTCATGTGTCTAATCAAGCTAACTTTTTCCGCAAAGCTTTTCTTACAAACGTTGCAAACATGGGGCTTTTCACCCGTGTGAGTCCTTCTGTGGGTCACTAAATGAGAACTGCATCGAAAACACTTTCCACACGTTTCACAAGAATATGGCCTTTCACCCGTGTGAGTTCTCATGTGTCTAATCAAGTGAGCTTTTTCCGCAAAGCATTTCTTACAAATGTTGCAAACATGGGGCTTTTCACCCGTGTGAGTTTTCATGTGTTTAATCAAGTTAACTTTTACTGCAAAGCCTTTCTTACAAACGTTGCACGTATAGGGCTTCTCACCTGTGTGAGTTCTTTGGTGGGCTGTCAAGTGTGAACTTGATCGAAAACACTTTCCACATGTTTCACAGGGGTGTGGCTTCTCACCTGTGTGAGTTCTTTGGTGGGTTGTCAAATCTGAACTTGATCGAAAACACTTTCCACATGTTTCACAGGAGTATGGCTTCTCACCTGTGTGAATTCTAATGTGTACTTTCAAGTTACATTTCAATGCAAATCCTTCCTGACAAACGTTGCACGTATATGGCTTCTCACCTGTGTGAGTTCTTTGGTGGGCTGTCAAATCTGAACTCCATCGAAAACACTTTCCACATGTTTCACATGAAAATGGCCTTTCACCTGCATGAATTCTCATGTGCTTCATGAATAATTTTTTTTGCCTAAAGCATTTCTTACAAACGTTGCATGTATGGGTCTTTTTACCTGTGACATTCCTCATGTTTCCTGTGTGATCTTGACTCTCAGCTACAGCAGAGAGGAGCTGGTGGTCAGTGTCTGGTTCTGGTTCCATATGATCACTTTCTTCATTATCAGGAGTCAACATAAAGGTATCAGCCTCCTGCTTCAGTTCAAGCTGCTCCTGCTCCTGACTGCTGCAGATTTCCTCCTCTTCCTCTTCAATCTGTAGAGACTCTGGTTCCTCTTGGTCCAGACTGGAGTTCCTCTCCTGGTTCCAGAGCTGCTGCTCAGTGAGAACCTCCTCCTCCTCATTATAGACGTTCTGCTGTGGAAGCTCTGCAGACACAAAGATGGACCCAGAAAATAAGTCAGGACAGTAATTGACCAACATATTCAAAGAAAACCCAGCCAATCAGAGGTCAGGATGTGTGTGAAAGAGGCTGAAACTTAAACAAAACAGCAGTTGATAAACGACGAGCTCAGCGATCGACCTTAAACAAGAAACCAAACTAAATCAAAGCTAGTTTAAGGATCAGTCCATGGCTGGTCCTGCTGAAAGACAGACCATAATGTGTTTCCTGGACTACTGCCCTCGTCTCAGGTGTAGTAAATTAAGTGAATCTGCTTTTTAAACGCTGAAGATATGCCCTCTTTTAAGAGCGTCTTCTGAGTCAGTCGCTCTCACATGTTGTGTTTTAAAAGTCAGGTTTTAGTCAGACTAACAGAATAATGTGTTACACAGAGATCCTCAGACTCTCAAAAGTCACGTAGTGTGAACTTGGTTTCAATCCATAAACTTCCCACGAGCACGTTTACTGTTTTCGTGTACATAGTGCTCAACAATTCAAGCCCTGCGTTAAGTGCTCTGCGTAGGTTACGGAGACCCCTCTACGTCGCCGTAGAGGCTGTTGGAGAATCCGTGACTCCGTCAAGGGACAACTGAGACGGCCAGGGCTGCGATTGGTCCTCAGGACAGGCAGAGTTAACGCTGCTCTGTGCCGGCCACAGTGAGCACTGAGCGTCCACAGAGGCAGAGCTGCCAAACTATAAATACGTTATATCTTAATACACACAGCACATGTTTAGACTAGGCCTGGCAAACTCGATTCTTTTTAAGGATTCGGGTTATTCTGAGTCACTCACTCAACTGATTCGGGTTATGCCAGTCACTTGAGTCAGTATTGCTAAATCACCAAGAACACTCAGTCCTAGTTTATTTATTGTATTAACTTAGTGTAGCATAAACAATGTACAGGCTTTCAATGTAGACATAGAAACAGGAACAGAGAACTGCCCACAGAAAATAAATGATTAGGCTATTGTTATTATTATTAGCCTATTATTATTATTATTAGGCTATTTAAAGGTACAATGTGTAGTATTTATGGGTTTTATATAATCCAAAATCCACTTTTTTATACATATTATGTGCTCCTGCATTGTCTAGTCGCTGTATAATAGTTTTTGTTTCATTTTCGTAGTGTTTCAAAAAGTCATGTAAAATAACGTGGTTGCGGGCCGCGGTTGCATAGCCACTGTTAGCAGAGAGACGCCATGTTTCTACCGGAGCCTGTAAGGACAAACGCGAGAGAACAAATCAAGCGTCTCTTTACTTGTAGCGGAAGTCCCGCCTCCTCTCTCTCCGCTTCGTCTGCTACGGCCGTGGTAGCTCGCCCTCTCCCTCGCCTCACGAACCTCATCTGCTGACACATAGAAAGATGACGAGGACGACATTTGACCGGCTCAGGATACCGAAGCGCTCAGGGAAGGGAGGGAGTGAGCAGAGCAGCAGGTCTTTGTTGTAAATGTCAGCCTCTCCTCTAGATGGCACTATAAACTACTTATTTCCCCTTTAACAACTCAACCGACGTCATTTTTATATGCTACATTCTATACACCAAACCTAGGCCTATAACCTAACCTATAAACATGCTATTTCAGGCTTTTGTTGTGGATTTTCTGTTCAAACTGACTCGTGGAAAAATAGTCTACTTCTCTCGCCTGCGAGGAAACAGATCCACTCATGACAAAGATGAAATTACCCATGATGCTTTGCGAATTCAGCGAGTCGGCTGATATTTTTCAACAAAGATGGCGGCCAAAGATGGAAGTTTAAAGTTTTTCATGTGTTTAATCAAGTTAACTTTTACTGCAAAGCCTTTCTTACAAACGTTGCACGTATAGGGCTTCTCACCTGTGTGAGTTCTTTGGTGGGCTGTCAAGTGTGAACTCCATCGAAAACACTTTCCACATGTTTCACAGGGGTGTGGCTTCTCACCTGTGTGAGTTCTTTGGTGGGTTGTCAAATCTGAACTTGATCGAAAACACTTTCCACATGTTTCACAGGAGTATGGCTTCTCACCTGTGTGAATTCTAATGTGTACTTTCAAGTTACATTTCAATGCAAATCCTTCCTGACAAACGTTGCACGTATATGGCTTCTCACCTGTGTGAGTTCTTTGGTGGGCTGTCAAATCTGAACTCCATCGAAAACACTTTCCACATGTTTCACATGAAAATGGCCTTTCACCTGCATGAATTCTCATGTGCTTCATGAATAATTTTTTTTGCCTAAAGCATTTCTTACAAACGTTGCATGTATGGGTCTTTTTACCTGTGACATTCCTCATGTTTCCTGTGTGATCTTGACTCTCAGCTACAGCAGAGAGGAGCTGGTGGTCAGTGTCTGGTTCTGGTTCCATGTGATCACTTTCTCCATTATCAGGAGTCAACATAAAGGTATCAGCCTCCTGCTTCAGTTCAAGCTGCTCCTGCTCCTGACTGCTGCAGATTTCCTCCTCTTCCTCTTTAATCTGTAGAGACTCTGGTTCCTCTTGGTCCAGACTGGAGTTCCTCTCCTGGTTCCAGAGCTGCTGCTCAGTGAGAACCTCCTCCTCCTCCTCCTCCTCCTCATTATAGACGTTCTGCTGTGGAAGCTCTGCAGACACAAAGATGGACCCAGAAAATAAGTCAGGACAGTAATTGACCAACATATTCAAAGAAAACCCAGCCAATCAGAGGTCAGGATGTGTGTGAAAGAGGCTGAAACTTAAACAAAACAGCAGTTGATAAACGACGAGCTCAGCGATCGACCTTAAACAAGAAACCAAACTAAATCAAAGCTAGTTTAAGGATCAGTCCATGGCTAACCTATAAACATGCTATTTCAGAAGCGAACGTATGGCTTTTGTTGTGGATTTTCTGTTCAAACTGACTCGTGGAGAAATAGTCTACTACTCTCGTCTGCGAGGAAACAGATCCACTCATGACAAAGATGAAATTACCCATGATGCTTTGCGAATTCAGCGAGCCGGCTGATATTTTTCAACAAAGATGGCGGCCACAGCTGCCACAGAGGAACATTTTCGTTGTAATATTTTTCGCAAATAAGCACGTTACGATGTCGAATTGAGTTGGAATATGTTGGTTTGATATACATCTACAGGACCGTTGAGCTTTGGACACTAATGTCAGAAAATAATAGACGATTTGTGAAAGCAGCGAGCTAACTAGCTAGCTAGCTAGCGAGCGGCCTTAGAGAAATGTGGAAATTTTAAACGAGTTGCGCTTCCGCGGACATTTCATGCAAAGGCGGAAGTTTATTTTGAAAAGCCCCCGGATCCGTCGCGAGGAGAACAAAGAAGAAAAAACGAGCGAACTTTACAACAAAACGCTCTCAGAACAAAGTGAAGTTTAAAGACAGAAAACACAGACGGAGACAAAGTGAGAGGAACATAACGACACACAATAATAATCCTCATTATTCCGCTTGTACTCACCTATCCGCTGTAACTTGACTTTAGGTTTATAAACGACCTCCAACAGTTTGCGCTGACGAATCATCTCCTCCTCGTACACGACGACGATTCTTTCTACGTGTGTGAATATGTCTTCAGCAGCAGCAGTTAGTCGCTCCTGGATTAAACCTCTCAGATACGGAAGCGAAGACATCGCTGCTTCGTTCATAACCGGAATATTTGACCTGCGAAACACGTACAAAACGAAACGTTTCCCCTTTGATCCGCTGATGTCCACAGTACTTCCTGCTAGCGCTCGTGTAATTGCGCCGGGTTGAAACATCGATGTTTTATATAAATGTGGATAAAGCACCGCCCCCCTTTGTCTTGTTTTGTCATGGTGGCCACTCTGGGTACTGCAACAACAAAAAATAATCATATTTTCCCAAGTGTCCACAGGACTTCTCGAGACAAGGACACAGGCTTTTATAGATCTTTACATTCTACATTTTAATTCGTGAAGTTTCATATTTGTAAAAAAAACTTCCTAAAGGCCATAAAAAGCCCACAAAAATCTTATTTCCCAGAGTGACGTCACAGCTGTGCGGTCATGTGGCGTCTCGTGAACGGCGCTACTGTCACTGAACTTTATGAGAAATGTGAATAAATGAAGACAATGAGAGGGTTTTTCATTTTACAGTTAAAGTAAGGGAAAAACTTCCTGTTGTCTAAAAACAAACCAAAAATACAAATTATTGTGTTGATGATGTTGACGATGCCACATCATGGGGTTCATTTCAGATCGAGGCAGCACACTTAAAAAACATGGATTTTATTTCAATTACATTTTATTACAAATACAGGGGGAAATATGAAGTGACACAATTTCCTGTTTCTGCGAGTGAACTGTGGACTGACGACCAACACAAAAATAGCTCAAAAACATTTATTTCATTTTACTAGAATCACAATTGTTTTTATTGTTCAGCGTTACGGCAAAATGTTTAAGCAAAAGTCAAAAAAAGTAGACGTCAGACGCTCTTATTTTGAAAGCCAGTTTCAAAGGAAGTGGTGCTATCTGAAGAAAAAAAAAACTTAAATGCTAAATTACAATAAAGACTTTAAATCACAGCAACAACAATAATCCCTAAATGAAAGTGTTAAATCATAGCATCAATAGTGTATTAAAAAAAGGCTCAGAATATTTGCACAAAATACAAACTCAAAACTTTAATTTACAGGAGTTTGACGACTACGATACATTTTTGAAAGAAATACAGTTTCCAGGACAATTGATGAAAATAAAAAGACTCATTTCATAAAATCAAAGACACCTACTTTTACCTACAGAAGTAAACAAAAACAATTGATTCAATAATAAAATATAAAAAAAACAGAGACAGATTCAATAATGAGTTTAAATCCACTGTCATGGTCGAGATAATGAAATTCATTTTCACCAGTAATTTATCACCAACAGTATTTATACTAATGGCTTCTATGAAGTTTACACAAGTGACTACTATGTACTCAACATCTATTTTGAACCGAGTTTACATTTTAGATTTGTAGTTTCTTTCTCCTCCAATAATTTGCCAACGTATTGTTGGCAGATGTCAAATAAATGAGGCTCCATAACATTCTGAGACCATCCATATCAGTGGTATATGGCTTGTTCTCACCTGTGAGTCCTCATGTGGATCTTCACATTTCTTTTAAGCACAAAGCTTTTCTTACAAATGTTACAAATATGAGGCTTCTCGCCTGTGTGAATTTGTCAAAACTGAACTTTGTCAAAATCACTTTCCACAAGAAAATGGCCTGTCCCCTGTGTGAATTCTCATGTGATTCATCAAGACATGTTTATACCCAAAGCATTTCTTACAAATGTTGCACATATGGGACTTCTTCAATTGTGTGAATTATATTGTGACTTGTCAAATACGCCAATAGTCGAAAACACTTTCCACGTTATACAAGATAATCGCTTCTCACCCGTGTGACTTTTTGTGTCTTATCAAATTTGATTGATATCGAAAATACTTTCCACAGGTTTGACAACAATATGGCTTCTCACCCGTGTGAGTTTTCATGTGATTAATCAAGTTACCTTTTACTGCAAAGCCTTTCTTACAAATGTTGCAAACATGGGGCTTTTCACCCGTGTGAGTTTTCATGTGTTTAATCAAGTTAACTTTTACTGCAAAGCCTTTCTTACAAACGTTGCAAACATGGGGCTTTTCACCCGTGTGAGTTCTCATGTGTCTAATCAAGTCACTTTTATCCGCAAAGCCTTTCTTACAAATGTTGCAAACATGGGGCTTTTCACCTGTGTGAGTTCTCATGTGTCTAATCAAGTGAGCTTGTAGCACAAAGCATTTCTTACAAACGTTGCAAACATGGGGCTTTTCACCCGTGTGAGTTCTCATGTGTCTAATCAAGCTAACTTTTTCCGCAAAGCTTTTCTTACAAACGTTGCAAACATGGGGCTTTTCACCCGTGTGAGTCCTTCTGTGGGTCACTAAATGAGAACTGCATCGAAAACACTTTCCACACGTTTCACAAGAATATGGCCTTTCACCCGTGTGAGTTCTCATGTGTCTAATCAAGTGAGCTTTTTCCGCAAAGCATTTCTTACAAACGTTGCAAACATGGGGCTTTTCACCCGTGTGAGTCCTTCTGTGGGTCACCAAATAAGAACTGCCTCGAAAACACTTTCCACACATTTCACAACTATATGGCTTCTCACCCGTGTGAGTGCTCATGTGTCTAATCAAGCTAACTTTTTCCGCAAAGCTTTTCTTACAAACGTTGCAAACATGGGGCTTTTCACCCGTGTGAGTCCTTCTGTGGGTCACTAAATGAGAACTGCATCGAAAACACTTTCCACACGTTTCACAAGAATATGGCCTTTCACCCGTGTGAGTTCTCATGTGTCTAATCAAGTGAGCTTTTTTCGCAAAGCATTTCTTACAAACGTTGCAAACATGGGGCTTCTCAAACGTGTGAGTTCTTCTGTGCCGTTTCAAATGGGAAACTTCTGGAAAAAGCTTTCCACAAGTTTCACAGGGATATGGCCTCTCACTCATGTGAGTTGTCATGTGGTACTTCAAGCCATATTTAGACGTAAAGCATTTCTTACAAATGTTGCATGTATGGGTCTTTTTACCTGTAATATTTACCATGTTTCCTGTCTGATCTTGACTCTCAGCTACAGCAGAGAGGAGCTGGTGGTCAGTGTCTGGTTCTGGTTCCATGTGATCACTTTTTTCATTATCAGGAGTCAACATAAAGGTATCAGCCTCCTGCTTCAATTCAAGCTGCTCCTGCTCCTGACTGGTGCAGATTTCCTCCTCTTTCTCTTTAATCTGTAGAGACTCTGGTTCCTCTTGGTCCAGACTGGAGTTCCTCTCCTGGTTCCAGAGCTGCTGCTCAGTGAGAACCTCCTCCTCCTCCTTAAGAACATTCTGTTGTGGAAGATCTGCAGACACACAGGAATGGGTTATGACTGTCATAACGGCTTAATGATTAAACCTAAGTTAATTTTCCTCCAGGATATTTTAGATTTCTTTGAAACTCAACAGTTTTTCAAAAATCCCAATAGTCAGTTTGTTATATTCAGGTTTAACAAGTATAAATGTCAGGTTTGTAAGTCAAGCTCAGACTGTTGTTATTAGGGCTGTAATCAACCAAAGAAACTCTTGGTCGACTGAAGCCCTGCAATTTCGACTAAAAATAGACTAATCGGGAGGGGAGGGGGGTGCTTTGTGAGTGCTGCTCTTAATTTGAAAAGACCCATAGCTGCGGCTGGAGTTCAACAGAGTCTGACGGCTCTGACAGCGTTTTGCATTACGTGCATCTGCGCAATATCATAGCCCGTGGTACCCGAAAATAATGTACTATTTCAACTAGTAATATCAGCACAATAACTGTTGAGGAACAGAGCGAGACCGCACATTAGGAGCTCAACTTCACGGCTGAGACACAAATAGACAGCGGGACGCTGCTGCTGTTGTCTGCAGTTTTAAAACCAATCAACGATTATTAGACTAAAACATTGAAATATGCTAATAATTCTGATATGTTCATACTCAAAACGGACTGAGCAACATTAGCTTAGCATTTTTGAATGATACGTCATGTTTGTAGTAGAGTTGTGAAAAGCAAACTGTTTCTTGCAAAGTTTGCGTTCCACTTTTTTACCTTTTCATCTACTTTTTAAAAATGCTGCCACACTGCTGATGTCTTTGACATGGATGTGACAGGAGGACTGACTGTAGCCTAACATGAAAAGCTCAAAATTCACGTCTAATTAATGGCAACGCTAATCTGTCTGTCGCTCATGAGCCATGGAGCTTCAACAACCCACTGGGCTGGACTAAACCAAAATAGTGGAAAACAAGGGGGGGTGTTCTCTGAAGACAGGCTGTTACCTGTGAAACATGTGTGCTCTAAAACACCCCTATTAGACTTGGCACTTTCCTCCTAATGAAATTCACCATAAAAATAAAAATAATAATTAAAAAAAATTTAGTCAACCAATCACAATTTTGGTCGAGCCAGAGCGTGTCGACCAATTAGTCGAACAGTCGACTTTGACTTTACAGCCCTATTTGTTATCTGGAGGGAAAGACAACAGTGTTGGCACTGCCCTGGTCCTTCTCATGACGACTACAACCCACTAAATGCAGTCACTAAATGGTGGAGTAGTGGCAGAAGGTCAGGTAGGCCACAGTTCTGTGACTGAGCGTGTTGTTTGTCATCTACAACAACACAACAAATCTAGTCTGGCAATAAATATATTATTTATTAACAACAAAATGTATTGTGTTTTTATTATATTATCAGTAAGTAACAACTCAAAATGTAAAAAAGATTTTCGGGAAGATTCACAACGGTTCAAAATGTTTTTCGAGACGTTTCCGGGACGGTGGTGAAAAAAGTTAGTTTTAATCCCTGCTAGACGAGTTAGATTTACACAATAAAAATGATGCAGAAAAAGCAGGTCTTTTCCCTCACAGCCATATCAGTTTGAAAACTTCATTCTGTCATTGTCTTCTCAGTTTACAAGGCCAAATTAAAGAGAGCCAGAGCCGGTCGTAACTTTTAGCAAAGATGGCGGACACTGCGTTTACATTCTGGGAATGAAGTCTCGTCCCCCTATGGGTGAGTCTAAAAAGTGCAGAAGTCGTGTTGTAGTTCAAATCTTGAATTAATGGGTCACGTCTAAGTACGTCATGTGATGTGATACTATTTTTTAGAAATCAGGGGAAAACTGAGGGAGGGAAGCAGAATTTAAAAAAAATAATACTGCTACACTAGCAATACAAAGCTACATGCTAATCAGTGAAGTATTAAGTAAGAACATTGAGATTTCACAGACCTGTCTGCTGTAACTTTACTTCAGGTTTCCAAAGCATCTTCATCAGAATGCGCTGACGATCCTTCTCTTCTTTGGACTCAACGATAGTAATTTCTCTACGTTTGTTTCCTGTCTGATCTTGACTCTCAGCTACAGCAGAGAGGAGCTGGTGGTCAGTGTCTGGTTCTGGTTCCATGTGATCACTTTCTTCATTATCAGGAGTCAACATAAAGGTATCAGCCTCCTGCTTCAGTTCAAGCTGCTCCTGCTCCTGACTGCTGCAGATTTCCTCCTCTTCCTCTTTAATCTGTAGAGACTCTGGTTCCTCTTGGTCCAGACTGGAGTTCCTCTGCTGGTTCCAGAGCTGCTGCTCAGTGAGAACCTCCTCCTCCTCCTCCTCCTTGAGAACATCTTTCAGTGGAAGCTCTGGAGACAGAATAATAATAATAATATTGTACATACATAAATGTGTATATAAAACAGATAAAGTGTCAAAAAAAGTAGAAATATACAATAAAAACAATATACCATAGCTTATTGCATAATAGACCGTGTAAACATCTATA
This sequence comes from Microchirus variegatus, assembly GCF_963457635.1. Lineage (NCBI taxonomy): Eukaryota > Metazoa > Chordata > Actinopteri > Pleuronectiformes > Soleidae > Microchirus > Microchirus variegatus. Next base: position 26,305,059 of record NC_139813.1, read on the forward strand.
AAACTGCTCTGATTCTCTTTTCATCAGAAAAGAGTAAAAACAATTGAAACTTAACAGGAAAACACTCTCAGTACGTGTTAATAAAAGTGTGTTATGAAAATACACTTTGGTATTATTATTATTATCATTATTTCTGGCATTTCCTGTAAAGGCGGAAGTTTATTTTGAAAAGCCCCCCGGATCCGCCGCGAGGAGAACAACTCGATGAAAAACTTTGTGAACTTTACAACAAAACGCTCTCAGAACAAAGTGAAGTTTAAAGACAGAAAACACAGACGGAGACAAAGTGAGAGGAACATAACGACACACAATAATAATCCTCATTATTCCGCTTGTACTCACCTATCCGCTGTAACTTGACTTTAGGTTTATAAACGACCTCCAACAGTTTGCGCTGACGAATCATCTCCTCCTCGTACACGACGACGATTCTTTCTACGTGTGTGAATATGTCTTCAGCAGCAGCAGTTAGTCGCTCCTGGATTAAACCTCTCAAACGGAAGTGAAGACATCGCTGCTTCGTTCGAAAAAGCGCAATATTTGACCTGCGACACGCGAACAAAACACCGCTGTCCACACGGAGCTAACGATGCTACAACGAGGACTTTGTGCCACAGTGACGCAACTTCCTGTTAGGGTTCATGTATTGTGGATAGAGCAGACAATTTAGTCATGGTGGTCACTCTGGGTACTGCAACAACAAAGTACTCCTATTTCCCCATTGAGCACAATAGTAAAAGAGACGCCTGTAAAAGTGTCCACAGGACACCTCGAGACATGGACACGGGCTTTTATAGATCTTTATATTCTATATTTTTAATCCGTGAAGTTTCATATTTGTAAAAACTTCCTAAAGGCCATAAAAAGCCCAGACAAATCTTATTTCCCAGAGTGACGTCACAGCTGTGCGCGGTCATGTGGCGTCTCGTGAACGGCGCTACTTTCTCTATGAGAAATGTGAATAAATGACAATGAGGGGTCTTTTCGTTTATATATATATATTTATTTTTTAATATTGTGACAAGGTAACAAGGTTAATAAAGTAAGGGAAAAACTTCCTGGCAACACACATGGATTTTATTTGACATAATCAACTAATACAGAGGAAAATATAAAGTGACACAACTTCCTGTTTCCGTGAGTGAACTGTGGACTGACGACAAACACAAAAATAGCTCAAAAACATGCATTTCATTTTACTAGAATCACAATTGTTTTTATTGTTCAGCGTTTCAGCAAAAGTCATACAAAGTAGACATCAGTGGCTCTTATTTTGAAAGCCAGTTTCAAAGGAAGTGGTGCTATTTGAAGAAGAAAAAAAACACTTCAAAGCCTAAGTTACAAGAATAAAGACTTTAAATCACAGCAACAACAATAATCCATAAATGAAAGGGTTATTTCATAGCATCAGTTGTGTATTTAAAAAAAAAAAGGGTTCAAAATATTTGCAGAAAATACAAACTCAAAACATTAATTTACAGGAGTTTGACGCATACGATAGATCTTTGAAAGAAATACAGTTTCCAGGACAATTGATGAAAATAAAGAGACTCATTTCATCAAATCAAAGACGCCTACTTTTACCTACAGAAGAAAACAAAAACAATTAATTCAATAAAAAAAACAGAAAAAGTCAGATTCAATAATGAGTTTAAATTCACTGTCATGGTCGAGATAATGAAATTCATTTTCACCAGTAATTTATCACCAACAGTATTTATACTAATGGCTTCCATGAAGTTTACACAAGTGACTACAATGTACTCAACATCTATTTTGAACCGAGTTTACATTTTAGATTTGTAGTTTCTTTCTCCTCCAATAATTTGCCAACGTATTGTTGGCAGATGTCAAATAAATGAGGCTCCATAACATTCTGAGAGCATCCATATCAGTGGTATATGGCTTGTTCTCACCTGTGAGTCCTCATGTGGATCTTCACATTTCTTTTAAGCACAAAGCTTTTCTTACAAATGTTACAAATATGAGGCTTCTCGCCTGTGTGAATTTGTCAAAACTGAACTGTGTCAAAAACACTTTCCACATTTCACAAGAAAATGGCCTGTCCCCTGTGTGAATTCTCATTTGATTCATCAAGACATGTTTATACCCAAAGCATTTCTTACAAATGTTGCACATACGGGACTTCTTCAATTGTGAAAATTATATTGTGACTTGTCAAATTCGCCAATAGTTGAAAACACTTTCCACTTTATACAAGAAAATCGCTTCTCACGTGTGACTTTTTGTGTCTTATCAAATTTGATTGATATCGATAAGACTTTCCACAGGTTTGACAACAATATGGCTTCTCACCCGTGTGAGTTCTCATGTGTTTAATCAAGTCAGTTTTCACCGCAAAGCCTTTCTTACAAATGTTGCAAACATGGGGCTTTTCACCCGTATGAGTTTTCATGTGTTTAATCAAGTCACTTTTATCCACAAAGCCTTTCTTACAAACGTTGCAAACATGGGGCTTCTCACCCGTGTGAGTTCTCATGTGTCTAATCAAGTGAGCTTTTGATGCAAAGCATTTCTTACGAACGTTGCAAACATGGGGCTTTTCACCCGTGTGAGTTCTCATGTGTCTAATCAAGTAACTTTTATCCGCAAAGCCTTTCTTACAAACGTTGCAAACATGGGGCTTTTCACCCGTGTGAGTTCTCATGTGTCTAATCAAGCTAACTTTTTCCGCAAAGCTTTTCTTACAAACGTTGCAAACATGGGGCTTTTCACCCGTGTGAGTCCTTCTGTGGGTCACTAAATGAGAACTGCATCGAAAACACTTTCCACACGTTTCACAAGAATATGGCCTTTCACCCGTGTGAGTTCTCATGTGTCTAATCAAGTCAGTTTTCACCGCAAAGCCTTTCTTACAAATGTTGCAAACATGGGGCTTTTCACCCGTATGAGTTTTCATGTGTTTAATCAAGTCACTTTTAACCGCAAAGCCTTTCTTACAAATGTTGCAAACATGGGGCTTCTCACCCGTGTGAGTTCTCATGTGTCTAATCAAGTTACCTTTTACTGCAAAGCCTTTCTTACAAACGTTGCAAACATGGGGCTTTTCACCCTTGTGAGTTCTCATGTGTTTAATCAAGTCACTTTTATCCGCAAAGCCTTTCTTACAAATGTTGCAAACATGGGGCTTTTCACCTGTGTGAGTTCTCATGTGTTTAATCAAGTCACTTTTATCCGCAAAGCCTTTCTTACAAACGTTGCAAACATGGGGCTTTTCACCTGTGTGAGTTCTCATGTGTCTAATCAAGTGAAATTTTTTTGCAAAGCATTTCTTACAAACGTTGCAAACATGGGGCTTTTCACCCGTGTGAGTCCTTCTGTGGGTCACTAAATGAGAACTGATTCGAAAACACTTTCCACACGTTTCACAAGAATATGGCCTTTCACCCGTGTGAGTTCTCATGTGTCTAATCAAGTGAACTTTTCCCGCAAAGAGAAAAAGCTTTCCACAAGTTTCACAGGGATATGGCCTCTTACTCATGTGAGTTGTCATGTGGTACTTCAAGCCATTTTTAGACTTCAAACATTTCTTACAAATGTTGCATGTATGGGTCTTTTTATCTGCAATATTTCCCATGTTTCCTGTCTGATCTTGACTCTCAGCTACAGCAGAGAGGAGCTGGTGGTCAGTGTCTGGTTCTGGTTTCATGTGATCACTTTCTTCATTATCAGGAGTCAACATAAAGGTATCAGCCTCCTGCTTCAGTTCAAGCTGCTCATGCTCCTGACTGCTGCAGATTTCCTCCTCTTCCTCTTTAATCTGTAGAGACTCTGGTTCCTCTTGGTCCAGACTGGAGTTCCTCTCCTGGTTCCAGAGCTGCTGCTCAGTGAGAACCCCCTCCTCCTTAAAAACATTCTGTTGTGGAAGCTCTGCAGACACACAGGAATGGGTTATGACTGTCATAATGGCTTAATGATTAAACGTAAGTTAAATTTCCTTCAGAATATTTAAGATTTCTTTGAAACTTAACAGTTTTTTAAAAATCCCTGGAGTCAGTTTGTTATATTCAGGTTTAACAAGTATAAATGTCAGGTTTGTAAGTCAAGCTCAGACTGTTGTTATCTGGAGGGAAAGACAACAGTGTTGGCACTGCCCTGGCTCTTCTCATGACGACTACAACCCACTAAATGCAGTCACTAAATGGTGGAGTAGTGGCAGAAGGTCAGGTAGGCCACAGTTCTGTGACTGAGCGTGTTGTTTGTCATCTACAACAACACAACAAATCTAGTCTGACAATAAATATATTATTTATTATCAACATAATGTATTGTTTTTTTATAATATAATCAGTAAGTAACAACTCAAAATGTAAAAAAGATTTTCGGGAAGATTCACGACGGTTCAAAATGTTTTTCGGGACGGTGGTGAAAAAAGTTAGTTTTAATCCCTGCTAGACGAGTTGGATTTACACAATAAAAATGATGCAGAAAAAGCAGGTCTTTTCCCTCGCAGCCATATCAGTTTGAAAACTACATTCTGTCATTGTCTTCTCAGTTTACAAGGCCAAATTAAAGAGAGCCGGAGCCGGTCGTAACTTTTAGCAAAGATGGCGTACACTGCGTTTACATTCTGGGAATGAAGTCTTGTCCCCCTATGGGTGAGTCTAAAAAGTGCAGAAGTCGTGTTGTAGTTCAAATCTTGAATTAATGGGTCACCTCTAAGTACGTCATGTGACGCGATACTATTTTTTAGAAATCAGGGGAAAACTGAGGGAGGGAAGCAGACTTTGTTTAAAATAATACTGCTATACTAGCAATACAAAGCTACATGCTAATCAGTGAAGTATTAAGTAAGAACATTGAGATTTCACAGACCTGTCTGCTGTAACTTTACTTCAGGTTTCCAAAGCATCTTCATCAGAATGCGCTGACGATCCTTCTCTTCTTTGGACACAACGATGGTAATTTCTCCACGTTTGTTTCCTGTCTGATCTTGACTCTCAGCTACAGCAGAGAGGAGCTGGTGGTCAGTGTCTGGTTCTGGTTCCATGTGATCACTTTCTTCATTATCAGGAGTCAACATAAAGGTATCAGCCTCCTGCTTCAGTTCAAGCTGCTCCTGCTCCTGACTGCTGCAGATTTCCTCCTCTTCCTCTTTAATCTGTAGAGACTCTGGTTCCTCTTGGTCCAGACTGGAGTTCCACTCCTGGTTCCAGAGCTGCTGCTCAGTGAGAACCTCCTCCTCCTCCTCCTGAAGAACATCTTTCAGTGGAAGCTCTGGAGACGGAATAATAATAATATTGTACATACATAAATGTGTATATAAAACAGATAAGAAGGCAAAAAAAAGTAGAAATATACAACAAAAACAATATACCATAGCTTATTGCATAATAGACCGTGTTAACATCTATAAAACTGCTCTGATTCTCTTTTCATCAGAAAAAATGTACCCGAGTAAAAACAATTGAAACTTTACAGGAAAACACTCTCAGTACGTCTTCATAAAAGTGTGTTATGAAATACATTTTGGTATTATTATTATTATCATTATTTCTGGCATTTCCTGTAAAGGCGGAAGTTTATTTTAAAAGCCCCTGGATCCGCCGCGAGGAGAACAACTCGATGAAAAAACTGTGTGAACTTTACAACAAAACGCTCTTAGAACAAAGTGAAGTTTAAAGACAGAAAACACAGACGGAGACAAAGTGAGAGGAACATAACGACACACAATAATAATCCTCATTATTCCGCTTGTACTCACCTATCCGCTGTAACTTGACTTTAGGTTTATAAACGACCTCCAACAGTTTGCGCTGACGAATCATCTCCTCCTCGTACACGACGACGATTCTTTCTACGTGTGTGAATATGTCTTCAGCAGCAGCAGTTAGTCGCTCCTGGATTAAACCTCTCAAACGGAAGTGAAGACATCGCTGCTTCGTTCGAAAAAGCGCAATATTTGACCTGCGAAACGCGAACAAAACACCGCTGTCCACACGGAGCTAACGATGCTACAACGAGGACTTTGTGCTACTGATTTGTTCTACGCATGGGCGGAAGTGACGCAACTTCCTGTTAGCGCTCGTTTCTCCATTTCTCGGATAGAGCAGACAATTTAGTCATGGTGGTCACTCTGGGTACTGCAACATCAACATACTCATATTTCCCCATTGAGCACAATAGTAAAAGAGACGCCTGTAAAAGTGTCCACAGGACACCTCGAGACATGGACACAGGCTTTTATAGATCTTTATATTCTATATTTTTAATCCGTGAAGTTTCATATTTGTAAAAACTTCCTAAAGGTTATAAAAAGCCCAGACAAATCTTATTTCCCAGAGTGATGTCACAGCTGTGTGCGGTCATGTGGCGTCTCGTGAACGGCTCTACTGTCAGTGAACTTTATGAGAAATGTGAATAAATGAAGACAATGAGAGGGTTTTTCATTTTACAGTTAAAGGTACAATGTGTAGTATTTATGGGTTTATATGACCCAAAATCCACTTTTTTATACATATTATGTGCTCCTGCATTGTCTAGTCGCTGTATAATAGTTTTTGTTTCATTTTCGTAGTGTTTCAAAAAGTCATGTTAAATAACATGACCGCGGACCGCGGTTGCATAGCCACTGTTAGCAGCGAGACGCCATGTTTCTACAGGAGCCTGTAAGGACAAACGCGAGAGAACAAAACAAGCGTCTCTTTACTTGTAGCTGAAGTCCCGCCTCCACTCTCTCCGCTTCGTCTGCTACGGCCGCGGTAGCTCCGCCCTCTCCCTCACCTCACGAACCTCATCTGCTGACACGGAGAAAGACGACGAGGATGACATTTGACCAGCTGCGGATACCGTAGCGCTCAGGGAAGGGAGGGGGTGAGCAGAGCAGCAGTTCTTTGTTGTAAATTTCAGCCTCTCCTCTAGATGGCACTATAAACTACTTATTTCCCCTTTAAAGTAAGGGAAACACTTCCTGTTGTCTAAAAACAACAAACCAATAAATACAAATGATTGTGTTGATGATGCCACGTCATGGGGTTAATTTCAGATCAAGGCAGCACACTTTTTTTTTTTCCATATAATCGACAAATACAGGGGGAAATATAAAGTGACAACTTCCTGTTTCCGTGAGTGAACTGTGGACTGACGACAAACACAAAAATAGCTCAAAAACATGCATTTCATTTGACTGGAATCACAATTGTTTTTATTGTTCAGCGTTACGGCAAAAGGTTTAAGCAAAAGTCATAAAAAGTAGACATCAGTGGCTCTTATTTTGAAAGCCAGTTTCAAAGGAAGTGGTGCTATTTGAAGAAGAAAAAAAGCACTTCAATAACTAAGTTACAAGAACAAAGACTTTAAATGACAGCAACAACAATAATCCATAAATGAAAGTGTTATTTCGTAGCATCAATTGTGTTTTTAAAAAAAGGCTCAAAATATTTGCACAACATACAAAACTTAAATTTACAGGACTTTGACAACTACGATACATTTTTAAAGAGCCCATATTATACCCTATTACCCAAAGTTAATCTAGTTCCTTATGCCCTAATGAACATGTCTGTGTCATGCTTTAGTCAAAATATCATAAGGATGAAGCACAATAGCAGTTCAATAACCTGCCTAAATTGTATTTTAATTTAATTTATTTTATTTTATTTTATTATATTTATACTCTACTTAACTTTATCTTATTTGATTTTATTTTATTAGTGCTTCACAGTTGCACAGAGGAGCTTGTTTTGCAATGTCATTTCACTGGGGTGTACTTGTACATCCACATGTACATCCACATGTGACAAATAAAAATCTTGAATCTTGAATCTTGCCAAAACAGCCCTTTTCAGAATGCTCGGTTTTGTGCCTGGTCATTTACATGTGATTGAGACCCAGGTAAACACACACCCACTGCTTCCAGGGGAGTGTCGTTCTCACTTACTATCCACAGCCATACTGTCGCCACTTATCACCTATTGTCATGCACCGTCGTCACAACCCCCGCTCCATATACCCCATAGTAATGTCCGTTTACCTGTTGTTACTGCGTTTCACCGTAATGCATAGAGTGACCACGATTTTGGCTTCTCGCGATCATAAAAACATTAGAATCGAAGAAAAACGATTTATGCGCCACGTGTATGTAAATTCCTATGCTAGAAAAACACCTTGAGTGCACCAGTGTTACTGCAGCTGCAAGTGACGTGTGTGGATCAATAATGAGGAGAGAACGTGGAAACACGACAGAAAGGAAGCCTTTGGTTGAGAAGAAATGTAGGAAAACATCTACATCTTTCTGCAGTGCTTTCAAACGCGTGCTCTTCATATTACTGATCCACAAATGTCACTCGCTAACTGCAGGCACGTAACTGGTGCATTCAAGGTGTTTTTCTAGCATAGGAATTTACATATACGATCAACAACAAAGGGTTTGTGAAGCTGTTGAACATTTTTTCATAAATAAAATATATCCACTGGACACAAAAATCCTCTGAGGCTAGAAGTTTGTGTAAAAAACTGTGCTCCGCTGTGCAGCCACTCTTCCTCCCTCGCCTGCACTCTCGTATTTCACAGGGACAAGGGGGAGCTACGGTGGAGCTGTGAAGTACTCTGCCTGGCGGGGTGCCAACATTCACAGTGTTTGATCAAGTCACTTTTAAGCACAAAGCTTTTCTTACAAATGTTACAAATACGAGGCTTCTCGCCTGTGTGAATTTGCCTGTGTTTGGTCAAATCTGAACTTTGTTGAAAACACTTTCCACGTTTCACAAGAAAATGGCCTGTCCCCTGTGTGAATTCTCATGTGATTCATCAAGACATGTTTATACCCAAAGCATTTCTTACAAATGTCGCAAACATGGGGCTTTTCACCCGTGTGAGTTATCATGTGTTTGATCAAGTCACTTTTATGCGCAAAGCATTTCTTACAAATGTCGCAAACATGGGACCTTTCACCCGTGTGAGTTCTCGTGTGTTTAATCAAGGTACTTTTTTGCACAAAGCCTTTCTTACAAATGTCGCAAACATGGGACCTTTCACCCGTGTGAGTTCTCATGTGTTTGATCAAGTCACTTTTATGCGCAAAGCATTTCTTACAAATGATGCAAACATGGGGCTTTTCACCCGTGTGAGTTCTCATGTGGTTAATCAAGGTACTTTGTTGCACAAAGCCTTTCTTACAAATGTTGCAAACATGGGGCTTTTCACCTGTGTGAGTTCTCATGTGTTGAATCAAGGTACTTTTATGCGCAAAGCATTTCTTACAAACGTTGCAAACATGGGGCTTCTCACCCGTGTGAGTTCTTCTGTGCCGTTTCAATTCAGAAACGTGTTCAAAACGCTTTCCACACACTTCACAACTATATGGCTTATCACCCATGTGAATTCTTCTGTGCCGCTTCAAACTCGAAATTCTTTGAAAACGCTTTCCACACGTTTCACAGGGATATGGCCTCTCACTCGTGTGAGTTATCATGTGGTTCTTCAAGCCATGTTTAGATCTAAAACATTTCTTACAAATGTTGCACGTATGGGTCTTTTCACCTGTGATATTCCTCATGTTTCCTGTCTGATCTTGACTCTCAGCTACAGCAGAGAGGAGCTGGTGGTCAGTGTCTGGTTCTGGTTCCATGTGATCACTTTCTTCATTATCAGGAGTCAACATAAAGGTATCAGCCTCCTGCTTCAGTTCAAGCTTTCCCTGCTCCTGACTGCTGCAGATTTCCTCCTCCACCTCTTCCTCTTTAATCTGTAGAGAGTCTGGTTCCTCTTGGTCCAGACTGGAGTTCCTCTCCTGGTTCCAGGTGCTCACTGAGAACCTCCTCCTCCTCCTCCTTCACCTTTAGAACATTCTGTTGTGGAAGCTCTGCAGACACAAAGAGAAACAGGAACAGGTTATTTATGTCATAACAGCTTAATGATTAAACTAAAGTTAACCTTCTTCCAGGATATTTCAGATTTTTTTGAAACAGTTTTTCAAGAATCCCTGGAGTCAGTTTGTTATATTCAGGTTTAACAAGTATAAATGTCAGGTTTGTAAATCAAGCTCAGACTGTTGTTATCTGGAGGGAAAGACAACACAGTGTCATCAGTCCAATATGAGTCACATTGAGTCACCGTTGAGAAGATGAACGTCTATTAAACCAAAGCCATCTATGGAGCAGAAATGTGAATTAATATTTGAAGTAAGTGCCTTCTTGGCTGAGAATGTCAGAAAAATGTATTCATCACTCAAGTACAGTTATGACCACAACTCCCAGAATGCATTGCGCTCGCTGCCTGGCGAGAGTTGTTTCCTAGTGAGGCAGACCATGAGCGGATGCGTGAGTTGTGTAAAGACACAAATCCCTGAGAGGAATTAGTTGGTGAATACATTACGGACCTGCAAATTACACAGGGTTGTTTTCTGTGGTGCTAAATTGTACCGGGACGTGCAGTAAAAAACAAAGACAAGCAGGAAGTTCCCATTATTTGCCGTCAGAGACTCAGAGTGGTACATGCCTGAAGACGGAAGGCTAAGCTAAGCTATGCTTGTTTTCAAGTTTTGGAGAAGCCACTCGAGACAAAAGCTGGAAACTCAGAAGGTTCACGGTTCATTTCCAGCAGGAAGACGTCACTGAGAGGTAAGACTGGCGCTAATACTCCAGTCTGTTTCTGCTCATAGTATACCATGTGATATACGTTGTCAAAGTAACGCTTGATAGACAAGTACACGTTATATGCACGTAAACTGTTAGCAAAGTAAAGTCACCCTCCTTTAGCTGGAGAATAATGTCCGTGTTATTCAAATGTTTTATTGTTATTGATGTTTGTTCAAGAAGTCACAGACACTGTTGTCCTTTTCTTCTAACGTTATTCACAGCCTACACAGAACACATTAGAATGTTCACAGCTCACTCAGTTGCTGAAAGGTTTGTTTTTCTGGGAAAAAGTCACATCTTTGTTCATATTTTATGTGTAATTGTTTTCCTTGTCCTTTTACAGTTGAAGCATGGTTTAATCAAGTCTTGGAGAAAATCTTCACACCATCCAGCTCTGCATCGTTCTACGTGTTTCATTATTTATTTTTTGTTTGCATATTGTGTTCGTCGTGCTTTTAGATTTGGCTCCTTGTTTATTTTATTTTGTACCCTTGAATATGATGGTAAAACATTTTCCTTTGTGAATAATAAAGTTATTTTTTTCCACTTATCCTTCATGCATGTGTACAACACAGTTCCACAGTAAAGACTTGTGGAAGGAGGCTGAATAGTTACTGGTTTTGTTAGATTACTTTACTACACAAGTTAGATTTACACAATAAAAATGAAAAGCAGGTCTTTTCCCTCGCAGCCATATCAGTTTGAAAACTACAATCTGTCGTTGTCTTCTCAGTTTACAAGGCCAAATTAAAGAGAGCCAGAGCCGGTCCTAACTTTTAGCAAAGATGGCGGACACTGTGTTTACATTCTTGGAATGAAGTCTCGTCCCCCTATGGGTGAGTCTAAAAAGTGCAGAACGTGTTTTGTAGTTCAAATCTTGAATTAATGGGTCACCTCTAAGTACGTCATGTGACGTGATACTATTTTTTAGAAATCAGGGGAAAACTGAGGGAGGGAAGCAGACTTTGTTTAAAATAATACTGCTATACTAGCAATACAAAGCTACATGCTAATCAGTGAAGTATTAAGTAAGAACATTGAGATTTCACAGACCTGTCTGCTGTAACTTTACTTCAGGTTTCCAAAGCATCTTCATCAGAATGCGCTGACGATCCTTCTCTTCTTTGGACTCAACGATAGTAATTTCTCCACGTTTGTTTCCTGTCTGATCTTGACTCTCAGCTACAGCAGAGAGGAGCTGGTGGTCAGTGTCTGGTTCTGGTTCCATGTGATCACTTTCTTCATTATCAGGAGTCAACATAAAGGTATCAGCCTCCTGCTTCAGTTCAAGCTGCTCCTGCTCCTGACTGCTGCAGATTTCCTCCTCTTCCTCTTTAATCTGTAGAGACTCTGGTTCCTCTTGGTCCAGACTGGAGTTCCTCTGCTGGTTCCAGAGCTGCTGCTCACTGAGAACCTCCTCCTCCTCCTCCTTAAGAACATCTTTCAGTGGAAGCTCTGGAGACAGAATAATAATAATGTACATACATAAATGTGTATATAAAACAGATAAAGTGTCAAAAAAAGTAGAAATATACAATAAAAACAATATACCATAGCTTATTGCATAATAGACCGTGTAAACATCTATAAAACTGCTCTGATTCTCTTTTCATCAGAAAAGAGTAAAAACAATTGAAACTTTACAGGAAAACACTCTCAGTACGTCTTAATAAAAGTGTGTTATGAAAATACACTTTGGTATTATTATTATTATCATTATTTCTGGCATTTCCTGTAAAGGCGGAAGTTTATTTTGAAAAGCCCCCGGATCCGCCGCGAGGAGAACAACTCGATGAAAAACTTTGTGAACTTTACAACAAAACGCTCTCAGAACAAAGTGAAGTTTAAAGACAGAAAACACAGACGGAGACAAAGTGAGAGGAACATAACGACACACAATAATAATCCTCATTATTCCGCTTGTACTCACCTATCCGCTGTAACTTGACTTTAGGTTTATAAACGACCTCCAACAGTTTGCGCTGACGAATCATCTCCTCCTCGCGTTCGACGACGATTCTTTCTACGTGTGTGAATATGTCTTCAGCAGCAGCAGTTAGTCGCTCCTGGATTAAACCTGTCAAACGGAAGTGAAGACATCGCTGCTTCGTTCGAAAAACCGCAATATTTGACCTGCGACACGCGAACAAAACACCGCTGTCCACACGGAGCTAACGATGCTACAACGAGGACTTTGTGCGACAGTGACGCAACTTCCTGTTAGCGTTCATGTATTCTCGGATAGAGCAGACAATTTAGTCATGGTGGTCACTCTGGGTACTGCAACAACAACATACTCCAATTTCCCCATTGAGCACAATAGTAAAAGAGACGCCTGTAAAAGTGTCCACAGGACACCTCGAGACATGGACACAGGCTTTTATAGATCTTTATATTCTATATTTTTAATTTGTGAAGTTTCATATATGAAAAAAACATTCTATAGGCCATAAAAAGACCAGACAAATCTTATTTCCCAGAGTGACGTCACAGCTGTGCGCGGTCATGTGACGTCTCGTGAACGGCTCTACTGTCCGTGAACTCTATGAGAAATGTGAATAAATGACAATGAGGGGTCTTTTCGTCTATATATATATATATATATATATATATATATAAATATATGTTGTTTTTTTTTTAAATATTGTGACAAGGTAACAAGGTTAACAAAGTAAGGGAAAAACTTCCTGGCAACACACATGGATTTTATTTGACATAATCAACTAATACAGAGGAAAATATAAAGTGACACAACTTCCTGTTTCCGCGAGTGAACTGTGGACTGACGACCAACACAACAATAGCTCAAAAACATGCATTTCATTTTACTAGAATCACAATTGTTTTTATTGTTCAGCGTTACGGCAAAAGGTTTCAGCAAAAGTCATACAAAGTAGACATCAGTGGCTCTTATTTTGAAAGCCAGTTTCAAAGGAAGTGGTGCTATTTGAAGAAGAAAAAAAAACACTTCAACGCCTAAGTTACAAGAATAAAGACTTTAAATCATAGCAACAACAATAATTAAGTGTTATTTCGTAGCATATATTGTGTTTTTTTTTAAAAAGGGTTCAAAATATTTGCAGTAAATACAAACTCAAAACATTAATTTACAGGAGTTTGACAACTACAATAGATCTTTGAAAGAAATACAGTTTCCAGGACAATTGATGAAAATAAAAAGACTAATTTCATGAATCAAAGACGCCTACTTTTACCTACAGAAGTAAACAAAAACAATTAATTCAATTAAAAAAAAGTCAGATTCAATAATGAGTTTAAATCCACTGTCATGGTCGAGATAATGAAATTCATTTTCACCAGTAATTTATCACCAACAGTATTTATACTAATGGCTTCCATGAAGTTTACACAAGTGACTACAATGTACTGAACATCTATTTTGAACCGAGTTTACATTTCAGATTTGTAGTTTCTTTCTCCTCCAATAATTTGCCAACGTATTGTTGGCAGATGTCAAATAAATGAGGCTCCATAACATTCTGAGACCATCCATATCAGTGGTATATGGCTTGTTCTCACCTGTGAGTCCTCATGTGGATCTTCACATTTCTTTTAAGCACAAAGCTTTTCTTACAAATGTTACAAATATGAGGCTTCTCGCCTGTGTGAATTTGTTTGTGTTTTGTCAAAACTGAACTTTGTCAAAAACACTTTCCACATTTCACAAGAAAATGGCATGTCCCCTGTGTGAATTCTCATCTGATTCATCAAGACATGTTTATACCCAAAGCATTTCTTACAAATGTTGCACATACGGGACTTCTTCAATTGTGAGAATTATATTGTGACTTGTCAAATACGCCAATAGTCGAAAAAACTTTCCACGTTATACAAGAAAATCGCTTCTCACCCGTGTGACTTTTTGTGTCTCATCAAATCTGATTGATATCGATAAGACTTTCCACAGGTTTGACAACAATATGGCTTCTCACCCGTGTGAGTTCTCATATGTCTAATCATGGCACTTTTATGCACAAAGCATTTCTTACAAATTTCGCAAACATGGGGCTTTTCACCCGTGTGAGTTCTCATATGTACAATCATGGCACTTTTATGCACAAAGCATTTCTTACAAATTTCGCAAACATGGGGCTTTTCACCCGTGTGAGTTCTCATATGTCTAATCATGGCACTTGATCCCGCAAAGCATTTGTTACAAACGTTGCAAACATGGGGCTTCTCACCCGTGTGAGTTCTCATGTGCATAATCATGACACTTTTATGCACAAAGCATTTCTTACAAATGTTGCAAACATGCGGCTTTTCACCTGTGTGAGTTCTCATGTGTTGAATCAAGGTACTTTTATGCGCATAGCATTTCTTACAAATGTTGCAAACATGGGGCTTTTCACCCGTGTGATTTCTTCTGTGGGTCACCAAAAGATTACTGTATGGAAAAAGCTTTCCACACGTTTCACAGGAATAAGGCTTTTCACCTGTGTGAGTCCTTCTGTGGGACACCAATTCATTACTGCGTCGAAAACACTTTCCACACGTTTCACAGGAATAAGGCTTTTTACCTGTGTGAGTCCTTCTGTGGGACACCAAATCATTACTGCGTCGAAAACACTTTCCACACGTTTCACAGAAATATGGCTTTTCAGCTGTGTGAGTTCGATTGTGGTTTGTCAAATGAGAACTTTGTCCAAAACGCTTTCCACACTTTTCACAACTATATGGCTTCTCAGTCATGTGAGTTGTCATGTGGTACTTCAAGCCAGGTTTAGACATAAAACATTTCTTACAGATGTTGCACATGTGGATCTTTTTACCTGTAATATTTCCCATGTTTCCTATCTGATCTTGACTCTCAGCTACAGCAGAGAGGAACTGGTGGTCAGTGTCTGGTTCCATGTGATCACTTTTTTTATTATCAGGAGTCAACATAAAGGTATCCGCCTCCTGCTTCAGTTCAAGCTGCACCTGCTCCTGACTGGTGCAGATTTCCTCCTCTTCCTCTTTAATCTGTAGAGACTCTGGTTCCTCTTGGTCCAGACTGGAGTTCCTCTGCTGGTTCCAGAGCTGCTGCTCACTGAGAACCTCCTCCTCCTCCTTAAGAACATTCTGTTGTGGAAGCTCTGCAGACGCACAGGAATGGGTTATGACTGTAATAACAGCTTAATGATTAAACTTAAGTTAATTTTCCTCCAGAATATTTCAGATTTCTTTGAAACTCAACAGTTTTAAAAAAATCCCTGGAGTCAGTTTGTTATACGTGTCCAGCCATGGCAAAACTGGTCACAAGTCTACTTAGGGACAGTTCGGAGTTATTTACAGATTCTGAAAGTGTGATTTCTAAGCTTTCCAACCATGTCCAACACATGCAAATCGGTTAATATTTGAAGAAGATATTGCCATTTGAATGTAGGCACTCCTCAAACTGCTTTAGGGAGAATTTTAGACTCAAAGATTTACACCTTCTTCGAGCCAAGAGACAGAATCATCACATTTACATAGAACAACCCCCTCCTGGTCTAAGCTGTCAGTGAAACCACACCCTGCTCTGTATGAGCACAGATACTATTGTCGTGAGCTTCACTGCTACACAGGACAATACATATACAATACATGAAACCACTGGATATACAGTAATATCCTCTTAAGATTTGAAATGAAACAACCTAAAGAAAAAATAGGGGGGGGTGGCTTATTCTGTTATCATTTGTGTAGTCATACAGTGGTATGCAAAAGTTTGGGCACCCCTGTAAATGTTCATGATTTTTTCTTTATACATCATTGGTTGTTTGAAAAAGACATTTCAGTTAAATATATCATATAGGAGACAAACACAGTGATATTTGAGAAGTGAAATAAAGTTTATATGATTTACAGAAAGTCTACAAGAATTATTTAAACAAAATTTGGCATGTGCATAAGTTTAGGCACCAGAAAGAAAACATTTTGTGCATCCTCCTTTTGCAGAAATAACAGCCTCTAAACGCTTCCTATAGCTTCTAATTAGAGTCTGGATTGTGGAGGAAGGTATTTTGGACCATTCTTCTTTACAAAACATCTCCAGTTCAGTCAGGTTTGATGGTTTGCCCCGGCACAACTTCAACTTTGTCACTGATTCCTGGACATTGTTCTCCAGAATCTGCTGATATTGCAGACGTTCTGTAAATCATATAAACTTTATTTCACTTCTCAAATATCACTGTGTTTGTCTCCTATATGATATATTTTACTGAAATGTCTTATCCAAACAACCAATGAATTATAAAGGAAAATCATGAACATTTACAGGGGTGCCCAAACTTTTGATTACCACTATTTCCATCATCTGTTTTTGTTGCTTCATGAAAACAAAATATACTTTATATACTTAAGAGAGAAGGATCAAAGATAGTCACATATTTCTAATATCAAATCAGACACTAATGAAATACATTGAAGTGGCTCTGTGGTGTAGTGTGGATGGATCAGTCTGTTACTGAATGAGCTGATAATGTCCTGACTCACAACTTGTTGCTAAATCATTAGCATCACAGTCAATACTTCACACACAAAGCTGTGTCATTCACAGAGTTGTGTAAAGACACAAATCCCTGAGAGGAATTAGTTGGTGAATACATTACAGACCTGCAAATTACACAGGGTTGTTTTCTGTGGTGCTAAATTGTACCGGGACGTGCAGTTAAAAACAAAGACAAGCAGGAAGTTCCTATTATTTGCCGGTCAGAGACTCAGAGTGGTACATGCCTGAGACGGAAGGCTAAGCTAAGCTATGCTAAGTTTGTCTTGTTCTTTACAGTTGAAGCATGGTTTAATCAATGTTTCATTTTTTTTTTTTTTTGCATATTGTGTTCGACATGCTTTTTTATTTTATTTTGTACCCTTGAATACGATGGTAAAACATTTTCCTTTGTGAATAATAAAGTTATTTTTTCCCACTTATCCTTCATGCATGTGTACAACACAGTTCAACAGTAAATACTTGTGGAAGGAGGCTGAATAGTTACTGATTTTGTTGTATAACTATACTACACAAGTTAGATTTACACAAAAAAGATGATGCAGAAAAAGCATGTCTTTTCCCTCGCAGCCATATCAGTTTGAAAACTACATTCTGTCATTGTCTTCTCAGTTTACAAGGCCAAATTAAAGAGAGCCAGAGCCGGTCCTAACTTTTAGCAAAGATGGCGGACACTGTGTTTACATTCTGGGAATGAAGTCTCGTCCCCCTATGGGTGAGTCTAAAAAGTGCAGAACTTGTGTTGTAGTTCAAATCTTGAATTAATGGGTAACCTCTAAGTACGTCATGTGACACGATACTATTTTTTAGAAATCAGGGGAAAACTGAGGGAGGGAAGCAGACTTTGTTTAAAATAATACTGCTATACTAGCAATACAAAGCTACATGCTAATCAGTGAAGTATTAAGTAATAACATTGAGATTTCACAGACCTGTCTGCTGTAACTTTACTTCACGTTTCCAAAGCATCTTCATCAGAATGCGCTGACGATCCTTCTCTTCTTTGGACTCAACGATAGTAATTTCTCCACGTTTGTTTCCTGTCTGATCTTGACTCTCAGCTACAGCAGAGAGGAGCTGGTGGTCAGTGTCTGGTTCTGGTTTCATATGATCACTTTCTTCATTATCAGGAGTCAACATAAAGGTATCAGCCTCCTGCTTCAGTTCAAGCTGCTCCTGCTCCTGACTGCTGCAGATTTCCTCCTCTTCCTCTTTAATCTGTAGAGACTCTGGTTCCTCTTGGTCCAGACTGGAGTTCCTCTGCTGGTTCCAGAGCTGCTGCTCAGTGAGAACCTCCTCCTCCTCCTCCTTAAGAACATCTTTCAGTGGAAGCTCTGGAGACAGAATAATAATAATGATAATAATAATAATAATAATGTACATACATAAATGTGTATATAAAACAGATAAAGTGTCAAAAAAAAAGTAGAAATATACAATAAAACAATATACCATAGCTTATTGCATAATAGACCGTGTAAACATCTATAAAACTGCTCTGATTCTCTTTTCATCAGAAAAGAGTAAAAACAATTGAAACTTTACAGGAAAACACTCTCAGTATGTCTTAATAAAAGTGTGTTATGAAAATACACTTTGGTATTATTATTATTATCATTATTTCTGGCATTTCCTGTAAAAGCGGAAGTTTATTTTGAAAAGCCTCCGTATCCGTCGCGAGGAGAACAACTCGAAGGACAAAACGAGCGAACTTTACAACAAAACGCTCTCAGAACAAAGTGAAGTTTAAAGACAGAAAACACAGACGGAGACAAAGTGAGAGGAACATAACGACACACAATAATAATCCTCATTATTCCGCTTGTACTCACCTATCCGCTGTAACTTGACTTTAGGTTTATAAACGACCTCCAACAGTTTGCGCTGACGAATCATCTCCTCCTCGCGTTCGACGACGATTCTTTCTACGTGTGTGAATATGTCTTCAGCAGCAGCAGTTAGTCGCTCCTGGATTAAACCTCTCAAACGGAAGTGAAGACATCGCTGCTTCGTTCGAAAAAGCGCAATATTTGACCTGCGACACGCAAACAAAACACCGCTGTCCACACGGAGCTAACGATGCTACAACGAGGACTTTGTGCTACTGATTTGTTCTACGCATGGGCGGAAGTGACGCAACTTCCTGTTAGCGCTCATTTCTCCATTTCTCCATTTCTCGGATAGAGCAGACAATTTAGTCATGGTGGTCACTCTGGGTACTGCAACATCAACATACTCCAATTTCCCCATTGAGCACAATAGTAAAAGAGACGCCTGTAAAAGTGTCCACAGGACACCTCGAGACATGGACACAGGCTTTTATAGATCTTTATATTCTATATTTTTAATTCATGTGTACGAGCACAGCTGTGCGCGGTCATGTGACGTCTCGTCAACAGCGCTACCGTCGGTGAACTTTATGAGAAATGTGAATAAATGACAATGAGGGGTCTTTTCGTTTATATATATAATATATTAATATTGTGACAAGGTAACAAGGTTAACAAAGTAAGGGAAACACTTCCTGGCAACACACATGGATTTTATTTGACATAATCAACAAATACAGAGGAAAATATAAAGTGACACAACTTCCTGTTTCCGTGAGTGAACTGTGGACTGACGACAAACACAAAAATAGCTCAAAAACATGCATTTCATTTTACTAGAATCACAATTGTTTTTATTGTTCAGCGTTACGGCAAAAGGTTTCAGCAAAAGTCATACAAAGTAGACATCAGTGGCTCTTATTTTGAAAGCCAGTTACAAAGGAAGTGGTGCTATTTGAAGA
This sequence comes from Microchirus variegatus, assembly GCF_963457635.1. NCBI lineage: Eukaryota > Metazoa > Chordata > Actinopteri > Pleuronectiformes > Soleidae > Microchirus > Microchirus variegatus. Next base: position 26,324,941 of record NC_139813.1, read on the forward strand.
AGAAAAACACTTCAACGCCTAAGTTACAAGAATAAAGACTTTAAATCATAGCAACAACAATAATGAAGTGTTATTTCGTAGCATATATTGTGGGTTTTTTTTTTTAAAAAAGGGTCCAAAATATTTGCAGAAAATACAAACTCAAAACATTAATTTACAGGAGTTTGACAACTACAATAGATCTTTGAAAGAAATACAGTTTCCAGGACAATTGATGAAAATAAAAAGACTAATTTCATGAATCAAAGACGCCTACTTTTACCTACAGAAGTAAACAAAAACAATTAATTCAATTAAAAAAAAGTCAGATTCAATAATGAGTTTAAATCCACTGTCATGGTCGAGATAATGAAATTCATTTTCACCAGTAATTTATCACCAACAGTATTTATACTAATGGCTTCCATGAAGTTCACACAAGTGACTACAATGTACTCAACATCTATTTTGAACCGAGTTTACATTTCAGATTTGTAGTTTCTTTCTCCTCCAATAATTTTCCAACGTATTGTTGGCAGATGTCAAATAAATGAGGCTCCATAACATTCTGAGACCATCCATATCAGTGGTATATGGCTTGTTCTCACCTGTGAGTCCTCATGTGGATCTTCACATTTCTTTTAAGCACAAAGCTTTTCTTACAAATGTTACAAATATGAGGCTTCTCGCCCGTGTGAACTTTGTCAAAAACACTTTCCACATTTCACAAGAAAATGGCCTGTCCCCTGTGTGAATTCTCATCTGATTCATCAAGACATGTTTATACCCAAAGCATTTCTTACAAATGTTGCACATATGGGACTTCTTCAATTGTGTGAATTATATTGTGACTTGTCAAATACGCCGAGTCGAAAACACTTTCCACGTTATACAAGAAAATCGCTTCTCACCCGTGTGACTTTTTGTGTCTTATCAAATTTGATTGATATCGATAAGACTTTCCACAGGTTTGACAACAATATGGCTTCTCACCCGTGTGAGTTCTCATGTGTTTAATCAAGTCAGTTTTCACCGCAAAGCCTTTCTTACAAATGTTGCAAACATGGGGCTTCTCACCCGTGTGAGTTCTCATGTGTCTAAAAAAGTAACTTTTATCCGCATAGCCTTTCTTACAAATGTTACAAACATGGGGCTTTTCACCTGAGTGAGTTCTCATGTGTCTAATCAAGTGAGCTTTTACTGCAAAGCATTTCTTACAAACGTTGCAAATATGGGGCTTTTCAGCCGTGTGAGTTCTCATGTGTTTAATCAAGTCACTTTTATCCGCAAAGCCTTTCTTACAAATGTTGCAAACATGGGGCTTCTCACCCGTGTGAGTCCTCATGTGTCTAATCAAGTGAGCTTTTAATACAAAGCATTTCTTACAATCATTGCAAACATGGGACTTTTCACCCGTGTGAGTTCTCATGTGTCTAATCAAGTAACTTTTATCCGCATAGCCTTTCTTACAAATGTTACAAACATGGGGCTTTTCACCTGAGTGAGTTCTCATGTGTCTAATCAAGTGAGCTTTTACCGCAAAGCATTTCTTACAAACGTTGCAAACATGGGGCTTTTCACCTGTGTGAGTTCTCATGTGTCTAATCAAGTGAGCTTTTACTGCATAGCATTTCTTACAAACGTTGCAAACATGGGGCTTTTCAGCCGTGTGAGTTCTCATGTGTTTAATCAAGTCACTTTTATCCGCAAAGCCTTTCTTACAAATGTTGCAAACATGGGGCTTTTCACCCGTGTGAGTTCTCATGTGTCTAATCAAGTGAACTTTTTCCGCAAAGCATTTCTTGCAAACGTTGCAAACATGGGGCTTTTCACCCGTGTGAGTCCTTCTGTGGGTCACTAAATGAGAACTGCATCGAAAACACTTTCCACACGTTTCACAAGAATATGGCCTTTCACCCGTGTGAGTTCTCATGTGTCTAATCAAGTGAACTTTTTCCGCAAAGCTTTTCTTACAAACCTTGCAAACATGGGGCTTTTCACCCGTGTGAGTCCTTCTGTGGGTCACCAAATAAGAACTGCGTCGAAAACACTTTCCACACATTTCACAAGAATATGGCCTTTCACTCGTGTGAGTTCTCCTGTGGCTAATCAAGGTAACTTTTCCCGTAAAGCATTTCTTACAAACGTTGCAAACATGGGGCTTCTCAAACGTGTGAGTTCTTCTGTGCCGTTTCAAATGGGAAACTTCTGGAAAAAGCTTTCCACAAGTTTCACAGGGATATGGCCTCTCACTCATGTGAGTTGTCATGTGGTACTTCAAGCCATTTTTAGACTTAAAACATTTCTTACAAATGTTGCATGTATGGGTCTTTCTATCTGTAATATTTCCCATGTTTCCTGTCTGATCTTGACTCTCAGCTACAGCAGAGAGGAGCTGGTGGTCAGTGTCTGGTTCTGGTTCCATGTGATCACTCTCTTCATTATCAGGAGTCAACATAAAGGTATCAGCCTCCTGCTTCAGTTCAAGCTGCTCCTGCTCCTGACTGGTGCAGATTTCCTCCTCTTCCTCTTTAATCTGTAGAGACTCTGGTTCCTCTTGGTCCAGACTGGAGTTTTTCTCCTGGTTCCAGAGCTGCTGCTCAGTGAGAACCTCCTCCTCCTTAAAAACATTCTGTTGTGGAAGCTCTGCAGACACACAGGAATGGGTCATAACGGCTTAATGATTAAACGTAAGTTAAATTTCCTCCAGAATATTTCAGATTTCTTTGAAACTCAACAGTTTTTCACTAATCCCTGGAGTCAGTTTGTTATATTCAGGTTTAACAAGTATAAATGTCAGGTATGTAAGTCAAGCTCAGACTGTTATTATCTGGAGGGAAAGACAACAGTGTTGGCACTGCCCTGGCTCTTCTCATGACGACTACAACCCACTAAATGCAGTCACTAAATGGTGGAGTAGTGGCAGAAGGTCAGGTAGGCCACAGTTCTGTGACTGAGCGTGTTGTTTGTCATCTACAACAACACAACAAATCTAGTCTGGCAATAAATATATTATTTATTATCAACATAATGTATTGTTTTTTTATTATATTATCAGTAACTAACAACTCAAAATGTAAAAAGGATTTTCGGGAAGATTCACGACGGTTCAAAATGTTTTTCGGGACGTTTCCAGGACGGTGGTGAAAAAAGTTAGTTTTAATCCCTGCTAGACGAGTTAGTTTTACACAATAAAAATGATGCAGAAAAGCAGGTCTTTTCCCTCACAGCCATATCAGTTTGAAAACTACATTCTGTCATTGTCTTCTCAGTTTACAAGGCCAAATTAAAGAGAGCCAGAGCCGGTCGTAACTTTTAGCAAAGATGGCGGACACTGCGTTTACATTCTGGGAATGAAGTCTCGTCCCCCTATGGGTGAGTCTAAAAAGTGCAGAACTCGTGTTATAGTTCAAATCTTGAATTAACGCAATACTATTTTTTAGAAATCAGGGGAAAACTGAGGGAGGGAAGCAGAATTTAAAAAAAATAATACTGCTACACTAGCAATACAAAGCTACATGCTAATCAGTGAAGTATTAAGTAAGAACATTGAAGTTTCACAGACCTGTCTGCTGTAACTTTACTTCAGGTTTCCAAAGGATCTTCATCAGTCTGCGCTGACGATCCTTCTCTTCTTTGGACTCAACGATGGTAATTTCTCCACGTTTGTTTCCTGTCTGATCTTGACTCTCAGCTACAGCAGAGAGGAGCTGGTGGTCAGTGTCTGGTTCTGGTTCCATGTGATCACTTTCTTCATTATCAGGAGTCAACATAAAGGTATCAGCCTCCTGCTTCAGTTCAAGCTGCTCCTGCTCCTGACTGCTGCAGATTTCCTCCTCTTCCTCTTTAATCTGTAGAGACTCTGGTTCCTCTTGGTCCAGACTGGAGTTCCTCTCCTGGTTCCAGAGCTGCTGCTCAGTGAGAACCTCCTCCTCCTCCTCCTTAAGAACATCTTTCAGTGGAAGCTCTGGAGACACAATAATAATAATAATGTACATACATATATGTGTATATAAAACAGATTAAGTGTCAAAAAAAAGCAGAAATATACAATAAAACAATATACCATAGCTTATTGCATAATAGACCGTGTAAACATCTATAAAACTGCTCTGATTCTCTTTTCATCAGAAAAGAGTAAAAACAATTGAAACTTTACAGGAAAACACTCTCAGTACGTCTTAATAAAAGTGTGTTATGAAAATACACTTTGGTATTATTATTATTATCATTATTTCTGGCATTTCCTGTAAAGGCGGAAGTTTATTCAACGTATAACGTATGTAACACCATGCTGAGGATGTTCTACCAGTCGGTGGTAGCCAGTGCCATCTTCTTTGCTGTTGTGTGCTGGGGCAGCAGGCTGAGGGCAGCAGACGCCAAGAAGATCAGCAGGATCATCAGGAAGGCTGGCTCCGTCCTGGGGGTCCAGCTGGACTCTTTGGTGGTGGTGTCTGAGAGGAGGATGCTGTGTAAACTGCACAGTATCCTGGACAACAACTCTCACCCTCTCCACCAGCTGCTGACTTCGAGCAGAAGCACCTTCAGCAACAGACTCATTCTCCCCCGGTGTAACACAGAACGCCAGAGGAAGTCTTTTCTTCCTGTGGCCATCAGGCTGTTTAATTTAGCTACTTCTGGCCGCATTAGGAACAGTGGAGACACTGTGTCCTGATCCAAATGTCACTTTACCCATATCACTTCATCACTTTACTTTGTTTGCACTATGCTGATAACATTAGTCACCTTATCACTGTTTATCACTTTCAACATTTGCTCACCATATTTTAGTTGTACTTATTTTATTTCCGTGCGTACTGCTGTATATTATATATACCTACGTTGACTGTGATTCTTTTTTGATTCTTTTTGTGGCATTGTTGCATTTAAGTTACTGTTGTAAGTTACTGTTTTTCCTTCTGTTTGGCACTTTGTTGCATTTGTCTTACTTGTTTATTTTACTTTATTTTTTTGTTTTATCTTTATTTTTATTTTTATTTTATTTTATGTATCTTTTAACTCTTGTACATCTACACTTTTACCTCCCAATTGTTGCACAATAATTTCCCTCGGGATAAATTAAGCATCTTGAATCTTGAATTATTTTGAAAAGCCCCCCGGATCCGCCGCGAGGAGAACATCTCGATTAAAAAACTGTGTGAACTTTACAACAAAACGCTCTCAGAACAAAGTGAAGTTTAAAGACAGAAAACACAGACGGAGACAAAGTGAGAGGAACATAACGACACACAATAATAATCCTCATTATTCCGCTTGTACTCACCTATCCGCTGTAACTTGACTTTAGGTTTATAAACGACCTCCAACAGTTTGCGCTGACGAATCATCTCCTCCTCGTACACGACGACGATTCTTTCTACGTGTGTGAATATGTCTTCAGCAGCAGCAGTTAGTCGCTCCTGGATTAAACCTCTCAAACGGAAGTGAAGACATCGCTGCTTCGTTCGAAAAAGCGCAATATTTGACCTGCGAAACGCGAACAAAACACCGCTGTCCACACGGAGCTAACGATGCTACAACGAGGACTTTGTGCTACGGATTTGTTCTACGCATGGGCGGAAGTGACGCAACTTCCTGTTAGCTCTCATTTCTCCATTTCTCGGATAGAGCAGACAATTTAGTCATGGTGGTCACTCTGGGTACTGCAACATCAACATACTCATATTTCCCCATTGAGCACAATAGTAAAAGAGACGCCTGTAAAAGTGTCCACAGGACACCTCGAGACATGGACACAGGCTTTTATAGATCTTTATATTCTATATTTTTAATCCGTGAAGTTTCATATTTGTAAAAACTTCCTAAAGGCCATAAAAAGCCCAGACAAATCTTATTTCCCAGAGTGACGTCACAGCTGTGCGCGGTCATGTGGCGTCTCGTGAACGGCTCTACTGTCAGTGAACTTTATGAGAAATGTGAATAAATGAAGACAATGAGAGGGTTTTTCATTTTACAGTTAAAGGTACAATATGTAGTATTTATGGGTTTATATGACCCAAAATCCACTTTTTTATACATATTATGTGCTCCTGCATTGTCTAGTCGCTGTATAATAGTTTTTGTTTCATTTTCGTAGTGTTTTAAAAAGTCATGTAAAATACATGACCACGGACCGCGGTTGCATAGCCACTGTTAGCAGCGAGACGCCATGTTTCTACCGGAGCCTGTAAGGACAAACGCGAGAGAACAAAACAAGCGTCTCTTTACTTGTAGCTGAAGTCCCGCCTCCTCTCTCTCCGCTTCGTCTGCTACGGACGCGGTAGCTCCGCCCTCTCCCTCACGAACCTCATCTGCTGACACGGAGAAAGACGACGAGGACGACATTTGACCAGCTGCGGATACCGTAGCGCTCAGGGAAGGGAGGGGGTGAGTAGATTTTGTAAATTTCAGCCTCTCCTCTAGATGGCACTATAAACTACTTATTTCCCCATTTAAAGTAAGGGAAACGCTTCCTGTTGTCTAAAAAAAACAAACCAATAAATACAGCAGCACACTTTTTTTTTTTTTTTTTCATATAATCGACAAATACAGGTGGAAATATAATATATATATATATATTTATTTTTTAATATTGTGACAAGGTAACAAGGTTAACAAAGTAAGGGAAAAACTTCCCGGCAACACACATGGATTTTATTTGACATAATCAACTAATACAGAGGAAAATATAAAGTGACAACTTCCTGTTTCCGCGAGTGAACTGTGGACTCATTTCATTTGACTGGAATCACAATTGTTTTTATTGTTCAGCGTTACGGCAAAAGGTTTCAGCAAAAGTCATACAAAGTAGACATCAGTGGCTCTTATTTTGAAAGCCAGTTTCAAAGGAAGTGGTGCTATTTGAAGAAGAAAAAAAACACTTCAATGACTAAGTTACAAGAATAAAGACTTTAAATCATAGCAACAACAATAATGAAGTGTTATTTCGTAGCATATATTGTGTTTTTTTTTAAAAAAGGGTTCAAAATATTTGGAGAAAATACAAACTCAAAACATTAATTTACAGGAGTTTGACAACTACAATAGATCTTTCAAAGAAATACAGTTTCCAGGACAATTGATGAAAATAAAAAGACTCATTTCATTAATCAAAGACGCCTACTTTTCCCTACAGAAGTAAACAAAAACAATTAATTCAATTAAAAAAAAGTCAGATTCAATAATGAGTTTAAATCCACTGTCATGGTCGAGATAATGAAATTCATTTTCACCAGTAATTTATCACCAACAGTATTTATACTAATGGCTTCCATGAAGTTTACACAAGTGACGACAATGTACTCAACATCTATTTTGAACCGAGTTTACATTTTAGATTTGCAGTTTCTTTCTCCTCCAATAATTTGCCAACGTATTGTTGGCAGATGTCAAATAAATGAGGCTCCATAACATTCTGAGACCATCCATATCAGTGGTATATGGCTTGTTCTCACCTGTGAGTCCTCATGTGGATCTTCACATTTCTTTTAAGCACAAAGCTTTTCTTACAAATGTTACAAATATGAGGCTTCTCGCCTGTGTGAATTTGTTTGTGTTTTGTCAAAACTGAACTTTGTCAAAAACACTTTCCACATTTCACAAGAAAATGGCCTGTCCCCTGTGTGAATTCTCATCTGATTCATCAAGACATGTTTATACCCAAAGCATTTCTTACAAATGTTGCACATACGGGACTTCTTCAATTGTGTGAATTATATTGTGACTTGTCAAATACGCCAATAGTCGAAAAAAACTTTCCACTTTATACAAGAAAATCGCTTCTCACCCGTGTGACTTTTTGTGTCTCATCAAATCTGATTGATATCGATAAGACTTTCCACAGGTTTGACAACAATATGGCTTCTCACCCGTGTGAGTTCTCATGTGGTTAATCAAGGTACTTTTTTGCACAAAGCCTTTCTTACAAATGATGCAAACATGGGGCTTTTCACCCGTGTGAGTTTTCATGTGTATATTCATGGCACTTTTATCCGCGAAGCATTTCTGACAAACTTTGCAAACATGGGGCTTTTCACCCGTGTGAGTTCTTAGGTGCCGTTTCAAATATGCAATTTGTCGAAAAAGCTTTCCACACGTTTTACAGGGATAAGGCTTTTCACCTGTGTGAGTCCTTCTGTGGGTCACCAAATCAGAACTGCGTCGAAAACACTTTCCACACGTTTCACAGAAATATGGCTTTTCAGCTGTGTGAGTTCTATTGTGGATTGTCAAATGAGAACTTTGTCCAAAACACTTTCCAGACACTTCACAAATTGAAGGCTTCTCACCCGTGTGAGTGCTCATGTGTCTAATCATGTTGCCTTTAAACACAAAGCATTTCTGACAAACGTTGCAAACATAGGGCCTTTCACCCATGTGATTTTTTCTGTGCTGTTTCAAACTCGAAATTCTTTGAAAACGCTTTCCACACGTTTCACAAGAATGTGGCTTTTCACCCTTGTGAGTTCTCATGTGTCTAATCAAGTAACTTTTTTCCGCAAAGCATTTCTCACAAACGTTGCAAACATGGGGCTTCTCACCTGTGTGAGTTCTCATGTGTATAATCATGGTACTTTTATGCACAAAGCATTTCTTACAAATTTCGCAAACATGGGGCTTTTCACCCGTGTGAGTTCTCATATGTCTAATCATGGCACTTTTATGCACAAAGCATTTCTTACAAATTTTGCAAACATGGGGCTTTTCACCCGTGTGAGTTCTTCTGTGGGTCACCAAAAGATTACTGTATGGAAAAAGCTTTCCACACATTTCACAGGAATAAGGCTTTTCACCCGTGTGAGTCCTTCTGTGGGACACCAAATCATTTCTGCGTCGAAAACACTTTCCACACGTTTCACAGGAATAAGGCTTTTCACCTGTGTGAGTCCTTCTGTGGGACACCAAATCATTACGGCGTCGAAAACACTTTCCACACGTTTCACAGGAATAAGGCTTTTCACCTGTGTGAGTCCTTCTGTGGGACACCAAATCATTACGGCGTCGAAAACACTTTCCACACGTTTCACAGGAATAAGGCTTTTCACCTGTGTGAATTCTATTGTGGCTTGTCAAATGAGAACTTTGTCCAAAACGCTTTCCACACTTTTCACAACTATATGGCTTCTCACCCGTGTGAGTTGTCATGTGGTACTTCAAACCAAGTTTAGACATAAAACATTTCTTACAGATGTTGCACATGTGGATCTTTTTACCTGTAATATTTCCCATGTTTCCTATCTGATCTTGACTTTCAGCTACAGCAGAGAGGAGCTGGTGGTCAGTGTCTGGTTCCATGTGATCACTTTCTTCATTATCAGGAGTCAACATAAAGGTATCAGCCTCCTGCTTCAGTTCAAGCTGCTCCTGCTCCTGACTGCTGCAGATTTCCTCCTCTTCCTCTTTAATCTGTAGAGTCTCTGGTTCCTCTTGGTCCAGACTGGAGTTTCTCTCCTGGTTCCAGAGCTGCTGCTCACTGAGAACCACCTCCTCCTCCTCCTCCTTAAGAACATTCTGTTGTGGAAGCTCTGCAGACGCACAGGAATGGGTTATGACTGTAATAATAGCTTAATGATTAAACTTAAGTTAATTTTCCTCCAGAATATTTCAGATTTCTTTGAAACTTAACAGTTTTAAAAAAAATCCCTGGAGTCAGTTTGTTATACGTGTCCAGCCATGGCAAAACTGGTCACAAGTCTACTTAGGGACAGTTCGGAGTTATTTACAGATTCCGAAAGTGTGATTTCTAAGCTTTCCAACCATGTCCAACACATGCAAATTGGTTAATATTTGAAGAAGATATGGCCATTTGAATGTAGGCACTCCTCAAACTGCTTTAGGGAGAATTTTAGACTCAAAGATTTACACCTTCTTCGAGCCAAGAGACAGAATCATCACATTTACATAGAACAACCCCCTCCTGGTCTAAGCTGTCAGTGAAACCACACCCTGCTCTGTATGAGCACAGATACTATTGTCGTGAGCTTCACTGCTACACAGGACAATACATATACAATACATGAAAACACTGGACATACAGTAATATCCTCTTAAGATTTGAAATGAAACAAACTAAAAAAAAAATATGGGGGGGGGTGGCTTATTCTGTTATCATTTGTGTAGTCATACAGTGGTATGCAAAAGTTTGGGCACCCCTGTAAATGTTCATGATTTTTTCTTTATACATCATTGGTTGTTTGAAAAAGACATTTCAGTTAAATATATCATATAGGAGACAAACACAGTGATATTTGAGAAGTGAAATAAAGTTTATATGATTTACAGAAAGTCTACAAGAATTATTTAAACAAAATTTGGCATGTGCATAAGTTTAGGCACCAGAAAGAAAACATTTTGTGCATCCTCCTTTTGCAGAAATAACAGCCTCTAAACGCTTCCTATAGCTTCTAATTAGAGTCTCGATTGTGGAGGAAGGTATTTTGGACCATTCTTCTTTACAAAACATCTCCAGTTCAGTCAGGTTTGATGGTTTGCCCCGGCACAACTTCAACTTTGTCACTGATTCCTGGACATTGTTCTCCAGAATCTGCTGATATTGCAGACGTTCTGTAAATCATATAAACTTTATTTCACTTCTCAAATATCACTGTGTTTGTCTCCTATATGATATATTTAACTGAAATGTCTTATCCAAACAACCAATGAATTATAAAGGAAAATCATGAACATTTACAGGGGTGCCCAAACTTTTGATTACCACTATTTCCATCATCTGTTTTTGTTGCTTCATGAAAACAAAATATACTTTATATACTTAAGAGAGAAGGATCAAAGATAGTCACATATTTCTAATATCAAATCAGACACTAATGAAATACATTGAAGTGGCTCTGTGGTGTAGTGTGGATGGATCAGTCTGTTACTGAATGAGCTGATAATGTCCTGACTCACAACTCGTTGCTAAATCATTAGCATCACAGTCAATACTTCACACACAAAGCTGTGTCATTCACAGAGTTGTGTAAAGACACACATCCCTGAGAGGAATTAGTTGGTGAATACATTACAGACCTGCAAATTACACAGGGTTGTTTTCTGTGGTGCTAAATTGTACCGGGACGTGCAGTAAAAAACAAAGACAAGCAGGAAGTTCCTATTATTTGCCGGTCAGAGACTCAGAGTGGTACATGCCTGAAGATGGAAGGCTAGGCTAAGCTATGCTAAGCTTGTTTTGTCCTTTACAGTTGAAGCATGATTTAATCAAGTCTTGGAGAAAATCTTCACACCATCCAGCTCTGCATCGTAGATTTGGCTCCTTGTTTATTTTATTTTGTACCCTTGAATATGATGGTAAAACACTTTCCTTTGTGAATAATAAAGTTATTTTTTCACCATATCCTTCATGCATGTGTACAACACAGTCCAACAGTAAAGACTGAAGCTGAATAGTTACTGATTTTGTTAGATTACTTTACTACACAAGTTAGATTTACACAATAAAAATGAAAAGCAGGTCTTTTCCCTCGCAGCCATATCAGTTTGAAAACTACATTCTGTCGTTGTCTTCTCAGTTTACAAGGCCAAATTAAAGAGAGCCAGAGCCGGTCCTAACTTTTAGCAAAGATGGCGGACACTGTGTTTACATTCTGGGAATGAAGTCTCGTCCCCCTATGGGTGAGTCTAAAAAGTGCAGAACTTGTGTTGTAGTTCAAATCTTGAATTAATGGGTAACCTCTAAGTACGTCATGTGACACGATACTATTTTTTAGAAATCAGGGGAAAACTGAGGGAGGGAAGCAGACTTTGTTTAAAATAATACTGCTATACTCGCAATACAAAGCTACATGCTAATCAGTGAAGTATTAAGTAATAACATTGAGATTTCACAGACCTGTCTGCTGTAACTTTACTTCAGGTTTCCAAAGCATCTTCATCAGTCTGCGCTGACGATCCTTCTCTTCTTTGGACTCAACGATGGTCATTTCTCCACGTTTGTTTCCTGTCTGATCTTGACTCTCAGCTACAGCAGAGAGGAGCTGGTGGTCAGTGTCTGGTTCTGGTTCCATGTGATCACTTTCTTCATTATCAGGAGTCAACATAAAGGTATCAGCCTCCTGCTTCAGTTCAAGCTGCTCCTGCTCCTGACTGCTGCAGATTTCCTCCTCTTCCTCTTTAATCTGTAGAGACTCTGGTTCCTCTTGGTCCAGACTGGAGTTCCTCTGCTGGTTCCAGAGCTGCTGCTCACTCAGAACCTCCTCCTCATTCTCCTCCTCCTTAGACATTCTGCTGTGGAAGCTCTGCAGACACAAAGAGAGAAAAAGGATATACAACAACTGTGAATGCAAAATACTTGTAAAAAAAACTTTGGGTCACAGACATTATAAGCTACGCTCTTCAGGAAAAGGTTAAAGAACGACATCGAGGACAATCGCCATTACGTTTCATGGACAATTCCCTCATTGTGACATGCAGCCAACGAGGTATTTTATTGTTTGAATGTATATATTTATGTTCTGTTGTAGACTAAGCTACATGCTATGATGTGCTCAATGCGCTAATGTACCCAACAGTGTCACTTTCATTGTTCTGTACAGTTTTCACAGTGTTGATGAAGAATAAGCGCTAGAGAAACAGACGAAGCAGCTTTGGTTGCATGAACAAAGTCAGTCCCTCCCTCGTAACCAGGTTGCTTCCATGCTTGCGATCAACATCATCTGCCTCGACGTGTGGAGATACACAGATACTCTGCAACAGTGGCCTATGATAACAAATCTAAACGTTCCAAATACATAATTGAGGCAGTGACTCTTCACAGAACTTCAGTCAGCATAGTTCAGAAGTTTGGTTTTAAAAATCTCATCAACGTGATTGACATGACCATTTTCCTCTGTGTGGTCTGACTGAGAACTGAAGTGATTCAAATAAGAGGAAAGTTAGTGAGTTTAGAATGTGAGTGTTAAGTTAAAACATTTTTAAAAATGATTATTCATTTTTAATGAGTCATGAAAAATGATCAATATCGATCAATATGACCCTAAATAATGTATAGGCTTTATGTTTGTCGTCGTATTTAGCAGCACAATTGTTTTAAGAGCGACGAAGAAGGAGGCCTTTCAGAAACTGGTACCTAAATCGGAACAACTCTAGTATTTAGTGTCTATTCATGCAATTAGCTATGGTATATTGTACGTATTGTATATTTACAAAGTTCGTTGTAAAATACAGTTTGATATTATTATTATTATTTTGGCATTTCCTGTAAAAGCGGAAGTTTATTTTGAAAAGCCCCCGGATCCGTCGCGAGGAGAACACACGAAGGACAAAACGAGCGAACTTTACAACAAAACGCTCTCAGAACAAAGTGAAGTTTAAAGACAGAAAACACAGACGGAGACAAAGTGAGAGGAACATAACGACACACAATAATAATCCTCATTATTCCGCTTGTACTCACCTATCCGCTGTAACTTGACTTTAGGTTTATAAACGACCTCCAACAGTTTGCGCTGACGAATCATCTCCTCCTCGTACACGACGACGATTCTTTCTACGTGTGTGAATATGTCTTCAGCAGCAGCAGTTAGTCGCTCCTGGATTAAACCTCTCAAACGGAAGTGAAGACATCGCTGCTTCGTTCGAAAAACCGCAATATTTGACCTGCGAAACGCGAACAAAACACCGCTGTCCACACGGAGCTAACGATGCTACAACGAGGACTTTGTGCCACAGTGACGCAACTTCCTGTTAGCGTTCATGTATTCTGGATAGAGCAGACAATTTAGTCATGGTGGTCACTCTGGGTACTGCAACAACAACATACTCCAATTTCCCCATTGAGCACAATAGTAAAAGAGACGCCTGTAAAAGTGTCCACAGGACACCTCGAGACATGGACACAGGCTTTTATAGATCTTTATATTCTATATTTTTAATTCGTGAAGTTTCATATTTGTCAAAAACTCCTAAAGGCCATAAAAAGACCAGACAAATCTTATTTCCCAGAGTGACGTCACAGCTGTGCGCGGTCATGTGGCGTCTCGTTTATGAGAAATGTGAATAAATGAAGACAATGAGAGGGTTTTTCATTTTACAGTTAAAGTAAGGGAAAAACTTCCTGTCGTCTAAAAACAAACAAACCATTAAATACAAATGATTGTGTTGATGATGTTGACGGTGCCACGTCATGGGGTTCATTTCAGATCAAAGCAGCACACTTAAAAAACATGGATGTTATTTTATATAATCGACAAATACAGGGGGAAATATAAAGTGACACAACTTCCTGTTTCCGTGAGTGAACTGTGGACTGACGACAAACACAAAAAAGCTCAAAAACATGCATTTCATTTTACGAGAATCACAATTGTTCTTTATTGTTCAGCGTTACGGCAAAAGGTTAAAGCAAAAGTCATAAAAAGTAGACATCAGTGGCCCTTATTTTGAAAGCCAGTTTCAAAGGAAGTGGTGCTATTTGAAGAAAAAATAAACACTTCAATGCCTAAGTCACAAGAATAAAGACTTTAAATGACAGAAACAAGACTAATCCATAAATGAAAGTGTTGTTTCTTAGCATCAATTGTGTATTTTTTTAAAAAGGCACAAAATATTTGCACAAAATACAAACTCAAAACTTAGATTTACAGGAGTTTGATGACAATGATAAATTTGAAAGAAATACAGTATCAATGATCAGGACAATAGTCATATAAAACGAACAAATAAATCCCATTTCAATTTGAAATTGATTAATGGCCCAGCCCTACACCTGTGTGAGATTTTAAGTGTCTTATCAAATTTGATTGATATCCAAAAGACTTTCCACATGATTGACAACAATATGGCTTCTCATCCGTGTGAATTCGCATGTGAAACTTCAAGCTGCGTTGATACCCAAAGCATTTATTACAAATGTTGCACATATAGGACTTCTCACTTATGTGAATTATTTTGTGACTTGTCAAATGTGGCAATTGTCGAAAACACTTTCCACAAGTTTCACAAGAAAATCGCTTCTCATCCGTGTGAGTTTTTATGTGTCTTATCAAATTTGATTGACTTCCAAAAGACTTTCCACATGTTTCACAAGAATACGGCTTTTCACCTGTGTGAGTTCTTCTGTGGGTTATCAAACTTGCTCTAAGTCGAAAACATTTTCCACATGTTTCACAAGAACAGGGCTTCTCACCCGTGTGAATTCTTTTGTGATCCATCAAATGCGAATTTACTCGAAAACACTTTCCACACGTCTCACATGAATATGGCCTCTCACCTGTGTGAGTTTTCATGTGGTACTTCAAGCCTTGTTTCCATGCAAAGCGTTTCTTACAAACGTTGCACATGTAGGGCTTTTCACCTGTAATTTTCCTCATGTTTCCTGTCTGATCTTGACTGTCAGCTACAGCAGAGAGGAGCTGGTGGTCAGTGTCTGGTTCTGGTTCCATGTGATCACTTTCTTCATTATCAGGAGTCAACATAAAGGTATCAGCCTCCTGCTTCAGTTCAAGCTGCTCCTGCTCCTGACTGCTGCAGATTTCCTCCTCTTCCTCTTTAATCTGTAGAGACTCTGGTTCCCCTTGGTCCAGACTGGAGTTCCTCTGCTGGTTACAGAGCTGCTGCTCACTGAGAACCTCTTCCTCCTCTTCCTCCTCCTCTTCCTCCTCCCCCTGAAGAGCATATTTCGGTGGAAGCTCTGGAGACACAGAAGAATAAGAATAATATATAAATATAATCAGCAGTGAAGTTGAACATGAAAATTCAGTTTGGAATATTGATTTTTTAATTTTATTTACGAGTCAAAAAATGCAATTTAATTTTCAGGCCTGTGCACAAAGCATTTCTTACAAATGGCTCTTCAAGTTACAGAAAATGGGACATGGGACACAGTGACGTCTTCTTCCTCCCTCCCCAGCTTCCACAACACAATCAGTGACAGCAATGAACGATTACGGCGAGTAACTCAGTCAGCTCTGTCTGCAGAACTGAACGACACATTTATACATTGTTGAAATGATCTGTGAACTCAACCCACACGGATAAGCCACGTCCCAGAGTCAGAAGACACTGTCGCTCGTGAAACACCTCCACAACTGACGTTATTCTTCTCCTGCGGTTCAATGTACGCAACCGGATGTGCCCGGACTACGTAACCGGACCGGGTTTTTTCAGAGATCTCGCTGAGCCCGAGATTACAATAAAACACAGCGTTCTCAGCAGTGGCTGAACTGTTTGTTTAGAACCTTCAGCGCTTCTTAAACAAGGTAATGACGCAGATACACACTAAAAAACAGCGTTAATTGGAACTTCCGGTCTAGGTCCGTTTTAAATATCTTATTTCGTCTGTTGCACTTTGTAGACGATCCCTGCGCTGCGGTCTGACTGACCACTGCACGGAGACATCGGTGTCAATTCTCCAGCTTCTTCTTCTTCTTTTTCGGATAAAACTTGGATTGCAGCTCGTTGTCTACGTCACTGTGATTAAAAAACACGGTTCACGTCAAAGTTTATCGATCGCGGCGTTTTTAGAATCAGTGAAAATCGTTCGTCATTTACGTCATTTGCGTCCCCCACGCGAGTCACGTTGACGTGTTAGTATTGATGAATCAGATCAGTGTGCTTGTACAGACCTATCCGCTGTAACCTGACTTGAGGTTGACCAACGATCTCCAACAGTTTCCGCTGACGATTCACCTCTGCCTCGTACTCGACGATGATATTCTCTACGTGTGTGAATATTTCTTCCGCAGCAGCAGTTAGTCGCTCTTTTATCAAACCTCTCAAACACTGAAGTGAAAACATCGCTGCTTCGTTCGGAAAAAAGTGGAATATTTAACCGCGACACGTTAAAAAAACACCGTAATGTCTTTGTGTTTTCGTAGCAACGGACCGAGCTAACAGCGCTAGCTCGACGCGCCGTTTCCGTTTCCTGTTCTTTGAGTTTTTCAGTGGCCAAACTACCGCCACCTCGTGGTGTGGAAGATGGAACTGCAGCACAACATGAAAAAGGGAAGAAATATCTATTAGAATTGAAGGTCTCCCATAACCTGAAGGTAGAAGCCCTAATATGGGCAGGATAATCAGATATCCTTTAAGAAGTGTGGTCTTGCTTATGGGGGTAACATGTATTTTATTTTATATAATCAACTAATACAGTGGAAAATATAAAGTGACACAACTTCCTGTTTCCGCGAGTGAACTGTGGACTGACGACCACATAAAAATAGCTCAAAAACATGCATTTCATTTTACTAGAATGACAACTGTGAAATGTTTTTTATTGTTCAGCGTTACGGCAAAAGGTTTAATCAAAAGTGATAAAAAAGTAGACATAAGTGGCTCTTATTTTGAAAGCTAGTTTCAAAAGAAGTGGTGCTATTTGAAGAAGAAAAAGAAACGTTTTAATGCCTAAATTAAGGAATAGAGACTTAAAATGACAGCAACAACAATAATCCATAAATGAAAGTGTTATTTCGTAGCATCAATTATGTATTAAAAAAAAAGGCACAAAATATTTGCACAAAATACAAACTTTAATTTCCAGGACTTTGATGACTAGGTTACATTTTTGAAAGAAATACAGTTTCAATGATCGGGACAATTATTTTCAGATTTAAATTTAGAATCGATTAATCGCCCAGCCCTACACCCGTGTGAGATTTTAAGTGTCTTATCAAATTTGATTGATATCGAAAAGACTTTCCACATGATTGACAACAATATGGCTTCTCACCTGTGTGAATTCTCATGTGGAACTTCAAGCTACGTTGATACCCAAAGCATTTCCTACAAATGTTGCACACAAAGGGCTTCTCACTTGTGTGAATTATTTTGTGACTTGTCAGATGCGCCAAGAGTCGGAAACATTTTCCACATGTTTCGCAAGAAAATCGCTTCTCACCCATATGAGTTTTTATGTGTCTTATCAAATTTGACTGATAACCAAAAGACTTTCCACATGTTGGACAACAATATGGTTTTTCACCCGTGTGAATTCTCATGTGGTCCGTCAAGCTACGTTTATACAAAAAGCATGTCTTACAAATGTTGCACACATGGGGCTTCTCATTGCTGTGAGTTTTTTTGTGGTTTCTCAAATGTGACAGTAGTCTAAAACAATTTCCACATGTTTCACAAGAATATGGCTTTTCACCTGTGTGAGTTCTTTTGTGGGTTATCAAACTTGTTCTAAGTCGAAAACATTTTCCACATGTTTCACAAGAAAAAGGCTTCTCACCCGTGTGAATTCTTTTGTGATCCATCAAATGTGAATTTTCTCGAAAACACTTTCCACACGTCTCACAAGAATATGGCCTCTCATCTGTGTGACTTTTCATGTGGTACTTCAAGCCTCGTTTCCATGCAAAGCGTTTCTTACAGATGTTGCACATGTGGGGCTTTTCACCTGTGACGTTCCTCATGTTCCCCGTCTGATCTTGACTCTCAGCTACAGCAGAGAGGAGCAGGTGGTCAGTGTCTGGTTCTGGTTCCATGTGATCACTTTCTTCATTATCAGGAGTCAATAAAAAGGTATCAGCCTCCTGCTTCAGTTCAAGCTGCTCCTGCTCCTGACTGCTGCAGATTTCCTCCTCTTCTTCTTCTTCAATCTGTAGAGACTCTGGTTCCTTTTGGTCCAGACTGGAGTTCCTCTCCTGGTTCCAGAGCTGCTGCTCAGTGAGAACCTCCTCCTCCTCCTCCTCCTTAAGAACATCCTTCAGTGGAAGCTCTGCAGACACAGAGAAGGAACATTCTTAATGGCTAAATGATGGAACTAAAGCTCATGTTCCTTCAGTATATTTCAGATTGTTCTTTATTATCCCCAAGGGCCAATTATTTTCACGGCTGGCAGAAACAAAGGTGTGCGATAAGACAAAAACATTAGATCACAGTGTTGAAGGAAGTATCTAAGATGAACACAACACCGCAAAATTCTATTTTTAATACGTTTAAGATTTCTTTGCATTAAGGAGCACAAGGTTCCTCAGGATGGAGAGGAGTCTGAGTCCACATACACCATATGTTTACAATGAAGGTCTTCAGGCCGGAGCTGAACATTGCCCATTGCATATATGGGCTTCGGTTGATAAGAAAATGGATGCATCGGTTGAGTCGCTGTCCTTATTTATTCAGTAAAGAGGCCACTCTGGGAGACTGAAGGTAGACGACCTAATATGGGCAGGATGAGCAGATATCCTTTAAGAAGTGTGGTCTTGCTTACGGGGGTAACCTGTATTTTATTTTATATAATCAACTAATACAGTTAAAATATAAAGTGACACAACTTCCTGTTTCTGCGAGTGAACTGTGGACTGATTACCAACACAAAAATAGCTCAAAAACATGCATTTCATTTTACTAGAATCATGACTGCGAAACGTTTTTATTGTTAAGCGTTATGGCGAAAGTCATAAAAAGCAGACATCAGTGGCTCTTATTTTGAAAGCCGGTTTAAAAGGAAGTTGTGCTATTTGAAGAAAATAAATGCTTAAAATGCCTAAGTTACAAGAATCAAGACTTAAAATGACAGTAACAACAATAATGCATGACAAACATGAATGAAAGTGTTATTTCTTAGCATCAGTTGTGTATAAAAAAAGGGCACAAAATATTTGCACAAAATACAAATTAAAAATGTTAATTTCCAGGACTTTGATGACTACGATAAATGTTAGAAAGAAATACAGTTTCAACGATCAGGACAATTGTCATATAAAAAGGATAAAAATAGACTCATTTCATAAAATCAACGACACCTACTCTTACCTACAGAAGTAAACAAAAAATTATAATTCAATAAAAAATAATAAAAAAATCAGAGACAGATTCAATAAAGAGCTTAAATCCACTGTCATGGCCGAGATAATGAAATTCATTTTCACCAGTAATTTATCACCAACAGTATTTATACTAATGGCTTCCATGAAGTTTACACAAGTATACTTTCTCCTACGTTAATTTGCCAACGTATTGTTGGCAGATGTCAAATAAATGAGGCTCCATAACATTCTGAGACCATCCGTATCAGTGGTATATGGCTTGTTCTCACCTGTGAGTTCTCATGTGGCACACCAAACCGCTTTTTAGTCCAAAGCTTTTCTTGCAAATGTTGCACATATGGGACTTCTCATTGCTGTGAGTTATTTTGTGGGATTTCAAATGCAGCACTTGTCGAAAACACTTTCCACACGTTTCACAAGAATATGGCTTTTCACCTGTGTGCGTTCTATTGTGGATTTTCAAATATGACTGATGTCGAAAAGTCTTTCCACATGTTTCACAAGAATATGGCTTTTCACCTGTGTGAATTCTCATGTGGTACGTCAAGCTACGTTTCTGCACAAAGCATTTCTTACAAATGTTGCACACATGGGACTTCTTATTGCTGTGAGTATTTTTGTGGTTTCTCAAATGCTGCGGTTGTCGAAAACACTTTCCACACGTTTCACAAGAATATGGCCTCTCATCTGTGTGCATTCTTTTGTGGATTTTCAAATATGACCTGTGTTGAAAACTCTTTCCACACGTTTCACAGGTATATGGCCTCTCAACTGTGTGAATTATTGTGTGTCTTATCATTGTACCTTTAAGTCTGAAGCATTTCTTACAAATGTTGCACATATGGGCATTTTTACCTGTAGTATTTCCATTGTGGACTGTCCAATCTTGACTCTCAGCTACAGCAGAGAGGAGCTGGTGGTCAGTGTCTGGTTCTGGTTTCATGTGATCATTTTCTTCATTATCAGGAGTCAACATAAAGGTATCAGCCTCCTGCTTCAGTTCAAGCTGCTCCTGCTCCTGACTGGTGAAGATTTCCTCCTCTTCCTCTTTAATCTGGAGAGACTCTGGTTCCTCTTGGTCCAGACTGGAGTTCCTCTCCTGGTTCCAGAGTTGCTGCTCATTGAGAACCTCCTCCTCCTCCTTAAGAACATCTTTCAGTGGAATCTCTGCAGACACAGAGATGGACACAAGGAACAGGTTACAACACTCTTAATGGCTAAATGATGTAACTGAAAGTAATTTTCCTTAGTATATTTCAGATTGTTTATGCGTCCGCAAGAAGCAACCTGCCCTCTTCATATAGAAGGTGGTCTGGATGTGACCCTCACCATGTGCACATCAGTGAGGTTATTAAGCCAGCAAATTTACTGCACACCCTGAGCCAACCTATGAGGCCAGAGTCATTTCTCACTTATAAATGGGGTTGAATACAGTTAAAAGCAGACGACAAATCAACTTTTTAAAAAGGGTTTTGTTCCTTGGAGTTGGTTTTTAAAAAATCCTATTTAAGAGTTGCCTGACCAGAAGTAATTGAAGTGGGTCCAGATGATCTTTGACCTCCTTGACAATATTTTCAAATGATCTTGAGTAACAGTCAGTTTATTATATCCAAGTTAATAATTATATGTATGTATTATATGTGGCACTTCAAGCTGTGTGTTTACGAAAGCATTTCTTACAAATGTCGCACATGTGCGGCTTCTCGTCTGTGTGAATTCTGTTGTGTATTAGCAAGGAGTGTTTACGCTTGAAGCCTTTTTTTTTTTAACAAATGTCACATATGCGGCTTCTCACCCGTGTGAGTTCTCATGTGCTCCGTAAAGGTATCGATATGTGCAAAGCATTTCTTACAAATGTTGCACATGTGGGTCTTTTCACCTGTGATGGTCCCCATGTTAGCCGTCTGAGCTTGACTCTCAGGTACAGCAGAGAGGAGCTGGTGGTCAGTGTCTGGTTCTGGTTCCATGTGATCACTTTCTTCATTATCAGGAGTCAACATAAAGGTATCAGCCTCCTGCTTCAGTTCAAGCTGCGTCAGGTCCTCTTTAATCTGTAGTGACTCTGGTTCCTCTTGGCCCAGACTGGAGTTCCTCTCCTGGTTACAGAGCTGCTGCTCATTATAAAAGTGCTGCTTTGGAAGCTCTAGAGGAACAAGAGGAACAAGGAACAAATAACACAACTGTGAGGAGAGTTTTTATGATTCTAAGGCCCCGTCCCAATACCTCCCCGAACCCTACATTTTAGCCCTAACCCTTAATTTACCACGTTCACATGTAGCAAGTGGAAATGTGATTTTGCCCATATAAACAACCCTCAGAATGCTCTGGTGCGGGCTTAAAACTAAGTGGAAGATGGAATTGCCCATGATGCTTTGCGAATTCAGCGGGCCAGCTGATATTTTTCAACAAAGATGGCGGCCACATCTGCCGAGGAACTCGTTGTAATACATTTTTCGCAAATAAGCACATTACGATGTCGAATTGTGTTGGAATATGTTGGTTTGATATACATCTACAGGACCGTTGAGCTTTGAACAATAATGTCAGAAAATAAGTGACGATTTATGAGAGCAGCTGGCTAACTAGCTAGCGAGCGGCTACCCGCCGAGCGCCCGGAGAGAGCACGCCCGCCACGCAGAGCTGCATGACGAAGAACCCGGCAAACGCTAACGCTGCTACATCTGGGTCGTTTTGTCAGTGTTTGGATGTGTGTACCGGCGTTCACTACAATCTTGAATCCGATTTCAATCACATTTGTGATATATCGTTTACGAGGACGGTGAAAAACCGGCGTTGACGAAGAAAAACAAACAGCTGGATACGCCAGCATTTTTCCTGAATGATAATAGTATAGTAGAACGCTCGACTGGTAGAATTGTCAACATGTGACATAGGTTAGCACGTTCACTACGCTAATTTGTGTGTGGTGTTTCAATTCCATAGGGAAGCCACTTCCCGCAACGAGGGGAATTTACGGTTAGGTATATTTTTTTTTGGTGTATTTGTTGTCAGGCTGGGCGATGTATCGAACATTTATCGTAATCGAAATTTACGACGATAATCGACGTCATTTTGCGCATGTCGATATATTCGATAGTCAAAAAAAAAGTTGTTTTTAGCTGTGTGTGTAGGTAGGCAGGCTACCTGTATGTCCCTTAAAGACACTCGGACGTGTACGGTGTGTCGTCACGTGACCCCACGTAATCTGGCGACTTTCCGACTCCTCCTACCGACTTTTTTTTGTCAAAAGCGACTCTTGACAAATCTAACACCATATTATTGATCAATAATATGGTGTTATTGGAGACTATTGAGGTGTTCACGGGCAGTCAGAGCAGAGAGGAGAGCCTCTGTCTTACAGAGCGCGGTGTAAAATGTAAATGTGTCAGTACTGATATCTGTGCGTCACGGTCGCACATGCTTACTTCAGGCAAATGGCCAATTATGCAAATTAGGTGATGGCGTCATTTAGCGACTTCTAACCTATCATTCATTTATCGTGATCGCCCAGTATGTTATTTATCGCTGATGTGAAGCACTTTGTTCCAGCTGTTGTTGCTTTTAAAGTGCTTTATAAATAAAGTTGGTTTGGACTGGAATGTACAGTACACCAGTGAGACGTGCAGAAAGTTTAATGACACTATAATTATTTATAATCGTAATGATTATTTCAGTCCCGGACATCGTGACACTGATGACGGTGTGGACTACGGAACTGTGACAGTGTGATGCACTGAGATCTGCGGTCACTTCACCACTGATTCCCGGGGAGGATGTTTGTCTTATCGTCACTGTCGGTTCATAAAGTTACTGTTAAATGTGACGAACACGTGAATTATAGTTGAATATAAACGTGTTGAGTGAAATAATCGGGAGTTAAAAAACTACTTTAACACGTTGTTATTGTTCGTAATAATAATTATACAATTATATAAGGGAAATCAGACAAAAACAACACGATTCCTGTAACACATATAAAGTAATAGTCACGGTCCTAACCCAAATAAACCATTTTTATTGATCGTTTTAATCTTTAACTACGTCATTGTATTTTCAGCTTCACTATATTCACTTCGATATCGTTGGTTTTGCATTTATTTACAAATCCATGGTTAAAAGCCGAAGTTCATGTGACGCCGGTATTCATGAAATCCGCTAGCGCACGTCATTAGCGTACTCCCATCATGCCTTTCGCTGTTCATGTACGCGCCGAGCAAGTCGATAACGCGGACGGCTCGTTCACAATTATGGTATGAGGAATTATGGTAGTGACACTACTGCGCATGCTCTATGGGCCCCATAACCCGGAAATAAACGCGGAAGTCAAAAACTTTTTTGGCATATGCGCTGGGTGAGCAGCTTGATAGGAATGAACGGAAGCGAAGGGGCGGAGCTCTATCCAGTTCATATTATACATCCATGAATAAAACTTGGATTGTAGCTCGTCGTCTACGTCACTGTGTTTCAAAAACACGGTTCACTTCAAAGTTTATCGATCGCGGCGTTTTTAGAATCTGTGAAAATCGTTCGTCATTTACGTCATTTGCGTCCCCCACATGAGTCACGTTGACGTGTTAGTATTGATGAATCAGATCAGTGTGCTTGTACAGACCTATCCGCTGTAACCTGACTTGAGGTTGACCAACGATCTCCAACAGTTTCCGCTGACGATTCACCTCTGCCTCGTACTCGACGATGATATTCTCTACGTGTGTGAATATTTCTTCCGCAGCAGCAGTTAGTCGCTCTTTTATCAAACCTCTCAAACACTGAAGTGAAGACATCGCTGCTTCGTTCGAGAAAAAGTGGAATATTTAACCGCGACACGTTAAAAACACACCGTAATGTCTTCTTGTTTTCGTAGCAACAGACCGAGCTAACAGCGCTTCCTGTTTCCGTTTCCTCTTTTTTTGAATTTAAACTGGCCCAACTACCGCCACCTCGTGGTGTGGAAGATGGAACTGCAGCACAACAGGGAAAAAAACAGTTATTATATTATATATTATATTAGCAATATTTATTTATACTAAATCAGATTTCACATTTTCCATGATGACTTGTTATTAATTTAACCGACTTTCCCTGAAAAATAAATGAAATTCCATATTTTTAAAACAATAGCAAAGCCAAATCAAGACAAATATTTGAATCCATCCATCCATTATCTACCGCTTTGTCCTTCACTTGAGGGTCACAGGGGGGCGCTGTGACAATCTCAGCTGACATTCCATCACATGGACACATAGAGAGAAAAACAACACACACACACAGAGAAATATGTATAATATGTGCACGAAATTAATAATATAAATGACAATTGTGTGACTTCTTTTGTGGGTCATCAAACTCGCTTTTAGTCGAAAATTATTTCCACGTTTCACAAGAAAATTGCTTCTCTGCTGTGTGAGTTCTCATGTGTCTTATCAGGGTATCACTACGTGCAAAGCATTTCTCACAAATGCTGCAAATGTGGGACTTCTCACCCGTGTGCGTTCGTTTGTGGGTTATCAAACTTTCTCGAAGCCGAAAACACTTTCCACATGTTTCACATGAATGTGGCTTTTCACCAGTGTGAAGTCTTATGTGGTTTATCAATTTATCTTTACGTATGAAGCATTTATTACATAGGTTGCACGTATGGGGCTTCTCATTGCTGTGAGTTTTTTCGTGGGTTATCAAGTATTTTCTGAGCAGGAAAGACTTTCCGCACGTTTCGCACGAAAACGGCTTCTCGCCCGTGTGAGTTCTAATGTGGATTATCAAGGTACCTTTACTTGCAAACCATTTGTTACAAATGTTGCACATATGCTTTTCACTCTCTGGTTCCATGTGATCACTCTCTTCATTATCAGGAGTCAACATAAAGGTATCAGCCTCCTGCTTCAGTTCAAGCTGCTCCTGCTCCTGACTGCTGCAGATTTCCTCTTCCTCTTTAATCTGTAGAGACTCTGGTTCCTCTTGGTCCAGACTGAAGTTCCTCTCCTGGTTCCAGAGCTGCTGCTCACTGAGAACCTCCTCCTCCTCCTCCTCCTCAAGAACATCTTTCAGTGGAATCCCTGCAGACACAGAGATGGACACAAGGAACAGGTTACAACACTCTTAATGGCTAAATGATGGAACCAAAGCTAATTTTCCTTCAGCGTATTTCAGATTGTTCTTTAAGTACCTTTATTATCCCCTAGGGCCAATTAGTTTCACCGCCAGTAGAAACAAACGTGTGTGATAAGACAACAAAAACATCAGATCACAGTGGGTCATTAAACATGTCCTCTTCATGTAGAAGGTGGTCTGGTTCTGACCCTCACCATGTGCACATCAGAACATTCAGTTAGAAAGTCCATCAGCCAGCCTATGAGGCCAGAGTCATTTCTCACTTGTAAATGGGGTTGAATACAGTTAAAAGCAGATTATAAATCAATTAAGAAAGGTTTTTGTACCCTGGAGGTGCTTTAAAATCATGTTCAAGAGTTGCCATAAGACATATAGGTGAATTGAAGTGTGTCCAGATGATCTTTAACTTGATAATCTTTTCAAATGACTGCATTGCAAATAACTTGAGTAACTTCACGGAAAGCAAAAATGTTTTTTAAAATCTCTGGAGTCTGTTTATTATGTCCAAGTTCATAATTGTATTTTAATGTTGTCGTCTGGCGAGAAAGACAATTCCACTCAATTTCATTTCATTTGTTTTTACACAGTAAGGCACAAATCTTCCAGAACCAGGCTCAAATACGTGCAGCTGTGTGGGCCGAAATTAAACTGCAGTTTTCCAGCATCAGGTAAGGACAAAATGTTTCTCGCTTTCAAACTGTTCTGGGAGGAGGTGGACAAAGGTTGTTCTGGAAATCAGATTTATACGCGAGTCAAATGACTTCAAGGTTCCTCACAGTGGAGCCGATAAGCCACGGTGAAAAGAAAGTTTTTCCTCAAAGGTGTTCTGTAAATATAACACAATATATGTTGTGCTTTCAGATAATGCTTAGTAAAGGAAGCATGTGTAGGGTCAAAAGCATCAGCCCAAGCACTGAGCCCTGTGGAACTCCGTAATTAACTTTTGTGTGCAATGAGGCATCATCATTCACATGCGATCTATCGGATAATCAGACTCCAACCAGCAGAGGGCAGCACCTGACCACCCAGGAGTCTGTTCAAGTCTCTGCAATATAATTTTATGATCAATTGTGTCAAATGCACTAAGTTCTAACAAAAATCTAAAATAAGACAATTCTAGTTTTACAAACCGATCCACTCTAACTTTACTTCTAACTGTCCCAATGATGATCCACTTCTTCCTCGCGCTCGCCAGTGTCCCTTTCAGCAGGTGCTGCAGTGGCATATGGCTTCTCAGCTGTGTCGAGTTCTCATGTGGTTCAGCAAAGAAGATTTATACACAAAACATTTCCCACAAGCGTTGCACACGTGCGGCTTCTCGCCCGTGTGGCTTCTCATGTGGTACACCAACGAAGGTCTATGTCCGAAACATTTCTTACAAACGTCACAGATGTGGGACTTTCCACCTGCGTGGCTTCTCATGTGGTACAGCAACGAAGATCTGTGTGCGAAACCTTTCTCGCAAATGTCACAAACGTGGGGCTTCCCACCGGCGTGAGACGCCATGTGGCACTTCAAGCTGTGCGTGTACGTAAAGCATTTCTTACAAATGTCGCACACGTGCGGCTTCTCACCTGTGTGAATTCTTACGTGTCTTATCAAGGAATTTTTCCACCGAAAGCACTTCTTACAAAAGTTGCAGATATGGGGCTTTTCACCTGTAATATTTGTCTGATCTTGACTCTGGTGGTCAGTGTCTGGTACTGGTTTCATGTGATCTCTTTCTTCATTATAAGGAGTCCACGTGAAGGCATCAGCCTCCGGTTTCAGTTCAAGCTGCTCCTGACCGGAGAAGATTTCCTCCTCTTCCTCTTTAATCTGTAGAGACTCTGGTTCCTCTTGGTCCAGACTGGAGTTCCTCTCCTGGTTCCAGAGCTGCTGCTCACTGAGAAACTCCTCCTCCTCCTCCTCGTCATTATAGACGTTCTGCTGTGGAAGATCTGGAGGAGGAACAAGAGGAACGAGTCAGGTTCATGGTCAGGTGACACATGTTCAGAGCAGAGACCTGGGGCCTTAAAAAAGTCAAGGTCTCAAACAGACCAGTAAATCAGGTTCATGAGTAAATGAAGCAGCGTTATTGTTAGTTTAAAAAAGCAGGCAATAAACCAGCGGCGTCAAACTCATTCTCACTGAGGGCCACATCAGCATAATGGTTACCCTCAAAGGTCCAGATGTAACATGTGTCATACAGAATAAATGTAACCAAATATAATGTAAAATAAAGGTAACTACTCCGTAACATATTATTGCTAAATAACTTTCTGTATTTATTTCTTATTCAAGTTACAAATACGATGCGTTATAGATGCAACCCTGTCCGCGACGGTGATGCCGTCACTTCGCCGTGCATTATGGGAAATGTAGTTTTTGGGTCAACGCACGCCTCAAAGCAGCATAGACCTATTTTAACACAGATTTTTAAGACCAATTAATCACCCGCGGACCACATAAAATGACACATCTGGCCCCCGTGCCTTGAGTTTGACACATGTGCAATAAACGTTTGAATAATGATAAAAGACAATCGTCACATTAAGGATGGAACAAAACATGGGCGATAAATAATAAACACAGATACTGTGACGTCTTCTCAGTGCGTTTTTGCCTCAATGGTTTTTTTAAACCACCTTTTCCTACAAAAGGCTGCAGTCGATTCTCTCTTCACTCGTAAGTAAATACTTCAAGCTTCAATTTGTTCACATAAAGAAATACATAAGGGTGTTTTCACCTGTGATATTTCTCACGTGGAATGTCCGATCTCGACTCTCAGCGACGGGTGGTTCTGGTTCCATGTGATCGCTTTCTTCATCATCAGGAATCACCATAAAAGTATCAGCCTCCTGCTTCAGTTCAAGATGCTTCAGGTCCTCTTTAATCTGTAGAGACTCTGGTTCCTCTTGGTCCAGACTGGAGTTCCTCTCCTGGTTCCAGAGCTGCTGCTCAGCGAGAACCTCCTCCTCCTCATTATAGACGTTCTGCTGTGGAGGCTCTGGAGGAACAAGAGGAACAGATTACACAACTGTGAGGAACAATTCGAAAGTATGTATAAAGTATGTTTATATAAATAAAGTTTGTTTGGACTGGAACGTACAGTATAAAGTTGAAACGAATCGATTATTAATCGATGACTTAATTAATCGCCAACTATTTTAATAATCGATAATCGGTTTGAAGCCTTTTTTCTTCAATAAAACAAGATTTCTGACTGTTTTAGCTTCTTAAATGTGAATATTTTCTTGGTTTCATTGCTCCACATGAACAAAGAAATCAATAAAACTGAATCATTTTGGTTTGTGGACAAAAACAAAGATGTTCGAGAACATCGTAATTCCCAGCTTTGACACACACTAATCAACGTTTTTTTTTAACATTTTCTGAAGCAAACGATTAATCGAGAAAATAATCGACAGATTAAAGGTGCCATATGTAAGAATGTGGCCAAAAACAGTAACTACATTCAAATTCAAAACACCGAGGTCTTTAAGTTTTCGTTTTCTGACGTAACTGGCAACCCGTGGTTGCTCGGCAGCTGGGACTCTACCGACTGCAATGATTGGTGGACGGCGGTAGGTGGCGACACATGTCAAAAACATGATTTGCAGTCTGCCAAATATTTTTTTTAATGCAAATATTTTGTCTGTACTGTTGTTGTTGGTGAGTTCAGTTTGTTATATGAATATTATTTCTGAGTCTCTGTGACATATTAGGAGGATTTTATGGCCAGTTGATTTATTACATAATGCACCTTTAATTAATTACGAAAATAATCGTTAGTTGCAGCTCTAGTACAGTACACCAGTGAGACATGCAGAAAGTTTAATGACACTAGTTATTTTTAATTATATGTAGTATATTCTACAGGGCACAACAAATGAGGGCTGAGTTATTGGATATTTTTTAAATATCTTTTTTCGTCTGTTGCACTTTGTAGACGGTCCCTGCGCTGCGGTCTGACTGACCACTGCACGGAGACATCGGTGTCAATTCTCCAGCTTCTTCTTCTTCTATTTCGGATAAAACTTGGATTGTAGCTCGTTATTTACGTCACTGTGATTCAAAAAACACGGTTCACTTCAAAGGTTATCGATCGCGGCGTTTTTAGAATCAGTGAAAATCGTTCGTAATTTACGACATTTACGTCCCCACGCGAGTCACGTTGACGTGTTAGTATTGATGAATCAGATCAGTGTGCTTGTACAGACCTATCCGCTGTAACCTGACTTGAGGTTGACCAACGATCTCCAACAGTTTCCGCTGACGATTCACCTCTGCCTCGTACTCGACGATGATATTCTCTACGTGTGTGAATATTTCTTCCGCAGCAGCAGTTAGTCGCTCTTTTATCAAACCTCTCAAACACTGAAGTGAAGACATCGCTGCTTCGTTCGGAAAAAAGTGGAATATTTAACCGCGACACGTTAAAAACACACCGTAATGTCTTTGTGTTTTCGTAGCAACGGACCGAGCTAACGGCGCTAGCTCGACGCGCTGTTTCCGTTTCCTGTTCTTTGAGTATTAAACGGGCCAAACTACCGCCACCCCGTGGTGTGGAAGATGGAACTGCAGCATAACAGGGGAACGGGTAAACAAATCCCTATTATATCTTTCCCTTTAAAATAAAGGAAATTCCACATTAAAACTATAACTAATACGACGAAGACTACTCGTAGTAATCAATGTGACAAATAAGAGACACTTTGTTACTGGTTAGTTAAGTACAAAATGAATGTACCCTCAATGGAGAAAACACTGAAACATGAAAACCAACACACTGGACTTTTTATCAGTCCTACTTATTACATGCAGTAATATTACAGTTTGTGAGTTGTACATTTAAAAAAGTATATCTTGTTTACACACACACACACACACACACACACACACACAGCAGTTTAGACGTTGTTATTCTCAAGAAGCATTGGTAAATGAAATAAAATTCTGTGATCCTCGAGCACAAAATCTGTTGGAAACCACACATTAAATATATTCAAGGCATATTCTCCACTAGAAAGCACTATATACCTTATAAAATAATAAAAAATAAAAACGTTGTTCACTCGGAACATTAAGAACATTGTATAAAATACGGTGTAAAAGGTAAATTTTCTTAATATGGACATTCTCATCATATTGTGATTTACCCCTCGTTATTCTATGACTCATCGTGACATAACAACTTTATTCTTTTAATATAATGACTTAGTCTCTCTCTCCAGTTTGGCTCCAACAGACTAAGTAGTTCCTGTTAAAAGCGGAAGTTTATTTTGAAAACACATTGTGTTTGTTTACTTCCGCTGTGGGTGTTACAGTTGTCTGGTTTCCGGTGTTCTGTCAGATCTTCCGCCCACAACGGAACCACAACCACACTTCCGGTCTCCCCTTCACGATAAAACTACACATCCTGTGTGATGAAAAATGCCTGCTGAGCTTCAGTGAGAGTCGCCATTACATAAAAAAAAGGTTACACAGCAGTTTTAAAGACCATGAATGTGTGCATATTTGTGGTGCAGTCGGTGATTTAGTACTTTTTAACCAGTCATAGATCGACAGATATGTAAATAACACCCATCAAATATGGCTCCCACTAATAAATGTAGTCACATGTGACGCGTTCACTGACCTGTGGACTCCGAATGATGCGTTTTCTCTATTATAGTGAAGATAATTTCCTATAAATATTCCCCAAACTTCTATAAATGTCCTTTTAAAGAAGAAGTGAGTGGTGTCGAGTTAAAACTCAAAGAAACAGGAACAAGGAAACAAGGCAAACTTTTATTTCCACGACTTTGGAGACGACAATTAATGTTTCAATGATGTGGACAATAATGATATAAAAAATGATTAAAAACAAAAACTGGGCTTGTTTCATAAATATCTTGAGACACCGCCAATGATCAATAAACATAGAAGTAATGGACATCGATACCATTCCGAGTAGAGTCGAGGCGGCCTGGAACTGTATAGTGGAGATCCTGCTTGACAGATAACGGTCACAGTAGAGTGGGAGGGGCGAGATGCCCGGTCAGAGACACCTATTTTCAGCGGTCCTGCATTTTGGCAAACAGAAACGATTGACTCCGATAGAGTGAACCTCGTATGTACCTTTGAGCCCATTTCTTATAAATGCTGTACATACGGGTCTTCGCGTGTGTGAGTTTTTATGTGGATTTTCAAACTCGGTCTATGCCGAAAACATTTGCCACACGTTTCACAAGAAAACGGCTTCTCACCCGTGTGAATTCTCATGTGCTCAGTCAAGTTCTCTTTGAGCGTAAAGCCCGTCTTACAAATGTTGCAAATATGAGGCTTTTCACCCGTGTGTATTCTTTTGTGTTTTATCAAATGCGCCAATTGTCGAAAACTCTTTCCACACGTTTCACAAGAATATGGCTTCTCGCCTGTGTGAGTTCTCATGTGGTCAATTAAGTTGCTTTTCATCATAAAGCATTTCTGACAGATGTGGCAAATATGGGACTTTTCACCAGTGTGAGTTTTCATGTGCTCCACCAAGCGATATTTACGTGCAAAACATGTCTGACAAACATTGCAAATATGGGGCTTCTCACCTGTGTGAGTACTTTTGTGGTTGATCAAATATTGCCTGTGCTGAAAACACTTTCCACACGTTTCACAACAATATGGCTTCTCACCTGTGTGAGATCTTTTGTGGATTTTCAAATACTGTCTCTGTCGAAAACTCTTTCCACACGTTTCACAAGAAAATAGCCTCTCACCCGTGTGGGTTGTCATGTGTTCGATCAGACTATCATTACGCCCGAAACATTTCTTACAAATGTTGCAAATAAAAGGCTTCTCGCCAGTGTGAGTTATTTTGTGGTTTATCAAATGCGAATTTTGTCTAAAACATTTGCCACACGTTTCACAAGAATAGGGCTTCTCACCGGTGTGAGTTCTTTTGTGGATTATCAAGGTACCTTTACAGGCAAAGCATTTCTTACAAATGTTGCACACATGGGCCTTTTCACCTGTAATATCGCTCGTGTGGACGGTCACATATTGACTCTCAGCTACAGCAGAGAGGAGCTGGTGGTCAGTGTCTGTGTCTGGTTCTGGTTCCGTGTGATCACTTTCCTCATCATCATCAAAATTCACTATGAAGGTGTCAATCTCCTCCTTTACAAGCTGCTCCTGCTCCTGAGTGGTGCAGATTTCCTCCTCTTCCTCTTTAATCTGTAGAGACTCTGGTTCCTCTTGGTCCAGACTGGAGTTCCTCTGGTTCCAGAGCTGCTGCTCAGTGAGAACCTCCTCCTCCTCCTCGTCCTCATCATCCTTATAGACATTCTGCTGTGGAAGCTCTGCAGACACAACAAAACACAGGCAACTGTCATAACAGTGAAATAAAGAAAAGTAAAATTGCAAGTTTGGAAAAAACATGCAGGCAGCTAATGCAGCTTTTCCACGACATGGTCCCAGCACGAGAGCATCAGCAGACCACGGCACCTCAACACGGTTTAGTTAGTTTTCCATCACTGTCACACGCGACGCACACAAACTAGTGACTGGTAGCAGTTTTCAGTGTAACTGAATCATTAGAATCAGGTCCCTCAAAAGATTTGTTCACAGACACTTTCATGCTAAATGTTCGAGATTGCCGTGAGTTTGCAGGATTTTAAAGTCGTTTTAGCCGATCTACAGTTCTACAGTGAATTCGTGTATAAACACACAGTGTATTTATGCAGACATCGAGGTTCCACAGACCTGTCTGCTGCAACTGTTCTTCAGGTTTCCAGAGGTCCTCAAGCTCTTCCTCGTACTTGACAATCACTTTTCGTACATCTTCACTTCCTGTCTGATCTTGACTCTCAGCTACAGCAGAGAGGAGCTGGTGGTCAGTGTCTGGTTCTGGTTCCATGTGATCACTTTCTTCATTATCAGGAGTCAACATAAAGGTATCAGCCTCCTGCTTCAGTTCAAGCTGCTCCTGCTCCTGACTGCTGCAGATTTCCTCCTCTTCCTCTTTAATCTGTAGAGACTCTGGTTCCTCTTGGTCCAGACTGGAGTTCCTCTCCTGGTTATAGAGCTGCTGCTCAGTGAGAACCTCCTCCTCCTCCTCTTCCTCCTCCTTAGAGACATTCTGCTGTGGAAGCTCTGGAGAAGAGGAACAAGATTAACAGATTAAAACTGCGATAAAAGCAAAGTCAAACTGTAAATGGTGAAGGTGGGACATTTGCTTTCAGGGTGTACTGTTTGACCTTTGTTCAGATCTCATGTCTGAACAAAGTTAGCCTGTTTTATGTCAAGACAGATGGAGGCAAAGGCAACATTGTGCGAGTAAAGTGAGACGACTGCAAATACGTTTTTGGAGTTTGACTGAAAACACAAAGAAGTGTCAACAAAAACGCTCAGAAGTGAATTATTCTACTGCTCAAAATGTGGTAGTGAAGCAGAGTGAAGGGATAAATGCTGTAGCTACTGTAGCACGACTCCCGCTAACCCATGCTAACACACGATGGACCGAACTCCAACCCCTTCCCCGCTTCTCTGAAATCACCGGTGTGCAGATATTTTGCGTTCCCCCGTAAATTTTATCGCCAACTTGCTCACGTTGTATAAACTGTGTTATGTAAGCGTGCAGCAAAGCACCGGACGTCTGCACGCGTAACTACGACAACAACTCGCGGTAACGCTGAGTTTGGAGCAAAAAGTCCCTCAAAATTGAACTTGCGCTAAAGCGCTACGATAACTACGCTACGGAAAGCCAAGCAGGTCACGTCTCACTCCAGAAGGTGTTTTCTATCCATGTGTGATAAAGTTACT
The DNA here is from genome assembly GCF_963457635.1 of Microchirus variegatus. Lineage (NCBI taxonomy): Eukaryota > Metazoa > Chordata > Actinopteri > Pleuronectiformes > Soleidae > Microchirus > Microchirus variegatus. The sequence continues at coordinate 26,359,536 of NC_139813.1, forward strand.
GGAGGTCAAAGGTCAGATTTAGTGACCTTCAGAGCAACACAGAGCTACACGACACACGGTTATTGCTACGTTCATATTGTTAATAATAACTGACTGAGCAAATCGAATCGAGGATTTGGAGAACGGTGACAGCCCTGCAGCTGTATACAAACACACGTTCCCTCAATCAAACCGGACAGTTTTGCTGGTGAAGAACACAGCAAACAAATAATGTGAGATTAGTAATGTTTGTGTCCATGAAGAACAAACAGAGGCAGAATAATAATAATAATAATAATAAAAATAACTGCAGCTGCAACACAAGCTCCTCTCTGTGATGACATCAACAGCGTTAAAGCCCCGCACGAGACACATTCACTGCGCGTTCGTATGTATTATTATTGTTATTATTGTTATTATTATCCAGATCGTTGTGTTTGCACAAACCTATCCGCTTTAACGTGACTCGCGGTTTCCAAACCATCTCCAAGAGTCCGCGCTGATGATCCGCGTCTTCCTCGCTCCCGACCACGGTTCTTTCCACGGTTCTGAATATTTCCTCGGCGGCGGCGAGTCGCTCGTTTATCGAATCTCTCAAACGCTGAAGCGAACACATAGCGGTACATTCAACAAAACACCGCCGTCTTTCTACTTCGTTGTCCTCAGGCTGCCGACTGAGCTAACAGCGCTAGCTTCATGCGCTGTTTCCGCTTCCTGTTCGTTGAGCCTCAAGCTGGTCGAACTACCGCCATCTCGCGGTCTGGAGGATGGAACTACAGCGCCACTGTCAAACATACAATCTTTTTCTTTTTTTATTGTTGTTGAAAGAAACGTGCTATTTAAATAAACTTGTCAATGATATAATAAAAACAATTGTGAATGTATTATATTATATATATATATATTTTAAAGAGAACTTTAAAAAAAGTAGTACAATTACTACTCCTGCTCCCCTTTTCCTTCGTCTCCTACAAATTTGCTTGGTTGAATGGCCGCTAGTGTCACAAATATAACATTTTCTCTTGTTTATGTATGAAAAATATCATTTGAGTGCATACTTGCCATTTATTTATTAGAGTAGCTATGAACATAAACGGTCAAATCTGAATCTGTAGTGAATCAGATGTGACTGGTCATCTGAACGTAGTCGTTATGACCGAGCTCGTGAAGCAACATAAAATAACAAAGTAATAGTGCTGTGCAATAGGTTAACAGGTTAATGCGTTAACGTGCATTAACGTGCATTAACGCATGACACGTTTCCATGACGACTGACCGGAAAAAGACGCGATTGATGTCATGTTTACATGCCGCGACAGTCCAGGGACCGTTTACCAGTTAGCCCCGTTAGCGGCTTTAGCTCCTTTAGCGCCGTTAGCGCGCCTACAGTGGAACTGGAGCGGTCTGTTTATTAAAGGAAAAGAGCAGCGCTAACAAATAACTAGCGTACCTGTGTACTGCGTACGTGTGCCTCTGTTTTTAAAGTTTAGCGTTACTTTAGAGACTTATTTTTACGATCGGGAGTCACGTAAACATGACGTCACGCGCGTCTTTTTCCGGTCAGTCGTCATGGAAACGTGTTGTGCGCCAACTTTGATGCCGTTGACGTTTGACAGCACTACAAAATAAGGTCATTTATTTTTTAATTTTTCATTTATTTTCAATTAATGTTAACCATCAGGTCCTGGATCACAAAGTAAAACAAATGCTAACGAAATAGTCAAACACAGCGAGTTATAACTTAAGATTTCCGAAGAACGGACAAACTGAAGTCGCCCAGGCGTCTTTATACGACAAAGCAATTTGTCAAGCAATTCGAAAAAAATTAATTTTAATAAAAAGGGTACACTCTGGACACGGAATGAGAAGTGAAACTTTATATTTGACAGGACAACAATAATAATTTAATAATAAAACAATAATGTTGTAAAGAAATCATTGTTGATGATCAGTAAACACAGACACTGAGGTTTTTGCCTCAATGGTTTCTTCTGTGAAACAAAGGTCACATGACATGTGAAACTTTTTCATTAAAGTTTGAAATGGTTACGTGAATGCTTTTTAAAAATGGACACGTCAACAAATGATCTCCTACAGGTGCTGCAGTGGTACATGGCTATATCGAGCTACCTTTGCGTACAAAAAAATTACAAAGGCTTTTCCCCGGTGTGAGTTCTTCTGTGCGCTCTCAATGTTGACTGGTGTCGATAACACTTTCCACACGTTTCACATGTAAATGGCTTTTCCCCCGTGTGGACGATCATGTGACTCGTCAGGCCCTCTTTGCGCATGAAAGGCTTGTTGCAAATGTTGCAAACATAGGGCTTTTCGCCCGTGTGTATTCGTTTGTGCGTCGTCAAATTATCCTCCCGGCTGAAGCGCTTCTGACAAACGTCGCAAACGTAAGGCTTTTCGCCCGTGTGCGTCCTCTTGTGCTTTATCCAGCTGTGTCTGTGTCGAAAGCACTTCCCACACGTCTCGCAGGAAAAGGGCTTCTCGCCCGTGTGGAGTCGTTTGTGCACTTTCAGCGTCCGCCTCTTTCGGAAACACTGTCCACATATCTCGCAGCGGAACGGCTTCTCGCCCGTGTGAATTCTGACGTGTTCCATCATTTCGGGTTTCACTCGGAAACATTTGCCACACGCGTTGCAAGAGTACGGTTTCTCCCCCGTGTGGAGTCGTACGTGTGAATTTAATTGATACCTGAACTCGTATTTTTTCCCACAAGAGTCGCATTTAAAAAGCTTCTCACGTGTGTGAGAGTCGTCCACTTCTTTCACGTGGAGGCTCCTTTTATGACGTCTCTCATGTGGCGACAACTCTACATTTCTTATCGACGCAGAGTCCACATTTTTGCTTCCGGTCTGATCTGGACCCTCAGCCACAGGAGAGAGGAGCTGGTAGTCGGTATCAGGAGTCGATATAAAGGTGTCCGCCTCCTGCTTGAGTTCAAACAGTTCTCCCTCCAGACTGATGCACATTTCCCCGTGCTCCTCTTTAAACTGTAGAGACTCTGGTTCCTCTTGGTCCGGACTGGAGTTCCTCTCCTGGACAAAGAGCTGCTGGACAGTGAGAATCTCCTTCTCCATAAAAACATTATACCGTGGAAGCTCTGAAAACACAGAGAGACACAAGGAATAAATTACAACTGTGATCATAGCAAAACTGGTGAAAATGTCACAAAACTTTATAGGTGTCCAGGTTAATCTGCATGTTTTTTTTTGTAATTTGGTTAATCATCCACATGGAAGTGGTGTTTTGGGAGCTCTGAACCTGTATTTTTTTAAATGACAACCCTGAAAATGTACGTTCATCTGCAACATTTAGCAAAGGAAATGTCTCGAATCTCAATATTTATTTAACAGAGCGACAGCATTTGCCAAAAGCCAGCGATCGTGAGCCGAATCACGACCACGTTCAGTGGTATTTAAGTTCAGTGACCGTGGAAGTACTGAACGATTCTGTGAACAAATCTCATTTCAAATCAACCGATTCTAATGATTCAGTTCAGATTCAAGTCACCAGTTTGTGTTGCGTCACTATGACGACTCCACAAACGTTGAGGAGGTACGAGAGTAAACCCCCCCAAAATCCATCTGTTTTTGTCAAATTCGGCCCGAATTTTCTGGGCCCACACACAGACGCACAGCTTGTGAACAAGGCTAGGCAGGCAACTGCTTGGGGCCCCCGAGCCGATAGGGGGCCCCCCGACACTCGGAGCCTGTGGGCTGTTTTTACTGAAATGTGCAGGGAGCAGCCGTCTCCCCGTCCCCCTTAAACAACAATGGCCGATTTGCAATGACATCTCAGTAGGAAAGCTCCCTAAAGGGGCCCCACCTCACGTTAACCTGTGTGAAGTTATCGTTCTGCAAGTTGGAAAATGAATAGGATTATTTACAGTGTAATGCATGTTTTTTTACTCAGTTTATATATGTTTTTTTCAGTTATTTACAGTATTTTATTGTTCTATATATTTATATTGCTTCATAATGTGGGTTCCTACAATACAGTGTAATGTACTTTTTTTTTTACTAAGTGTATATAGTTTTTTAAAAGCTATTTTATTGTTCCTTACATTTATATTTTCACATATCACATTTTTCGTTGGTGTCAGATTATTTATAACATAATGGTGATGAACGCTGGTTGGAAGGGCCCCCTGGGAAATATGCTTAGGGCCTCTACAGACTCGAGAATCACCTCTGCCCCCACATAGGCTTGGGCCGGCCCTGGCTTCAGATTGACAGCGCAGGCTTTTCATCTTTTCATCTTTTCATTTCATCTTTTCAAATCTATTGTTATCTGGATGAATCGATGTCCTCTTTGACCACAAAACATAAGGCAAAGCTTCTTCTTCTTCTTCTTCTTTACAACAAAATCAACTTTATGAACATTAGCTCGAGCATTGTTGACATATTACTGTTTTTGACATCTAATGTTATGACACCGTGAAATCAGTCCAACATGAGCCACTGTCACTGTGGTTGTGCCTGAACTCGCCTATCCGCTGTAACGTGACTTCAGGTTTCCAGGCGATCTCCAGCAGTCTGCGCTGACGATCCACCTCCTCCTCGTACTCCACCACGGTTTTTTCAAATGCTCGGAATATCTCCTCGGCGGCAGCAGTTAGTCGCTCGCTGATTAAATCCCTCAAATACCGAAGCGAAGACATCGCTGCTCCGTTAACAACTGGATTTTAGTATTTTGGTTTTATCCACCCGCGAACACAAGTGGCTACACAGAGCTAAGCTAGCCCCCCTGTTAGCTCTGTGGGACATATTCTTCTTCTCTTTTGAGTTTTGACTCGGTGCATTGTCGCCACCTGGTGGCCTGGAAAACGAAACTGCAGTTAGTAATAATCGGTATGGGGTTTTGTGTGGAATATATTGCAGGGTTTATTTTTCTAAATTCTTCAACAATTACTCAACTAATCGATTATTAATCGATTTCTTAATGAATAGTGAACTATTTGTTTATTTAATGACTTATACACCTTCTAAATGTGAATATTGTCTGGTTCCTTTGCTCCATACAACTCAGAAATCATTTAAAAGTGAATCATTTTGGTTTGTGGACAAAACAAGACATTTGAGAACATCGTCATTTCCAGGTTTGACAAACACTGATCAGTATTTTTCAACATTATATGACATTTTAAGGACCAAACAATTAATAAAGAAAATACTATGGAAATAATCGTTGGTTGCAGCGTTGATTTTACTGGCCTCTAAAGTTAAAAAAGCCCAAGACAGACAATGGTTTGGTGTAAATAACACAACTATAGTTAATGCAATTGATACTGTTACTCTGGTGTCAACAATAGTCAAGCACTGGCAACTTTGAGGTGGATGTGAGGACAGGTCCCACAAATCAAATTCAACAACCTTAGGGTCGGCACTGCTTTATTCCAATACCGCAGTAGGGACGTCATACATATAAAGAAAAACAAAAGTTCATGTAAAGCAAACAGACAAAACAATCTTCAAACGCGACAATGCAAACAAAAGTGATGGTCAGTAAACAGATACAGAAGTTTTTTGCCTCAACTGTCTGTGTCACAAAATTAAACTTTTTTCCGGAATTGCAAAATGCTTCTGCAAATGCTTTTTGAAATACGACCCGTCCCTGAAAGAGTTCCCACAGGTGCCGCAGTGGTACGGCTTCTCGCCCGTGTGAGTCCTCATGTGGACCGTCAAGTCGGACTTTTGCCGGTAGCATTTCTCGCACACGCTGCAAACGTAGGGCTTTTCGCCCGTGTGAATCCCCATGTGCTTCATCAGGTAATCTTTGCGCGCAGAGCAACTCTCGCACACGCTGCAAACGTAGGGCTTCTCGCCCGTGTGAGTTCTCTTGTGGCTATTGAAGGTCTTCAGGTGTCGGAAACACATTCCACACGTCTCGCACGAGTACGGCTTCTCGCCCGTGTGAGTCCTCACGTGACTCAACATTTCAGATTTGGTTCGAAAACACTTGGCACACGTGTTGCAGGAGAACGGTTTCTCTCCCGTGTGGACTCTCAGATGTAAATTCAACTGATAATTAGATGCAAATTTCTTTTCACACGTGACACATTTGAAAGGTGTTGTATATGTTTGGGTTTTAGACATGTACTCCGACGTGTGAGAGCTGTTACTTCTCTTTCTGTCATGTCTATTACCTGGCTTTGACTCTGCATTTCTAGCCGATACAGAGACTGTGTGTTGGTCTGGTTCTGGTTCCATGTGATCACTTTCTTCATTATCAGGAGTCAACATAAAGGTATCAGCCTCCTGCTTCAGTTCAAGCTGCTCCTGCTCCTGACTGCTGCAGATTTCCTCCTCTTCCTCTTTAATCTGTAGAGACTCTGGTTCCTCTTGGTCCAGACTGGAGTTCCTCTCCTGGTTCCAGAGCTGCTGCTCACTGAGAACCTCCTCCTCCTCCTCCTTCTCCTTCTCCTGAAGAACATCTTTTTGCAGAAGCTCTGCAGACACAAAGAGACAAAAGGAACTGGTAACAACTAACATAGCATTGAAATAATTTAAACGGAAGTCTAATCTGAAGTAACAACACAACAAGTCCCTTGAGTTGGTTTGTTGACTTGAAAATCAAGTCCAATCAACAGTTAAATTCTCTTGTTTACATTTATTTATTGAGACCGCTGTGGTTTCACACACCTCTCCGCTGTAACTGTTCTTCGGGTTTCCAACGGATGGCCACTTTTTCCACTCCGCCCTCCCGAAGCACCTCTACCTCGTACTCAAACATGTTTTTTACTCCCTCCGGACTGCTGCAGATTTCCTCCTCTTCCTCTTTAACCTGGTGAAACTCTGGCTCTTCCTGGTCCAGACTGGAGTTCCTCTGCTGGTGCTCAGTGAGAACCTCCTCCTCCTCCTCCTCCTCCTCCGCTTGAAAAACATCTTTGCGTGGAAGCTCTGCAGACACAAAGATGGGCACAGTGAACACGGTTATAATAACGTAAACGCCACACAACTTGGCTACAGTTTTAGACGCAAACCCTGTTTCAAGCACAGATCACGCAGCGACAAAGGTGATGTTTTTCCTTCACACTTTATTTATTGACTTCTCGGCTCAAACATGATCAAATCGGAGGTGACGTCGCTCCAAGTTCCTACTTCACATGTAAAAGCAACGCGCGTGGAGTTTTCTCCAGTTTCCTGCCAGTCCAAAAAGACTGAGCGTACACCTTTAGCCTTTAGCCCTACGTCAGCTGCGATAGGCAGCTAACCCTCATGTGGAGGATAAAGCTGTACAAGATAAATGAGTGAGGGAATGCAGAGGTCAAATTCCCAAAAATAAGATAAGAGAGTCCTCTATTCGTCCCGCAGTGGGGAAATTTACAGCATTACAGCAGCAAGACAGTAAAGATAAGGATACAGCACAGTATAAAAAGATATTAACACTGGGGCTACATATAAACATAGTTTTAAATGCAGTCAGGTAGTCCTAGCCCTGCTTCAAAGACCAAATATAAGTTCTGTTTTTATGTGTAAACAGAAGCTTTTATTTGATGCAGTGCGGCCGTTTCCTGTTAAAACGGAAGTTTATTTTGAAAAGGATCCAAAAACTAACGTGAAAATGTTGGAAACGGCACAACAGAGGGTTGAAATTGAAGTAGTAAAACTACATGAAATGCAGCTGACGACACATTTAGAGTGACACAAAAACACGGAAGTGCTCTCTTTATCCGCCGACATTTGCTTAAAAACACGTCCCGTATGAGCCTCGTTGACTTGTTTATCGCGTATTTATCCATTTATTAGGTAAATTCCGGTTGTACGCACCTGTCCGCCGTAACTTTCGCCGGCGTTTCCCGGCGCTTTGCAGCAGTCTGCGCTGACGGTTCACCTCCTCCTCGTACTCGACGATTGTTTGCTCAAAGGCTCGGAATATCTCCTCGGCGGCAGCGGTTAGCCGCTCGCTGATTAAACCTCTCAAATACTGAAGCGAAGACATATTCGCTGCTTCGTTGAAATATCATATATTATACCTACGACACGAAAGCACCGCCGTGTGTGTCCACATACGCTGGGGGTACCCAGAGCTAACGCTAAGCTAACGCTGCTAGCTCTGTGTTTGTTTACTTCCGGTTGATGTTGCTCCACGGCCCGAAATCGAAAAATCTCTCCCGTCATAGATGTGCAAATCGCCACCTTAAGATTTCTATCTACACGCAGCATAATGTTATGAGATTTAATACAATACACAGCGCACATTTCATCATTTTTCAATAGTTGTTTATTGTTTCTTCTTCTTCTTCCTTTTTAATCGCGGCCCATATTAGTGCGTTACTGCCACCTTCCGGTGTAAAGTCCACTTGATTTCTAAAACACATTTATAAAGAAAGAAAACAAAAATCTTCCAGGGTGTGTAAAAGGTATACTAATAAGTTGCAAAACATAAAAAAAATAAAAGTTAAGGTAAAACTACAAAAAAAAGGGTCTACATTCAAATAGGTTTTAAAAATAACAAAGGTTTGTTTTTGTTGTTTTGGTGACAGACAAGAAGATGAATACATAAGTATTGGGGTCAATTAACATGAAGGTCAATTCAATTATTATATAATAATTAGCCAAAATGGACAATACAATGTAAAAAAGAAAGAAAACAAATATATATATATATACACACACATAAGGGGATATATATATTAAGGATGCAATGGTACAGTTTCCCCCCGGTTCGGTATGTATCACGGTTTTGGGGCCACGGTAACGTTTTTGATATCATAATATTAAACTGCTCAGACTAACAAAGGCATATATTACATTGTAAAAATAATTAAAAGCACAGATATAATCACACCACAAACTTTATTTAAACAATCAGATCAAATGAAAACAACCAACATAAAACCACACATATTAAAAATAAATCAAGTTTAGTGCTATCCAATAAAAATGAACAACATTTTAACCCACTCACAGAAACTAGCTTTGTGTATTTTAATACATGTTGATGGACTGAAACGTACCGAAATACCGTTGTTTGCCCTTGCGTATTGAATCAAACAGCGTAAAATACAGAATACAGTTGCATCCCATGGGTTAGGGTTAGGGGTTGGGTTAGGGTTAGGGTATATATATATATATATATATATATATATATGTGTGTATATATAAAAAAACAATATGGATGTTTGTGCAGGATATGAAAAATATACTCTCTCAGTGGTCAATACTTTACCACAATAATGAAGGTTTTTAAAGTCATCATTTTGAAATGCTAATGTCATAATAATGAGCTACACTCAAATTTATTTGAGGTCATCATAATTCCGACTCAGAGATATATTATCAAATTATAACTTGGAATCTCACAATCGTGACTTAACATCTCATAATTAATTATCTGCACTTTCATCCCGTACTGTCCTGAAAAGGACAAAACAAAAATGGACTGGTTGAATAAAACTAAAAGGCATAGCTGATGATCGACAAACAAACAATGCAGACATTTTTTTTTTTGCATCAACTACAAAATTAAACCTTTTCTGGCATTGTAAAATGGATCCGCAAATGCTTTTTAAAGTACGACCCGTCCCGAAAAGAGTTTCCACAGGTGCTGCAGTGGTACGGCTTCTCGCCCGTGTGAGTTCTCATGTGGCTGGTCAAGTCAGATCTTTGCCGGAAGCGTTTCTTACAGACGTTGCAAATATGGGGCTTTTCGCCCGTGTGAATCCCCATGTGCTTCATCAAGTAATCTTTGCGCGCAAAGCAAGTCTTGCACACGCTGCAAATGTAGGGCTTCTCGCCCGTGTGAGTTCTTTTGTGGTTCATCAAACTTGGCCTGTGACGAAAATACTTTCCGCAAGTTTTGCACGAGTACGGCTTCTCGCCCGTGTGAGTCCTCATGTGACTCAACATTTCAGGTTTGGTTCGGAAACACTTGGCACATGTGTTGCAAGGGTACGGTTTCTCTCCTGTGTGGACTCTCAGATGTAAACTTAATTGATAATTAGATCCAAATTTCTTTCCACACGTGACACATTTAAAAGACTTTTTATAAGTTTGGGTTTTAGACATGTACTTTGATGTGTGAGAGCTGTAACCTCTCTTTTTGTAATGTCTCTTATGTGGCTTTGACTCTGCATTTTTAGCCGATACAGAGTCCACGTGTTTGCTTCCTGTCTGATCTGAACTCTCAGATACCAGAGAGAGGAGCTGGTGGTCACTGTCTGGTTCTGGTTCCATGTGATCACTTTCTTCGTTATCAGGAGTCAACATAAAGGTATTAGCCTCCTGCTTCAGTTCAAGCTGCTCCTGCTCCTGACTGATGCAGATTTCCTCCTCTTCCTCTTTAATCTGTAGAGACTCTGGTTGCTCTTGGTCCAGACCGGAGACTCGCTGTTGTGTAAGCTCTGGAGACACAAAGAGACAAAAGGAACTGGTTACAACTGCAACAATTATTTAAATAAAGTTATTTTAACTTCTTACTGGATATTTTAGTCTAATCTGGAGTTGGTTTGTTGACTCCAGGTTTCTCCCAGTCTTTGGTTGCATTCTCTTGTTGGTATTTATTGTGGTTTCACACACCTCTCCGCTGTAGCTTTTCCTCTGGTTTCCAAAGGATCTCCACCAGTCTGCCCTGAAGATCCACCTCGTACTGAAAATTTTTTTTTTCTCCCGCCGGACTGGTGCAGATTTCCCCCTGGTCCTCTTTAGTCTGTGGAGACTCTGGCTCCTCCTGGTCCAGACGGAAGTTCCTCTCATGGTTACTGTCAGTGAGAGCCACCTCCTGCTGTGGGAGCTCTGCAGACACAGAGAAGACATTAGAACAGTCATTAGAAAAATGACTTATACTAAGGGCCTTTCTCACTGTGCGTGCCTCAGTTTTCCCCCAAAAACATGTTGGTGCGTACAGTTCCAGCATATGACACTGCACCATTCTCGTGTTGTGACGTCACGCTCATGACTCTGCCGTCTGTTGACATCACATTTTCGTAGTACTAAAAAAGTACCAGGTACTATCTCTAATGGAAAAGCAAGAAAAGAGTCGAGTTGAGCCGTGACCAAGCCAAGTTGTGCTGAACTGTGTGGTGTGTTGTGGTTTATGTGTCCCTGAGATGGACTGGCAAACCCATACAAGGACCCCGGCCTTTCACTCTACGTCAGCTGGGATTGGCACCAGCGCCATCTGCTACCCTGATGTGGAGGAAAAAGGTGGACGGATGGATGCTGCAAATTATTTATGCGTAAGATGCTTTTATTTCCTGTCACGCGGGCACTTCCTGTTAAAACGGAAGTTTATTTTGAAACTGAACTGAAAATGATGGAAACAGAAAATTCAGAAGGAAAGTGACAGAACATTAGTCCTCATTCTCTTTTTTCTATTTTATTGAGTAAAAAAACGTCCAAAATGAGTCACATTCACTTGTCATGAGTTGTTTATTGGGAACATTCTGGTTGTACACACCTGTCCAAGGCTGTGACTTTTGTTTCCCGGCGCCCTGCAGCAGTCTGCGCTGACGGTTCACCTCCTCCTCGTACTCGGCAACTGTTTGCTCAAAGGCTCGGAATATCTCCTCGGCGGCAGCGGTTAGTCGCTCGCTGATTAAATCCCTCAAATACGGAAGGGAAGGCATCGCTACTTCGTTAAAAACAAAATATATGATATAACTACGACATCAATCAGTGCACCGCTGTCCCACAGCTCGTTATGTCCACATTCGGAGGCTAGAGCTAACGCTGCTAGCGCTGTGATTGTTTACTTCCGGCCGACGTTCTTCTTTCTTTTTTTTGAGGTCTTCATGGTCTTCAACAACGACTTGGGGCGCATTACCGCCACCATCTGGTATGGAGTGTTATGTTAGCGCGGAACTTTATATGATTTTTATTGTGTGGCTGCCATTTTCCTTGTGTTTTTATGATTTTTGAATTATTTTAATCTATTTTATGTTATGTTATTGTATTTCATTTTGCAGGTTTTTACTCATTATGTGTTTTATGGACTATGTACAGTGTTTCCCAACCCTGGTCCTCAGGGAATGCGGCCATGCCATGTTTTATATGTTGCCCTGCTCCAAAAACACCTGATTCAAATAAATTGTCAGCTCATCAAGCTCAACTTTCAACTTTTGTAAATTAAAAAAATAAAAAGTTATATTTCAACTTTTGTCAATTGTTATGCCCAAAAAATGTTGTATTTCAACTTTTGTAAAAAAAAAAAATCATGTTACAACTTTTGTCCATTTTCTCCCCAAAAAATGTATATTTCAACTTTTGTAAAAAAAAAAAAAAAAAAAAAAAATCTAATATTTCAACTTTTGTCATTTTTTTCCAAAAATGTAACGTTTCAACTTTTGTAAAAAAAAAAAAAATTAATGTTGGTGTTTTTTGGAGCAGGGCCATGTCTCTAACATGGCATGGCCGCCCTGCGGACCAGGGTTGGGAAACACTGCTTTAGTCCACTGGGGTTTGTTTAAAGTGCTTAACAAATAAAGTTGGAGTTGGATATTTTTATATATATATATTAAATAAACTTTATTAAACACAAGGAAGAGGACAAACTCACACAAAAACAACATCAAATCACAAAACTACAGCGTAAATCACACCTCCGATGAAGAACCAAGAAGGAGATTTAACAATGACAATAACAAATCTAAAACAGACATAAAGCATATTTAAAATGAAGAAAAGACAGATCAATTACTGAGAATAAAAATCAAATAAACAAGAACAAATTAATAAGTAAATAAAACAAATCAAATATAGACGGGTACATTCAATATAAATTCATACAAGGGGTTTATGAAAGACAACATTCTGCTAAAAGAGAGTGTCGTTTAATTGCAAGAGGACTGTTAGCGCGGAACGTGACAACTGTAACACCCAGCGGAAGTAAACAAACACAGAGCTAGCTAGCAGCGTTAGCTCCGTGTGTGGACAGTAAAAAACCAAAGCGCAATAATTCCGGTTGTTAACGACGCAGCGATGTCTTCGCTTCAGTGTTTGAGGCTTTTAATCCAGGAGCGACTAACTGCTGCTGCCGAAGAAATCTTCACACACGTAGAAAGGAGCTTCGTGGAGTACGAGGAGGAGATGAACCGTCAGCACAGACTGTTGGAGGTCGTTTGTAAACCGCGACCAAAGCCTCGGCGCATCGGTCTGTACAAGCACACTGATACTAGAACATGTGAATGTGTTTAATTTCCTGTTTTCTGTACTGACTTATTAGCTGTGTCCGCCTCAGAGAACCAGGAGAGGAACTCCACTGTGGACCAAGAGGAACCCGAGTCTCTACAGATGATTAAAGAGGAAGAGCAGGAGCAGCTTGACCTGAAGCAGGAGGTCGACACCTTTATTTGGACTCCTGATGATGAAGAAAGTGATCACATGGAACCAGAACCAGACACTGATCACCAGCTCCTCTCTGCTGTTGCAGGTCTGTGAAACCTCACTGTTCTTAAAGGTGCATTATGTAATAAATCTAAATCAACTGGCCATAAAATCCTCCTAATACGTCACAGATACTCAGGAATAATGTTCATATAACAAACTGAACTCACCAACAACAACAGTACAGACAAAATATTTGCATTAAAAAACATATTTTGCAGACTGCAAATCACGTTTATGTTTTGAAATCATGTTTTGGCGTCATGTGGCGCCACCTACCGCCGTCTACCAATCACTGCAGTCAGTAGAGTCTCAGCTGCCGAGCAACCACGGGTTGCCAGTTACGTCAGGAAACGAAACCTAAAAGACCTCGGTGTTTTGAATTTGAATGTAGGAACCGTTTTTGGCCACATTCTTACATATGGCGCCTTTAAATAAATTCATAACAAATGAATGTGACTCGTATTGGACCGATGACACTGTCTGACCTTGATTTATAAACCTAACATTTATACTGTAGCGATGGGAATGGCACTTCATTTGAGTGTACTGAATCCCTAGAACGCGTTCATTTAAAACGATTCGTCCAGAAGATTCGTTCACCGACTCGTTCAGACCTCCCTGAGACTCAGTACGTTTACGAACGAGATTCACGTCCTCCTAACGATAATAACGATGATGATTTACGGAAAACCCTAAACGGCCATGGATTGTTCTTTTTTTTTAACGCACTTATGTTATGTCGTGATAACGACTTATTATCTCGTTCTCTCGATATAACAAAGATTGTTTTCTCGTGATAACGAATTCATTAATAATGTGTTCGTCTTGATTTCAACCTACAAGCGCTGCCGCTAACGGATTCCTTAACCACCGGCTGCAGCTGTATCCTACCGGTAAGTTTCACTTTACGTTAGTTTGTTTACTTGACCGGGTTTGTTTTCGGGGCTACTGTTACCTTAGCAATGTAATGTGAAGCTTAATTAAACGTTTATTAATTCATTGCGTAGTGCTTTGATACGTGTCGTGTTTGTCGCTGGTGGCGCTTCATTAGAATGGTCATCTCCAAAATGTGGCTATGTTAAATAATAAGAACTGTGACAGGCCTTTGTATGAGGGTCAAGCTGCTAACAATGACCCTGATGATATGATGATAACAATGATTTCCTGTTGAATCAGATCGACACGGACCGGTTTCTCTCGGCCCTGAGAGAAAGGGGTGTTCCCGAGGAGAACCTGGCAAGAATGGCAGAGGACAAGGTGAAGTAGCTCCGTAATCTCTGAGTCACTATTCAAAGGTATTGCCTGCTAATGCTAACGTGATTGTGGACCAATTTGGTTGTTGTAAGTCTTTAGAATCCTAAATATAATACTGATTTGGACATTCATAATAGCATAACGCCTGTGTTTGCCTTCACTAGATGGACATTGATAGACCAGTGTAGTAATAGAAACTGTATTTGTCTGAAAACAAAGGGTAACAGAACTGTATCTTCATTTATCATAAGAGGTTTTGTGATCTGTATTGTACACTCTTAGAAATAAGGGTTCTTCTACAGGGGCTGAGGTTCTACCTGGAACTATTTGCTTCTTTCAAGGGTTCCTGGTGACACGAATGGTTCCAGTAAGAACCAGTTTGATCCAGAGACCCCCTTTAAAACCTCTTTCCCTGAATAAAGGGGTTTAAAAGGGTTCTTGTTGGAACCCTCCAAAAGTGTAGGGTTCTCCTATGAGGAAAAGCCGAAGAACCTTATATGGTTCTACTTGGCACTTTTATTTTTAAGCGTGTAGTTGGTTAAACCAGCTCATGTTGTTCAGGTTGTAGTGGAGAAACTACTAGTGATGTTCACACTGGGTGTTGGTTGAAGGTTTATCACCCGGTTCAGTGTCGGCTAGAACACCACATGGACATGCTTTCAGTTTTCTTTCCTCACAGTGATTGTGAGTGTGGGTTTTCTACAAAAAGAATAACACAAATATACCATATTAAACACTCATAATTACATAATAATGATATTCACGCATACATTACATTCTCACTCACAGAAATAAACTCAAAACACCCATTACTCAAATATATGGAGCTGTGTCGTTCATTCCAGTGTTGGACCGGGGTTGGGAAACACTGGTTCATCCATTTATATCTAATAAGTGAGTGGCACAGTAGCATGTTGTTGCAGATTTTGTCCACAAGATGGCAATATTGACTCATGTATTGCCACCATCCCTCGCGTCATAAGTATAAAATGAATATTTCCTTCCAAAAGGAGGTTCCTTCAATGTTTTTTATTACATATACAGGCATTATATTGTTACTTTAGAACAATATTACCCTTTTAGAGCCTTCTTTTCCTGAGTGCGATGGTTACCAGTCGCCTAATACGACATTATATCTGCTTTTGTGTTTTAGATCGATCAAGACACTGTGAAGTTCCTCGGCGAGGACGAACTCCCGGCCTTCATTCCTCGATACGGAGACCGCGTCTTTGCCAGAAACTGGAAGGAGTTCTCCTCAAGTGAAAGGATGGAGAATACGGAGCAAAGGAGGCAAACTCTAATAAGAAGACCGAGAGAGAAGATGAAACCTCCATCCACCGCCTCAGCCACAGCAAGCGGCAGCTTTAACTCCAAGTGGACAGCTTGTGGAAATAAAAACGCCGAAAAGAAGACGAAGAAAATAGAACTCGGCTGGTTTAACTACCAGGATTCTGTGTACAAACAAGTGAGAAAGTCTACTGGGGGAGGAACGGTAGGGATAGTCGTGAGCAAAGACGATACTCTGTCCTCCATTCTTGAAAAGGGGAAAACGCTTTTTTTCCCCAACGGTACATCGACGAAAGGTAAGCTAGAGGACTTTGAGTGCATGCTTTCTCTCATTGGTTCTGACGAGCCGCTGGAGGGTAGCGTCACGGTTGGAAGTCTGCTAGCGCAAACTCAACAGAGGGCGCTCAGGCTGTACCTCTGTACGAAGCCAAAAGATTGGAGTGATTCTGAGCTTAGTGATGCGACAGCGGACAAGCCCCTTTCACCGACACATGCATCTCCATCACTGCTCAGCCCCACTCCTGTCAAAAGACCTCGGTACGGCAGTGGGCCTTTCTCCTGGAGCAGCACCACTACTACCTCAACGCTCCAAGCTACTCCGGCTTCTCACACATCAGGCCAACCTCTTGTTCTTGACGCTCTGACGTAGCAACGCAAACGCAGCCTTTGAAAATAAAACGGAAGCAGCAGCCGTGGTGGCCGAGATGAAAGAAGATATGATTCGCGTTGTAGATTCTGAGCAGGCTTCACGTTCCACCAATGGCCACTGATTTCTTTGCAAATCCAGAGAATATAGTGTAGAAACAAGGCATTCTTGTGGACGTGATTGAAGCATTTGCAGACAACTGCACACTGGTTGCTAATATTTACAAGCCTCACTGATTTCTGGGATATGTTTTATTGCACCAAAGACCTGTGGAACCAACTACAAGATCCCAATTTTGCACCACACATTCCAAGAGAAAGAGTGGACTGCTGTTGCTCGCAACTTGGCCTTTGGTTGGCAGAAATGTCACTTCTTTCCAGTCCCAACTGAAGAGAATCGGCCAAGTGTGGTGGAGGAAATAGCCCAAAAACAGATGGTACAAGAACCAGCATTCATCATAAAGCGTTTGAAGCCAATTCTCAGGTCAATTGGACTGAACACGATTCTGGATGATCTCAAACTCAAGCCAAGAAACATTACCAAAATGAAGTAGGATTATTTTGAAGGGGAAAACTTAGTAGTACAAATACATTGTTTGAGACCCCAGTTTCTTTATTTCACTTCTTATGTTGGCCTATATAGATTTCATATATATACGCCAATTTCTCAAAATTGGCATTTACATTCCCAGGTCCAAGTTTATGTTGTTTAAAACGAAAGCACTGGCCTTTGAGTTTGCAATGTTTCCAAAGAAAATGTTTCATTAATTAAAAGGTTTCAACTGTTTGTAATTTCCACGGTCTTTTCTTAACTGTGCTAATGTTTCAACTAAGATTTAACTAACATTTCCTGGATGATTACATGGACATCTGTGATAAGCATGATATTTAAGGAGGTCTTTTTGAATTATGGCATGTGGAAAACTCAAACTTCACAGATTTGTAGACGAAATCAACAAATTAAGTTTGTCGATCAATTCCTTGTCTGTTGGCTAAGAATTTCGTTAACCGAGGACAGCCCTATGTTGCAGTGATTTTCAATATTTGAATAGCATGGACCCCACATTTGTTATATTTGAGGGGCACAGATCCCCATTTTATGTAAATTTGTGTATTGGACCCAAATTTGAGAATAATTTTATGAAACCTATATATGATTTTGTCCATAATTCTGTGACTCTGATAACCCTAAAGTGCCCTTTAGCTCCTGCTCCTAAAACCCAACATTATCAACCTGGCCTACGACTCTTCTTACGAGTCGATCCCTGCTCGGCGCTCGTTGGCTGGCGTCGCTTGCCGGAGATTCACGAGTGAGTGGGTGACGGCGTCGTCGGGGAACGACTTCGCGAGTGATTCGCAGAACGCGGCAGATCCACTCCCGGGCGGCCACGCTCGCTTCTGAGCGCAACTGAACCAAGAAAGGAACGAATCAGTTCATGAATTGGTTCATTCTGTTCATTCACTCAAAAGATCTTTGATTTTTGAAAATAGTTTTGCATTCAGTGCATTTACTGAAAAACAATCTCTGTAGTTCGATCATTAAGCCATTATGACAGTCCAACCTGTTCCTTGTGTCTCCAGAGCTTCCAAAGACAGATGTTCTTCAGGAGGAGGAGGTTCTCCAGGAGAGGAACTCCAGTCTGGACCAAGAGGAACCAGAGTCTCTGCAGATTATAGAGGAAGAGGAGGAAATCTGCAGCAGTCAGGAGCAGGAGCAGCTTGAACTGAAGCAGGAGGCTGATACCTTTATGTTGACTCCTGATAATGAAGAACGTGATCACATGGAACCAGAACCAGACACTGACCACCAGCTCCTCTCTGCTGTAGCTGAGAGTCAAGATGAACAGGTCACAGGTGAAAAGCCCCACATGTGCAACATTTGTAAGAAGTGCTTTGTGCGTAAAGCAACCATGATAATCCACAAAAGAACTCACACGGGTGAAAAGCCTTATATTTGTAACGTTTGTTCCAAACGCTTTGCGCATAAAGATTCCATCCTATACCACATGAAGACGCACACGGGGGAAAAGCAGTTTCCTTGTGACACGTGTGGAAAGTGTTTTCGACACAGGCGAAACGTGACGGACCACAGAAAAAGTCACACGGGTGAGAAGCCGCACGTGTGCGGCGTCTGTCAGCGATGCTTTGTGCGCAAAAGTAACTTGAAGAAACACATGACAACTCACAGGTGAGAAGCCGTGCCTTTGCTACAGCTGTGAGACGCAAGAGTAAGTTGGTCGACTGCACATATGCAAAGTACTCACCACTCAAGTTGGAGAAGTCACACGACCAGTGCTGTACCCGTTCAATATTTAGTGTATTTTGAGTTTGTTTGAATTGCCACTACTTTCCTAGCTGGGTTTACGATGCCCTACAATAACGTTTACGACGGAAGCCTGCAGGCTTTATATGAGCATTGCCTGTTTGATCTTCGGCTGACCATAAAGTGGATGTTTAGATTGAGCTTTTACTTCGTCCTGGCATTTGTTTTCTGGTGTGCTCTCTAATGGAGACTGAGGGTCGAATAAAGGAGGAGCAGGCAACCTTTATTACCGAGTAAAAGTGGACTTTTCGAGGTTTAAAAACAACCAGGGTTGACCAAAGTTCAGAGAGTCAAAGGCACAGCAACGAGGTATGAAACATAAAATCAGTCAAAGTAAAACAGTAGAATAATAAAATGGTAAAAATCTAAGTAGAAATATCTGAAAACAAGTTTGGGCTTTTCGTAAATGGATTTTAAACACACTACGATTCTTCTATTTCCACATGTGAGATACAATTATAGAAGAAGACGGAAAGACCATTTTAGACGAACGAACGTAAAACAGAACCTGGATTTTACAAATGTGTTGTATTGTAAATAATTAAATTTCTTTACATACATCACGCGAGTATCCTGGGGACGCTGAGTAAACCTGTCCCTGATGACCTGAGGGGTCTGGAAGCTTCATAATAATGTGTTTCCAGTAGTCCAGGAAACACATTATGGTCTGTCTTTCAGCAGGACCAGCCATGGACTGATCCTTGAACTAGCTTTGATTTAATTTGGTTTCTTGTTTCAGGTCCATCGCAGAGCTCGTCGTTTATCAACTGCTGTTTTGTTGAAGTTTCAGCCTCTTTCACTCCATCCTGACCTCTGATTGGCTGGGTTTTCTTTGAATATGTTGGTCAATTACTGTCCTGACTTATTTTCTGTGTCCATCTTTGTGTCTGCAGAGCTTCCACAGCAGAACGTCTATAATGAGGAGGAGGTTCTCAGTGAGCAGCAGTGTTAAGACATGCACACCACACATTCCTACAGGTACAATTCCCACACGTACCATATCTTACTTTTCACTCCTTCCATTCACCTTTGACCTTAATGCACATCTTTTGACACATTTACAGCTCGTAGCTCCACATCTAGGCACATTCACACAAACTTTGCCGGAGCCTGTGATCCAAGGTCAAGCAGCTGCATACACTCCTCTCAAAGTCACAACAACTATAACTGTTTAGGATTTTCTTATCATACTCAGAGCCGTCCTCGACCTGCCTCTGAGCTGTTGTCTTCTCTTGACTCTCTCTTTGCTTTAGCTCCAACTTTATTTCTACATCAGACCTCTTACAACGAAATTGCCACAACAAGCGGGAAGACGGTGGTTTGTTCGTGTTTCGCAGCTAAAAAAATATTATGAACGAAGCAGCGATGTCTTCACTTCCGTATCTGAGAGGTTTAATCCAGGAGCGACTAACTGCTGCTGCTGAAGACATATTCACACACGTAGAAAGAATCGTCGTCGTGTACGAGGAGGAGATGATTCGTCAGCGCAAACTGTTGGAGGTCGTTTATAAACCTAAAGTCAAGTTACAGCGGATAGGTGAGTACAAGCGGAATAATGAGGATTATTATTGTGTGTCGTTATGTTCCTCTCACTTTGTCTCCGTCTGTGTTTTCTGTCTTTAAACTTCACTTTGTTCTGAGAGCGTTTTGTTGTAAAGTTAGCTCGTTTTATTCCTTCGAGTTGTTCTCCTCGCGACGGATCCGGGGGCTTTTCAAAATAAACTTCCGCTTTTACAGGAAATGTCCGCGTAACAGCAACTCGTTTCAAGATTCTCATTCTGGTTCTGCTGTCCACACCGACCATGAAAGAATAAAAGCAGAAGACATTTAAAAAATAAAATAAGATAAAAGAACACAACAAGAATAGAATAGAGTAACTCTTTAAGTAATCACAAATGTGTAGTTAATGTTATTACTTGACCAATTGGTGTCTAATCTAAAGCTAACTGTATAGCCCTTTTGGGATTATCACAGTTGTTATTATGTTTATTGTGTCTGCAGAGCTTCCACAGCAGAACGTCTCTAAGGAGGAGGAGGAGGAGGAGGAGGAGGAGGAGGAGGAGGTTCTCAGTGAGCAGCAGCTCTGGAACCAGCAGAGGAACTCCAGTCTGGACCAAGAGGAACCAGAGTCTCTACAGATTAAAGAGGAAGAGGAGGAAATCTGCAGCAGTCAGGAGCAGGAGCAGCTTGAACTGAAGCAGGAGGCTGATACCTTTATGTTGACTCCTGATAATGAAGAAAGTGATCACATGGAACCAGAACCAGACACTGACCACCAGCTCCTCTCTGCTGTAGCTGAGAGTCAAGATCAGACAGGAAACAAACGTAGAGAAATTACTATCGTTGAGTCCAAAGAAGAGAAGGATCGTCAGCGCAGACTGATGAAGATGCTTTGGAAACCTGAAGTAAAGTTACAGCAGACAGGTCTGTGAAATCTCAATGTTCTTACTTAACACTGACAAGTGAATGTGACTCATATTGGACTGATGACACTGTGTTGTCTTTCCCTCCAGATAACAACAGTCTGAGCTTGATTTACAAACCTGACATTTATACTTGTTAAACCTGAATATAACAAACTAACTCCAGGGATTTTTGAAAAATGGTTTTGCATTCAGTTTATTTAATCTTAATCTCAATCTGAAATATGATGTAGGAAAAAACAAACTTAGTTTCATCATTAAGGCGTTGTGACCCTTGTTTGTGTCTCTTTGTGTCTCCAGAGCTTCCACTGAAAGATGTTCTTCAGGAGGAGGAGGAGGAGGTTCTCACTGAGCAGCAGCTCTGGAACCAGGAGAGGAACTCCAGTCTGGACCAAGAGGAACCAGAGTCTCTACAGATTAAAGAGGAAGAGGAGGAAATCTGCAGCAGTCAGGAGCAGGAGCAGCTTGAACTGAAGCAGGAGGCTGATACCTTTATGTTGACTCCTGATAATGTAGAAAGTGATCACATGGAACCAGAACCAGACACTGACCACCAGCTCCTCTCTGCTGTAGCTGAGAGTCAAGATCAGACAGGAAACATGAGGAATGTCACAGGTAAAAAGACCCATACGTGCAACGTTTGTAAGAAATGCTTTAGGAAAAAAAAAAAATTCATGAGGCATATGAGAATTCACACAGGTGAGAGACCATTTTCATGTGAAACATGTGGAATGTGGTTTCGATGCAGTTCACAATTGACAGCCCACCAAAGAACTCACACAGGTGAGAAGCCGTATACGTGCAATGTTTGTCAGAAAAGATTTGCACTCAAAGGTAGCTTGAAAAAACACATGAGAATTCACACAGGTGAGAAGCCATATCCCTGTGAAACGTGTGGGAAGTGTTTTGGACATATTACAACTTTGACAGCCCACCAAAGAACTCACACAGGTGAGAAGCCCTGTACGTGCAATGTTTGTCAGAAAAGATTTGCAAACAAAAGTTCCTTGAAAGTACACATGAGAGCTCACACAGGTGAGAAGCCATATCCCTGTGAAACATGTGGGAAGTGTTTTCCACGCAGTTCACAATTGACAGTCCACCAAATAATTCACACAGGTGAGAAGCCATATCCCTGTGAAACATGTGGGAAGTGTTTTGGACAACCTGTTAATTTGAAAAGGCACCAAAGAACTCACACAGGTGAGAAGCCCTATACGTGCAATGTTTGTCAGAAAAGATTTGCAAACAAAAGTGACTTGAAAGTACACATGAGAGCTCACACAGGTGAGAAGCCATATCCCTGTGAAACATGTGGGAAGTGTTTTCGACAAACTACACAATTGACAGGCCACGAAAGAATTCACACAGGTGAGAAGCCATATCCCTGTGAAAAATGTGGAAAGTGTTTTGGACAAAAAGAACATTTGAAAAGGCACCAAAGAACTCACACAGGTGAGAAGCCATATCCCTGTGAAACATGTGGAAAGTGTTTTGGACGAACTGAACAATTGAGAACCCACCAAAGAACTCACAGAGGTGAGAAGAAGCCACACACCACTGCAGCACCTGTTAACGAACAGACGTCACAGCCATGACGTTTAGTTACCATGTAAAATATTAAGCTGTGATTTGTCAAACCCACTGAAGACTTTTAATTTGAAATATATCAAAACCTGTCCAGTAAAGACGTCTGATTTACAGTATGGAAGTAGTCATAGACGTCCTGAACCCATACTAGTCAGTGCTGGTCAGAACCTGTGGAACAGTATGATTTTATTACATCTCAAAGTTGGTCATAATTTCATGTTATAAGAGAGAATCTGGACTTTTCATTTCAAATCAACTGCTAAATTGAAATGTAAACACAGTCTTTTCTAAACGTTAATTGCTGACATGGGATTGAAACAGTGTCAGTGCTTCAGTCGTGCTCTTGAGAGGCTGCTATGGCTTCAGTTGTCCACTAGATGTCACCGTCACTGAAGCGTTGAATCTTTTTCAACACAATTGTTAGGAAAGCCTCAGTGCTTCATAAGGCTTCACTTGCCCACCACTAAAAATGAGTAAAAATCTCTACTTCTGTCTTTGATTCTATGAAATGAGTCAAATGTTATCCTTTTTATATGATGATTGTTCTTATCTTTGAAACTGTATTTCTTTCAAACATTTATTGTCATTGTCAAAGTCCTGTAAATAAAACTTTTGACTTTGTATTTTTGCTAATATTTTGTGCCATTTTTATACACAATACTATACTACATTGGTAAAATGAAAGAACAGAGCTAAAAAAAAATGTCCAAACTAAAGACGGAAACAAAGACTTCTGACTCGCTTGCTCCGCCGGAACTTGACAACTGTAAAACCCAGCGGAAGTAAACAAACGCAAAGCTAGCAGCGTTAGCTAAGTGTGGGACAGTCAAAGCGGGAAGACGGTGGTTTGTTCTTGTTTCGCAGCTAAAAATATGATTCCGTCAGCGATGTCTTCGCTTCCGTATCTGAGAGGTTTAATCCAGGAGCGACTAACTGCTGCTGCTGAAGACATATTCACACACGTAGAAAGAATCGTCGTCGTGTACGAGGAGGAGATGATTCGTCAGCGCAAACTGTTGGAGGTCGTTTATAAACCTAAAGTCAAGTTACAGCGGATAGGTGAGTACAAGCGGAATAATGAGGATTATTATTGTGTGTCGTTATGTTCCTCTCACTTTGTCTCCGTCTGTGTTTTCTGTCTTTAAACTTCACTTTGTTCTGAGAGCGTTTTGTTGTAAAGTTCGCTCGTTTTTCGTCTTTGTTCTCCTCGCGACGGATCCGGGGGCTTTTCAAAATAAACTTCCGCTTTTACAGGAAATGTCCGCGTAACAGCAACTCGTTTCGAGATTTATTTATTGATTTAATTGTTAAGCACTACATACACGAAAACCCACAATATAAGGAATATAAAGAGATAACATGAATAATGAACAGTGAACGTGCTCGTGTGAAGTTTATGGATTGAAACCAAGTTCATTGTTACACAAGGCAATTCATAGTGCTTTACAGGCAGGAAATACATTTGAAATTGAAACACTGTTTTGTTGAAGTTTCAGCCTCTTTCACCCCATCCTGACCTCTGATTGGCTGGGTTTGCTTTGAATATGTTGGTCAATTACTGTCCTAACTTATTTTCTGTGTCCATCTTTGTGTCTGCAGAGCTTCCACAGCAGAATGTCTCTAAAGAGGAGGAGGAGGAGGAGGTTCTCACTGAGCAGCAGCTCTGGAACCAGGAGAGGAACTCCAGTCTGGACCAAGAGGAACCAGAGTCTCTACAGATTGAAGAGGAAGAGGAGGAAATCTGCAGCAGTCAGGAGCAGGAGCAGCTTGAACTGAAGCAGGAGGCTGATACCTTTATGTTGACTCCTGATAATGAAGAAAGTGATCACATGGAACCAGAACCAGACACTGACCACCAGTTCCTCTCTGCTGTAGCTGAGAGTCAAGATCAGACAGGAAACATGAGGAATGTCACAGGTAAAAAGACCCATACGTGCAACGTTTGTAAGAAATGCTTTAGGCAAAAAAAATTCTTCATGAAGCACATGAGAATTCATGCAGGTGAGAGGCCATTTTCATGTGAAACATGTGGAAAGTGTTTTTTCGATTGCAGTTCACAATTGACCGGCCACCAAAGAAGACACACAGGTGAGAAGCCGCATACGTGCAACCTTTGTCAGAAAAGATTTACATTCAAAGATGGCTTGAAAGTACACATGAGAATTCACACAGGTGAGAAGCCATATCCCTGTGAAACATGTGGAAAGTGTTTTCGATGCAGTTCACAATTGACAGTCCACCAAAGAACTCACAGAGGTGAGAAGAAGAAGCCATACACCACTGCAGCACCTGTTAACGAACAGACGTCACAGCCATGACGTTTAGTTACCATGTAAAATATTAAGCTGTGATTTGTCAAACCCACTGAAGACTTTTAATTTGAAATATATCAAAACCTGTCCAGTAAAGACGTCTGATTTACAGTATGGAAGTAGTCATAGACGTCCTGAACCCATACTAGTCAGTGCTGGTCAGAACCTGTGGAACAGTATTATTTTATTACATCTCAAAGTTGGTCATAATTTCATATTATCAGAGCGAATCTGGACTTTTAATTTCAAATCAACTGCTAAATCGAAACGTAAACACAGTCTTTTCTAAACGTTAATTGCTGACATGGGATTGAAACAGTGTCAGTGCTTCAGTCGTGCTCTTGATCCCTGATGACCTGAGGGGTCTGGAAGCTTCATAATAATGTGTTTCCAGTAGTCCAGGAAACACATTATGGTCTGTCTTTCAGCAGGACCAGCCATGGACTGATCCTTAAACTAGCTTTGATTAAATTTGGTTTCGTGTTTTAGGTCCATTGCAGAGCTCGTCGTTTATGAACTGCTGTTTTGTTGAAGTTTCAGCCTTTTTTACCCCATGCTGACCTCTGATTGGCTGGGTTTTCTTTGAATATGTTGGTCAATTACTGTCCTGACTTATTTTCTGGGTCCATCTTTGTGTCTGCAGAGCTTCCACAGCAGAACGTCTATAATGAGGAGGAGGAGGAGGAGGAGGAGGTTGCCACTGAGCAGCAGCTCTGGAACCAGCAGAGGAACTCCAGTCTGGACCAAGAGGAACCAGAGTCTCTACAGATCAAAGAGGAAGAGGAGGAAATCTGCAGCAGTCAGGAGCAGGAGCAGCTTGAACTGAAGCAGGAGGCTGATACCTTTATGTTGACTCCTGATAATGAAGAAAGTGATCACATGGAACCAGAACCAGACACTGACCACCAGCTCCTCCCTGCTGTAGCTGAGAGTCAAGATCAGACAGGAAACAAACGTAGAGAAATTACTATCGTTGAGTCCAAAGAAGAGAAGGATCGTCAGCGCATTCTGATGAAGATGCTTTGGAAACCTGAAGTAAAGTTACAGCAGACAGGTCTGTGAAATCTCAATGTTCTTACTTAACACTGACAAGTGAATGTGACTCATATTGGACTGATGACACTGTGTTGTCTTTCCCTCCAGATAACAACAGTCTGAGCTTGATTTACAAACCTGACATTTGTTAAACCTGAATATAACAAACTAACTCCAGGGATTTTTGAAAAATGGTTTTGCTTTCAGTTTATTTAATCTTAATCTCAATCTGAAATATGATGTAGGAAAAAACAAACTTAGTTTCATCCTTAAGGCGTTGTGACCCTTGTTTGTGCCTCTTTGTGTCTCCAGAGCTTCCACTGAAAGATGTTCCTCAGGAGGAGGAGGAGGTTCTCAGTGAGCAGCAGCTCTATAACCAGGAGAGGAACTCCAGTCTGGACCAAGAGGAACCAGAGTCTCTACAGATTAAAGAGGAAGAGGAGGAAATCTGCAGCAGTCAGGAGCAGGAGCAGCTTGAACTGAAGCAGGAGGCTGATACCTTTATGTTGACTCCTGATAATGAAGAAAGTGATCACATGGAACCAGAACCAGACACTGACCACCAGCTCCTCTCTGCTGTAGCTGAGAGTCAAGATCAGACAGGAAACATGAGGAATGTCACAGGTAAAAAGACCCATACGTGCAAAGTTTGTAAGAAATGCTTTAGGCAAAAAAAATTATTCATGAAGCACATGAGAATTCACGCAGGTGAGAGGCCATTTTCATGTGAAACATGTGGAAAGTGTTTTCGACGCAGTTCACAAATGACAGTCCACCAAAGAACTCACACAGGTGAGAAGCCATATCCCTGTGAAACATGTGGGAAGTGTTTTGGACATATTACAACTTTGACAGCCCACCAAAGAACTCACACAGGTGAGAAGCCCTGTACGTGCAATGTTTGTCAGAAAAGATTTGCAAACAAAAGTTCCTTGAAAGTACACATGAGAGCTCACACAGGTGAGAAGCCATATCCCTGTGAAACATGTGGGAAGTGTTTTCCACGCAGTTCACAATTGACAGTCCACCAAATAATTCACACAGGTGAGAAGCCATATCCCTGTGAAACATGTGGGAAGTGTTTTGGACAACCTGTTAATTTGAAAAGGCACCAAAGAACTCACACAGGTGAGAAGCCCTATACGTGCAATGTTTGTCAGAAAAGATTTGCAAACAAAAGTGACTTGAAAGTACACATGAGAGCTCACACAGGTGAGAAGCCATATCCTTGTGAAACATGTGGGAAGTGTTTTCGACAAACTACACAATTGACAGGCCACGAAAGAATTCACACAGGTGAGAAGCCATATCCCTGTGAAAAATGTGGAAAGTGTTTTGGACAAAAAGAACATTTGAAAAGGCACCAAAGAACTCACACAGGTGAGAAGCCATATCCCTGTGAAACATGTGGAAAGTGTTTTGGACGAACTGAACAATTGAGAACCCACCAAAGAACTCACAGAGGTGAGAAGAAGCCACACACCACTGCAGCACCTGTTAACGAACAGACGTCACAGCCATGACGTTTAGTTACCATGTAAAATATTTAGCTGTGATTTGTCAAACCCACTGAAGACTTAATTTGAAATATATCAAAACCTGTCCAGTAAAGACGTCTGATTTACAGTATGGAAGTAGTCATAGACGTCCTGAACCCATACTAGTCAGTGCTGGTCAGAACCTGTGGAACAGTATGATTTTATTACATATCAAAGTTGGTCATAATTTCATATTATCAGAGCGAATCTGGACTTTTCATTTCAAATCAACTGCTAAATTGAAATGTAAACACAGTCTTTTCTAAACGTTAATTGCTGACATGGGATTGAAACAGTGTCAGTGCTTCAGTCGTGCTCTTGAGAGGCTGCTATGGCTTCAGTTGTCCACTAGATGTCACCGTCACTGAAGCGTTGAATCTTTTTCAACACAATTGTTAGGAAAGCCTCAGTGCTTCATAAGGCTTCACTTGCCCACCACTAAAAATGAGTAAAAATCTCTACTTCTGTCTTTGATTCTATGAAATTAGTCAAATGTTATCCTTTTTAAATGATGATTGTTCTTATCTTTGAAACTGTATTTCTTTTAAACAGTTATTGTCATCGTCAAAGTCCTGTAAATAAAACTTTTGACTTTGTATTTTTGCTAATATTTTGTGCCATTTTTATACACAATACTATACTTAATTGGTAAAATGAAAGAACAGAGCTAAAAAAAATGTCCAAACTAAAGACGGAAACAAAGACTTCTGACTCGCTTGCTCCGCCGGAACTTGACAACTGTAAAACCCAGCGGAAGTAAACAAACGCAAAGCTAGCAGCGTTAGCTCAGTGTGGGACAGTCAAAGCGGGAAGACGGTGGTTTGTTCGTGTTTCGCAGCTAAAAATATGATTCCGTCAGCAATGTCTTCACTTCCGTATCTGAGAGGTTTAATCCAGGAGCGACTAACTGCTGCTGCTGAAGACATATTCACACACGTAGAAAGAATCGTCGTCGTGTACGAGGAGGAGATGATTCGTCAGCGCAAACTGTTGGAGGTCGTTTATAAACCTAAAGTCAAGTTACAGCGGATAGGTGAGTACAAGCGGAATAATGAGGATTATTATTGTGTGTCGTTATGTTCCTCTCACTTTGTCTCCGTCTGTGTTTTCTGTCTTTAAACTTCACTTTGTTCTGAGAGCGTTTTGTTGTAAAGTTAGCTCGTTTTTTCTTCTTTGTTCTCCTCGCGACGGATCCGGGGGCTTTTCAAAATAAACTTCCGCTTTTACAGGAAATGTCCGCGTAACAGCAACTCGTTTCGAGATTTATTTATTGATTTAATTGTTGAGCACTACTTACACGAAAACCCACAATATAAGGAATATGAAGGGATAACATGAATAATGAACAGTGAACGTGCTCGTGTGAAGCTTATGGATTGAAACCAAGTTCATTGTTACACAAGGCAATTCATAGTGCTTTACAGGCAGGAAATACATTTGAAATTAAAACACAATCGATTAAAAAAATCAATTATAGAAAATAAAACCATTTAAAACATTATACAATTTAAAATCAACGATATAAAATCAAGCAAAAATGAAAGTAATTTAAAGCCATTATTTTAAAATGATTAAAATCATCAAAAAGGTAAGTTTAAGTGGTTAAAATAGGTCATATTAGAAAGCTGCAGTAAACAATAATGTTTTTAACCCTGATTTAAACAAGCTGACCGTTTGTGCACGCCTCAGGTGTTCAGGGAGCTTGTTCCACAGGTGAGGACCATAGAAGCTAAATGCAGCTTCGCCTGGCTTGGTTCTGGAGACACTGAGTAAACCTGTCCCTGATAATAATAATAATAATAATAATGCATTATATTTAAGGCGCCTTTCAAGACACTCAAGGTCGCCGAGACACTCAAGGTCGCCGACTCAAGGTCGCTGATGACCTGAGGGGTCTGGAAGCTTCATAATAATGTGTTTCCAGTAGTCCAGGAAACACATTATGGTCTGTCTTTCAGCAGGACCAGCCATGGACTGATCCTTAAACTAGCTTTGATTTAGTTTGGTTTCGTGTTTCAGGTCCATCGCAGAGCTCGTTGTTTATGAACTGCTGTTTTGTTGAAGTTTCAGCCTCTTTCACCCCATCCTGACCTCTGATTGGCTGGGTTTTCTTTGAATATGTTGGTCAATTACTGTCCTAACTTATTTTCTGTGTCCATCTTTGTGTCTGCAGAGCTTCCACAGCAGAACGTCTCTAAGGAGGAGAAGGAGGACGAGGAGGTTCTCAGTGAGCAGCAGCTCTGGAACCAGGAGAGGAACTCCAGTCTGGACCAAGAGGAACCAGAGTCTCTACAGATTAAAGAGGAAGAGGAGGAAATCTGCAGCGGTCAGGAGCAGGAGCAGCTTGAACTGAAGCAGGAGGCTGATACCTTTATGTTGACTCCTGATAATGAAGAAAGTGATCACATGGAACCAGAACCAGACACTGACCACCAGTTCCTCTCTGCTGTAGCTGAGAGTCAAGATCAGACAGGAAACATGAGGAATGTCACAGGTAAAAAGACCCATACGTGCAACATTTGTAAGAAATGCTTTGCACATAGCGATACCTTTACGGAGCACATGAGAACTCACACGGGTGAGAAGCCATTTTCATGTGAAACATGTGGAATGTGGTTTCGATGCAGTTCACAATTGACAGGCCACCAAAGAACTCACACAGGTGAGAAGCCATATCCCTGTGAAACATGTGGAAAGTGTTTTGGACAAAGAAAACATTTGAGAACCCACCAAAGAATTCACACAGGTGAGAAGCCTTATCCCTGTGAAACATGTGGGAAGTGTTTTGGACGAATTGAACATTTGAGAACCCACCAAAGAACTCACACAGGTGAGAAGCCATATCCCTGTGAAACATGTGGAATGTGTTTTGGACAAAAAGAACATTTGAAAAAGCACCAAAGAACTCACACAGGTGAGAAGCCATATCCCTGTGAAACATGTGGAAAGTGTTTTGGACGAACTGAACAATTGAGAACCCACCAAAGAACTCACACAGGTGAGAAGAAGCCACACACCACTGCAGCACCTGTTAACCAACAGACGTCACAGCCATGACGTTTAGTTACCATGTAAAATATTAAGCTGTGATTTGTCAAACCCACTGAAGACTTTTAATTTGAAATATATCAAAACCTGTCCAGTAAAGACGTCTGATTTGCAGTATGGAAGTAGTCATAGACGTCCTGAACCCATACTAGTCAGTGCTGGTCAGAACCTGTGGAACAGTATGATTTTATTACATATCAAAGTTGGTAATAATTTCATATTATCAGAGCGAATCTGGACTTTTCATTTCAAATCAACTGCTAAATTGAAATGTAAACACAGTCTTTTCTAAACGTTAATTGCTGACATGGGATTGAAACAGTGTCAGTGCTTCAGTGTGCTCTTGAGAGGCTGCTATGGCTTCAGTTGTCCAGTAGATGTCACCGTCACTGAAGCGTTGAATCTTTTTCAACACAATTGTTAGGAAAGCCTCAGTGCTTCATAAGGCTTCACTTACCCACCACTAAAAATGAGTAAAAATCTCTACTTCTGTCTTTGATTCTATGAAATTAGTCAAATGTTATCCTTTTTATATGATGATTGTTCTTATCTTTGAAACTGTATTTCTTTCAAACAGTTATTGTCATCGTCAAAGTCCTGTAAATAAAATGTTTGACTTTTATTTTGTTGTGTTTTTGCTAATATTTTGTGCAATTTGTATTAGTGTTGTGTCGGTCAGGAGTGATTCGTTCGAAAGTACGAATCATTTGACTGAACGAACCGACAGGGATCACTTCATGAACTGATTCGTTCCATTTTTAGTTCAGTCGAGCTCAGCAGCGAGCGTGGCGGCCGGGAGTCGAACTGCCGGGTCCTGTGAATCACTCGTGAAGTCATACGCCGCCGCCGTCGCCGTCACTCACTTGTGAATCTTCGCCAAACTACGCCAGCCAAAGTGCGCCGAGCGCCGAGCGGGGAGGGAGTGACTGAACTGTGTCTGCCCGGCCGTGCTGCTGTGATTCGTACACTGTCAGTACACTGACTCACTCATGATTCGCGCGTACGAACGAACTGAGAGACAGAGAGCAGGTGAACTGACGCTGAGGACATGAATCTCGTCCACGCTGTCACTCACTCACTCTATGACCCGCGGCGCGCACGTACTGCACTCAGGGAGGAGGTGAGTCACGTAGCGGGGCACTGGGCTCCTGCTTAGAACTGAACGATTCGGTGAACGAATCTTTTGAACGAATAATTTTAATGAACTGATTCAAGTGATTCAGTACACTCAAATGAACTGCCGATCCCATCACTAATTTGTATACGCAATTTTATACTTCATTGGTGAATTGAAAGTACAGAGCTTATAAAAAATAAATTAAAAACTAAAGACGGAAACAAAAACTTCTGACTCGTTTGCTCCGTCGGAACTTGGCAAGTGTAACACCCAGCGGAAGTAAACAAACGCAAAGCGAGCAGCGTTAGCTCCGAGTGGGACAGTAAAAGCGGGAAGACGGTGGTTTGTTTGTGTTTCGCAGCTAAAAATATGATTCCGTCAGCGATGTCTTCGCTTCTGTATCTGAGAGGTTTAATCCAGGAGCGACTAACTGCTGCTGCTGAAGACATATTCACACACGTAGAAAGAATCGTCGTCGAACGCGAGGAGGAGATGATTCGTCAGCGCAAACTGTTGGAGGTCGTTTATAAACCTAAAGTCAAGTTACAGCGGATAGGTGAGTACAAGCGGAATAATGAGGATTATTATTGTGTGTCGTTATGTTCCTCTCACTTTGTCTCCGTCTGTGTTTTCTGTCTTTAAACTTCATTTTCATCTGAGAGCGTTTTGTTGTAAAGTTAGCTCGTTTTTCGTCTACGAGTTGTTCTCCTCGCGACAGATCCGGGGGGCTTTTCAAAATAAACTTCCGCTTTTACAGGATAATTTTTTGGGATTGTCCTAAATCGAGGATGTACTGGGAGGGGATCCGGGCGGAACTTTCCAACATTTTAACAAGTTAACATAAACAATGATCCGCTGATCTTTGGTCTTGGAGTGCTTCCCTGTGACTTTTTATGTAAAGAAAAATATGTACTTACTCAAAATCCTTATAATGGTGGCTAAAGAAGATGATAACCATATTCTGGTGTGAACCAATGCAAAGAGCGACTTGTCAGGGTTTACACAATGGAAAAAATAACAGTTGTCTTATTCAAGAAGAGGTGGAACCCAGTAATGAATTACTTCAGATTAAAATATAGGGTACTCAGGTGACTCAGTTTCATAAGCATCTGTATGGACCCTTCAAAGTGTTTTTATTATCTACTGTCTTCACTTCATAACACTGAGGTAATTCTACTCAATCGTGTTTGGACATAATTATTTATTTTATTCATATTTATTCAATTATTTATTTGCACTCTCTGACATTGTCATACGAAGATAGATTCACCTTGCTGATGGCTTCTCTGTTCATGCTATCTGTTTTTTATTTTTACTGAAACAAAAGATTTGAAAGCTTATAATAATAATAATAATAATAATAAAAACAGTAAATATGATCAGATATGTAAAGCTTGAAGCATCAATAAACAATTTTGTGGATGGACTAACTCTTTAAGTAGTCACAAATGTGTAGTTAATGTTATTACTTGACCAATTGGTGTCAAAGCTAACTGTATAGGGTTTTTGGGATTATCACAGTTGTTATTATGTTTATTGTGTCTGCAGAGCTTCCACAGCAGAACGTTTATACAGAGGAGGAGGAGGAGGAGGAGGAGGAGGTTCTCACTGAGCAGCAGCTCTGGAACCAGCAGAGGAACTCCAGTCTGGACCAAGAGGAACCAGAGTCTCTACAGATTAAAGAGGAAGAGGAGGAAATCTGCAGCAGTCAGGAGCAGGAGCAGCTTGAACTGAAGCAGGAGGCTGATACCTTTATGTTGACTCCTGATAATGAAGAAAGTGATCACATGGAACCAGAACCAGACACTGACCACCAGCTCCTCTCTGCTGTAGCTGAGAGTCAAGATCAGACAGGAAACAAACGTGGAGAAATTACTATCGTTGAGTCCAAAGAAGAGAAGGATCGTCAGCGCAGACTGATGAAGATGCTTTGGAAACCTGAAGTAAAGTTACAGCAGACAGGTCTGTGAAATCTCAATGTTCTTACTTAACACTGACAAGTGAATGTGACTCATATTGGACTGATGACACTGTGTTGTCTTTCCCTCCAGATAACAACAGTCTGAGCTTGATTTACATACCTGACATTTGTTAAACCTGAATATAACAAACTGACTCCAGGGATTATAGAAAAATGGTTTTGCATTGAGTTTATTTAATCTTTATCTCAATCTGAAATATGGTGTAGGAAAAAACAAACTTACTTCAGTCATTAAGCCGTTGTGACCCTTGTTTGTGTCTCCAGAGCTTCCACTGAAAGATGTTCTTAAGGAGGAGGAGGAGGTTCTCAGTGAGCAGCAGCTCTGGAACCAGGAGAGGAACTCCAGTCTGGACCAAGAGGAACCAGAGTCTCTACAGATTAAAGAGGAAGGGGAGGAAATCTGCAGCAGTCAGGAGCAGAAGCAGCTTGAACTGAAGCAGGAGGCTGATACCTTTATGTTGACTCCTGATAATGAAGAAAGTGATCACATGGAACCAGAACCAGACACTGACCACCAGCTCCTCTCTGCTGTAGCTGAGAGTCAAGATCAGTCAGTCCACAAGAGAAGAATTACAGGTAAAAAGAACCATACATGCAGCATTTGTAAGAAATGCTTTAGGCAAAAAATATTCTTCATGAAGCACATGAGAATTCACACAGGTGAGATGCCATTATCATGTGAAACATGTGGGAAGTGTTTTCTATGCAGTTCAAAATTGACAGACCACCAAAGAACTCACACAGGTGAGAAGCCGTTTCACTGCAACGTTTGTCAGAAAAGATTTGCACTCAAAGGTGCCTTGAATAAACACGTGAGAATTCACACAGGTGAGAAGCCTTATCCCTGTGAAACATGTGAAAAGTGTTTTGGACGAATTGAACATTTGAGAATCCACCAAAGAACTCACACAGGTGAGAAGCCCTATACGTGCAACGTTTGTCAGAAAAGATTTAAAGACAAAAGTGCCTTGAATAAACACATGCGAATTCACACAGGTGAGAAGCCATATCCCTGTGAAACATGTGGAAAGTGTTTTCGACATATTACAACTTTGACAGCCCACCAAAGAACTCACAGAGGTGAGAAGAAGCCACACACCACTGCAGGACCTGTTAACAAACAGACGTCACAGCCATGACGTTTAGTAACCATGTAAAATATTAAGCTGTGATTTGTCAAACACACTGAAGACTTTTAATTTGAAATATATCAAAACCTGTCCAGTAAAGACGTCTGATTTACAGTATGGAAGTAGTCGTAGACGTCCTGAACCCATACTAGTCAGTGCTGGTCAGAACCTGTGGAAAAGTATGATTTTATTACATCTCAAAGTTGGTCATAATTTCATGTTATAAGAGAGAATCTGGACTTTTCATTTCAAATCAACTGCTAAATTGAAATGTAAACTCAAATCAAAATGCATTTTGAGTGCATTCTCATCACTTGTGTTAACTTCATGGTATTTTTAAGGCATGAGTAAAATTAGTAAAAATCTCTACTTCTGTCTTTGATTCTATGAAATTAGTCAAATTTGATCCTTTTTATGTGACGATTGTTCTTATCTTTGAAACTGGATTTCTTTCAAACATTTTTGTTGTCGTCAAAGTCCTGTAAATAAAAGTTTTGACTTTGTATTTTTTGCAAAAATGTTGTGCCATTTTTATACACAATTGATGATTTAAAAAATCATTCATGGATTATTGTTTCTGTTGCCATTTAATGTCTTTTTATTTTTGTAACTCAGTGAAGTGTTTAATTT
This sequence comes from Microchirus variegatus, assembly GCF_963457635.1. Lineage (NCBI taxonomy): Eukaryota > Metazoa > Chordata > Actinopteri > Pleuronectiformes > Soleidae > Microchirus > Microchirus variegatus. The sequence continues at coordinate 26,395,168 of NC_139813.1, forward strand.
TCTTCACACTGTAACAGTCAGAGTCTGGATGTGACTGTTGCTGCAGTACTGAATATTAATTAATTAAGATTCCCTTATGGGGAAATTCCAATTACTGCAACCGTGAATTAGTGAACACACACAGCACACAGTGAGGTGAAGTACAAACTAACCCGGAGCAGTGAGCTGCCTGCATTCAGCGGCGCTCGGGGATGCTTTATATATATATAAAATAGCGCCACAAGGTGGTCACCAGGCTTCCGGTTCTGTCAACTTCCCCAAATATCTCGCAGTAACGAGTTGGTGCTGGTTTAATCGTCGACTTTACTACTTCCTGTTTCATTTAGAGAGAACGTACACTGTTAATAATTTCTGTGAATTTAAGGCAGAATTTCAACAGTATTAAGGTGTTTTTTTTAAATAAACAGTGCTTTACTGTTGATATTACAGAACATCAGCAGAACAACCTGATCCATCTCCATCTTACTAATTATCTGGTGAGTAGCAACTTTATTGTTTGATTTGATTAGTTTTGTTTGCATTGATGATTACAGCATATGCACATGTGAGAATGATTTTGGTTAGCAGCTAGCTACGTTTTCAAAGTAGTCAAACAACACTATTGTTGCTATATTTCCCCTGCATGTAGCGACACCTCTTCCACATTATTTTTACCAGTCTGGAAAATAATTTCTGCGCCGTGCTTTGATGTGTGAAGCAGTCAGACTGGACAGACTGGTGACCGAACATGGCGGTTACAGGTAAACACGAGAAAGCATGAACAATATTTTTATTAATGTATATTATTATTGTTATTATTAGTAATAAACATTGTCATCAGATTGTTCCGAGACGAGAGGAAAACGGTCACTGTCAGCTGCACAAACAGAGAGAGAATGTTCATCACAGGTTCCCCGGGTCCTTTTGGGTGAAAGCGGGGGAATATAGGTACGGCCCTGTCCACTCTCTGAGCTACATGCTAACTGGAGCCTCTTCTATATTCTGGGTTCATAATGTAAAATATTGAATGGTGGTGTGTTACAATCATAGTGGTTCAAATGCTTTTACAACTGTGTATGTGTTGTATTGTAAATTGTAAAAAAGTATTTGCTTTATATATTATATCAAGTATTTGGGGAATTTAAACTGGACGAGGTGGAAAGTAAAATACTTCATTGGTAAAATGAAAGTACAGAGTTTAAAAAAAAATAAAAAAATGTCCAAACTAAAGACGGAAACAAAACTTCTGACTCGCTCTGCTCCGCCGGAACTTGACAACTGCAACACCCAGCGGAAGTAAACAAACGCAAAGCTAGCGGCGTTAGCTCCGTGTGGGACAGTAAAAGCGGGAAGACGGCGGTTTGTTCGTGTTTCGCAGGTCAAATATCGCGGTTTTTCGAACGAAGCAGCGATGTCTTCACTTCCGTTTGAGAGGTTTAATCCAGGAGCGACTAACTGCTGCTGCTGAAGACATATTCACACACGTAGAAAGAATCGTCGTCGTGTACGAGGAGGAGATGATTCGTCAGCGCAAACTGTTGGAGGTCGTTTATAAACCTAAAGTCAAGTTACAGCGGATAGGTGAGTACAAGCGGAATAATGAGGATTATTATTGTGTGTCGTTATGTTCCTCTCACTTTGTCTCCGTCTGTGTTTTCTGTCTTTAAACTTCACTTTGTTCTGAGCGCGTTTTGTTGTAAAGTTAGCTCGTTTTTTCTTCTTCGAGTTGTTCTCCTCGCGACGGATCCGGGAGCTTTTCAAAATAAACTTCCGCTTTTACAGGAAACGTCCGCGGAACAGCAACTGGTTTCAAGTTTCGAGATTTCTTTATTGACTGAATTGTTGAGCACTACGTACACGAAAAGCCACGATATAAGGAATATAAAGAGATAACATGAATAAAGAACAGTGAACGTGCTCGTGTGAAGTTTATGGATTGAAACCAAAGTTCACGCTACGTGACTTTGAGAGTCTGAGGATCTCTGTGTAACACATTATTCTGTTGGTCTGACTTAAACCTGACTTTTAAAACACAACGTGAGAGTGACTGACTCAGAAGACGCTCTTAAAGAAGAGATTTACTACACCTGAGACGAGGGCAGTAGTCCAGGAAACACATTATGGTCTGTCTTTCAGCAGGACCAGCCACGGACTGATCCTTAAAGGTGAAGTAAGTAGTTTATAGTGCCATCTAGAGGAGAGGCTGAAATTTACAACAAAGACCTGCTGCTCTGCTCACCCCCTCCCTTCCCTGAGCGCTACGGTGTCCTCAGCCGGTCAAATGTCGTCCTCGTCGTCTTTCTCCGTGTCAGCAGATGAGGTTCGTGAGGCGAGGGAGAGGGCGGAGCTACCGCGGCCGTTGCAGACGAAGCGGAGAGAGAGGAGGCGGGACTTCAGCTACAAGTAAAGAGACGCTTGATTTGTTCTCTCGCGTTTGTCCTTACAGGCTCCGGTAGAAACATGGCGTCTCGCTGCTAACAGTGGCTATGCAACCGCGGCCCGCGACCATGTTATTTAACATGACTTTTTGAAACACTACGAAAATGAAACAACAACTATTATACAGCGACTAGACAATGCAGGAGCACATAATATGTATAAAAAAATGGATTTTGGGTCATATAAATACTACACAGTGTCCCTTTAAACTAGCTTTGATTTAGTTTGGTTTTGTGTTTCAGGTCGATCGCTGAGCTCGTCGTTTATGAACTGCTGTTTTGTTGAAGTTTCAGCCTCTTTCACCCCATCCTGACCTCTGATTGGCTGGGTTTTCTTTGAATATGTTGGTCAATGACTGTCCTAACTTATTTTGTGTCCATCTTTGTGTCTGCAGAGCTTCCACAGCAGAACGTCTATAATGAGGAGGCTGAGAGTCAAGATCAGACAGGAAACAAACGTGGAGAAATTACTATCGTTGAGTCCAAAGAAGAGAAGGATCGTCAGCGCAGACTGATGAAGATCCTTTGGAAACCTGAAGTAAAGTTACAGCAGACAGGTCTGTGAAATCTCAATGTTCTTACTTAAAGGGACACTGCGTAGTATTTATGGGTTTATATGACCCAAAATCCACTTTTTATACATATTATGTGCTATGTGCTATAGTTTTTGTTTCATTTTCGTAGTGTTTCAAAAAGTCATGTAAAATAACATGGTCGCCGGCCGCTGTTGCATAGCCACTGTTAGCAGCGAGACGCCATGTTTCTACGGGAGCCTGTATGGACAAACGCGAGAGAACAAGTCAAGCGTCGCTTTACTCACGTAGCGGAAGTCCCGCCTCCACTGACGGAGCAGGAAGTCTGAGGTATAAACAGAGTTGTCTGTTCGCCCTCAGCGGCACCGGACGTTTCTTGGCTCTGCAAATGTAAATACGTTCCCTGCTAACCGCATCTCCAAACGGCTATGTGAAATAACTATCATTGCCAGTTATTGCGGTGACAGTTTGTGTGAACGTGCACCTAGCTCGATATTAGCCACTAGAACGCTAACACAGTATGAAAAAAATATATATCATTGAATTTCGCTATCTTACATGTCTAAGACCAGTGCTAAAACGATATACAATAGACACACGTATACAGCTGAATAAATACTAGAACCTCATCTGCTGGCACGGAGAAAGACGACGAGGACGACATTTGACCGGCTGAGGATACCGTAGTCACTATAAACTACTTACTTCACCTTTAAAGGTGAAGTAAGTAGTTTATTGTGCCATCTAGAGGAGAGGCTGAAATGTACAACAACCAACTGCTCCTCTGCTCACCCCCTCCCTTCCCTGAGCGCTACGGTATCCTCAGCCGGTCAAATGTCGTCCTCGTCGTCTTTCTCCGTGTCAGCAGATGAGGTTCGTGAGGCGAGGGAGAGGGCGGAGCTACCGCGGCCGTAGCAGACGAAGCGGAGAGAGTGGAGGCGGGACTTCAGCTACAAGTAAAGAGACACTTGATTTGTTCTCTCGCGTTTGTCCTTACAGGCTCCTGTAAAAAACACGGCGTTGTGGCAATGCAGTAGCGGCCCGCGACCGTGTTATTTTACATGACTTTTTGAAACACTAAGAAAATGAAACAAAAACTATTATACAGCGACTAGACAATGCAGGAGCACATAATATGTATAAAAGAGTGGATTTTGGGTTATATAAACCCCTAAATACTACACAGTGTCCCTTTAACACTGACAATGTGACTCATATTGGACTGATGACACTGTGTTGTCTTTCCCTCCAGATAAAAACAGTCTGAGCTTGATTTACAAACCTGACATTTATACTTGTTAAACCTGAATATAAATAACTGACTCCAAGGATTTTTTAAATGGTTTTGCATTCAGTTTATTTAATCTTAATTTCAATCTGAAATATGATGTAGGAAAAAACAAATTTAGTTTCATCATTAAGGCGTTGTGACCCTTGTTTGTGTCTCTTTGTATCTCCAGAGCTTCCACTGAAAAATGTTCTTCAGGAGGAGGAGGAGGTTCTCACTGAGCAGCAGCTCTGGAACCAGCAGAGGAACTCCAGTCTGGACCAAGAGGAACCAGAGTCTCTACAGATTAAAGAGGAAGAGGAGGAAATCTGCAGCAGTCAGGAGCAGGAGCAGCTTGAACTGAAGCAGGAGGCTGATACCTTTATGTTGACTCCTGATAATGAAGAAAGTGATCACATGGAACCAGAACCAGACACTGACCACCAGCTCCTCTCTGCTGTAGCTGAGAGTCAAGATCAGACAGGAAACAAACGTGTAGAAATTACAATCGTTGAGTCCAAAGAAGAGAAGGATCGTCAGCGCAGACTGATGAAGATGCTTTGGAAACCTGAAGTAAAGTTACAGCAGACAGGTCTGTGAAATCTCAATGTTCTTAAATTCTTAAAACATTTGGTTTAGTCCAGCCCAGTGGTTTGTTGACGCTCCATGGCTCATGAGCGACAGACAGATTACTGTGCCATTAATTACACGTGAATTTTGAACTTTGCAAGCAACAGTTAGCTTTTCACAACTCTACTACAAACATGGCATATCATTCAAAAACGCTAAGCTAAATTTGCTCCATCCATTTTTGAGTATGAACATATCAGAATTATTAGCATATTTCAATGTTTTAGTCTAATAATCGTTGATTGGTTTTAAAACTGCAGACAACAGCAGCAGCGTCCCGCTGTCTATTTGTGTCTCAGCCGTGAAGCTGAGCTCCTATGTTCGGTCTCGCTCTGTGTTCCTCAACAGTTATTGTGCTGATATTACTAGTTGAAATAGTACATTATTTTCGGGTATCACGGGCTATGGTATTGCGCAGATGCACGTAATGCAAAACGCTGTCAGAGCCGTCAGACTCTGTTGAACTCCAGCCGCAGCTGTGGGTCTTTTCAAATTAAGAGCAGCACTCGCAAAGCACCCCCCTCCCCTCCCGATTAGTCTATTTTTAGTCGAAATTGCAGGGCTTCAGTCGACCAAGAGTTTCTTTGGTTGATTACAGCCCTAATAACAACAGTCTGAGCTTGACTTCCAAACCTGACATTTATACTTGATAAACCTGAATATAACAAACTGACTCCAGGGATTTTTGAAAAACTGTTGAGTTTCAAAGAAATCTGAAATATCCTGGAGGAAAATTAACTTAAGTTTAATCATTAGGCCGTTATGACAGTCATAACCCATTCCTGTGTGTCTGCAGCGCTTCCACAACAGAATGTTCTTAAGGAGGAGGAGGTTCTCACTGAGCAGCAGCTCTGGAACCAGGAGAGGAACTCCAGTCTGGACCAAGAGGAACCAGAGTCTCTACAGATTAAAGAGGAAGAGGAGGCAATCTGCAGCAGTCAGGAGCAGGAGCAGCTTGAACTGAAGCAGGAGGCTGATACCTTTATGTTGACTCCTGATAATGAAAAAAGTGATCACATGAAACCAGAACCAGACACTGACCACCAGCTCCTCTCTGCTGTAGCTGAGAGTCAAGATCAGACAGGAAACATGAGGAATATAACAGGTAAAAAGACTCATACATGCAACATTTGTAAGAAATGCTTTACATCTAAATATGGCTTGAAGTACCACATGACAACTCACATGAGTGAGAGGCCATATCCCTGTGAAACTTGTGGAAAGCTTTTTCCAGAAGTTTCCCATTTGAAACGGCACAGATTAACTCACATGGCTGAGAAGCCCCATGTTTGCAACGTTTGTAAGAAATCCTTTGCGGATAAAGGCAACATGATTAGACACATGAGCACTCACACGGGCGAGAAGCCATATAGTTGTGAAATGTGTGAAAAGTGTTTTCGGTACAGTAAGGATTTGGTGAGCCACAGAAGGACTCACACAGGTGAAAAGCCTTATTCCTGTGAAACGTGTGGAAAGCTTTTTCGTGAAGTTTCGCATTTGAAACGACACAGAAGAACTCACACGAGTAAGAAGCCCCATGTTTGCAACGTTTGTAAGAAATGCTTTGGGGAAAAAGTTATCTTGATTGGCCACATGAGAACTCACAAGGGTGAAAGGCCACATTCTTGTGAAACGTGTGGAAAGTGTTTTCGACGCAGTTCTCATTTGCTGACCCACAGAAGGACTCACACGGGTGAAAAGCCCCATGTTTGCAACGTTTGTAAGAAATGCTTTGTGGAAAAAGTTACCTTGATTAGACACATGAGAACTCACACGGGTGAAAAGCCCCATATTTGCATTATTTGTAAGAAAAGCTTTGTGCAACAAGCTCACTTGATTAGACACATGAGAACTCACACGGGTGAAAAGCCCCATGTTTGCAACATTTGTAAGAAAGGCTTTGGGGATAAAAGTCACTTGATTAAACACAAGAGAACTCACACGGGTGAGAAGCCCCATGTTTGCAACATTTGTAAGAAATGCTTTGCGGTGAAAAGTGGCATTACTAACCACATGAGAACTCACACGGGTGAAAAGCCCCATGTTTGCAACATTTGTACGAAAGGCTTTGCGGTAAAAAGTGCCATGATTAAACACATGAGAACTCACACGGTTGAGAAGCCCCATGTTTGCAACATTTGTAAGAAAGGCTTTGCTGTGAAAAGTGGCATTACTAACCACATGAGAACTCACACGGGTGAAAAACCCCATGTTTGCAACATTTGTAAGAAAGGCTTTGCGGTAAAAAGTGCCATGATTAAACACATGAGAACTCACACGGGTGAAAAGCCCCATGTTTGCAACGTTTGTAAGAAAGGCTTTGCGGAAAAAAGTGGCATGATTATCCACATGAGAACTCACACGGGTGAAAAGCCCCATGTTTGCAACATTTGTAAGAAAGGCTTTGCAGATAAAAGTGGCATGATTAACCACATGAGAACTCACACAGGTGAAAAGCCCCATGTTTGCAGCATTTGTAAGAAAGGCTTTCCGGTAAAAAGTGCCTTGAATAAACACATGAGAACTCACACGGGTGAAAAGCCCCATGTTTGCAACATTTGTAAGAAAGGCTTTGTGCAAAAAATTGTCTTGATTAACCACATGAGAACTCACACGGGTGAAAAGCCCCATGTTTGCAACATTTGTAAGAAAGGCTTTGTGGAAAAAGTTACCTTGATTAGACACATGAGAACTCACACGGGTGAAACGCCCCACATTACAATGCAACAAGTCACAATATAATTCACACAATTGAAGAAGTCCCATATGTGCAACATTTGTAAGAAATGCTTTGGGTATAAACATGTGGAAAGTGTTTTCAACAAAGTTCAGATTTGACAAAACAAACAAATTCACACAGGCGAGAAGCCTCATATTTGTAACATTTGTAAGAAAAGCTTTGTGCTTAAAAGAAATGTGAAGATCCACATGAGGACTCACAGGTGAGAACAAGCCATATACCACTGATATGGATGGTCTCAGAATGTTATGGAGCCTCATTTATTTGACATCTGCCAACAATACGTTGGCAAATTATCGGAGGAGAAAGAAAATACAAATCTAAAATGTAAACTCGGTTCAAAATAGATGTTGAGAACATTGTAGTCACTTGTGTAAACTTCATGGAAGCCATTAGTATAAATACTGTTGGTGATAAATTACTGGTGAAAATGAATTTCATTATCTCGACCATGACAGTGAATTTAAACTCATTATTGAATGTGACTGTTTTTTTGTTTTTTTTTATTGAATTAATGTTTTTGTTTACTTCTGTAGGTAAAAGTAGGCGTCTTTGATTTAATGAAATTAGTCTATTTTTATTTTCATCAATGGTCCTGGAAATTGTATTTCTTTCAAAAATCTATCGCGGTCGTCAAGCTCCTGTAAATTAAGGTTTTGTATTTTGCGCAAATATTTTGAGCCTTTTTTTAAATACACAGTTGATGATATGAAATAACACTTTCATTTATGGATTATTGTTGTTGCTGTGATTTAAAGTCTTTATTCTTGTAACTTAGTCATTGAAGTGTTTATTTTTTCTTCTAATAGCACCACTTCCTTTGAAACTGGCTTTCAAAATAAGAGCCACTGATGTCTACTTTTTATGACTTTTGCTTAAACATTTTGCCGTAAAGCTGAACAATAAAAACAATTGTGATTCTAGTAAAATGAAATGCATGTTTTTGAGCTGTTTTTGTGTTTGTCGTCAGTCCACAGTTCACTCACGGAAACAGGAAGTTGTGTCACTTTATATTTCCCCCTGTATTTGTCGATTATATAAAATAAAATCCATGTTTTTTAAGTGTGCTGCCTTGATCTGAAATGAACCCCATGACGTGGCATCTTCAACATCATCAACACAATCATTTGTATTTTTTGGTTTGTTTGTTTTTAGACAACAGGAAGTTTTTCTCTTACTTTAACTGTAAAATTAAAAACCCTCTCATTGTCTTCATTCATTCACATTTCTCATAGAGTTCACTGACAGTAGCGCCGTTCACGAGACGCCACATGACCGCACACAGCTGTGACGTCACTCTGGGAAATAAGATTTGTCTGTTGTTTAGGAAGTTTTTTTCACATATAAAACTTCACATATTAAAAATATAGAATATAAAGATCTATAAAAGCCTGTGTCCATGTCTCGAGGTGTCCTGTGGACACTTTTACAGGCGTCTCTTTTACTATTGTGCTCAATGGGGAAATAGGAGTATTTTGTTGTTGCAGTACCCAGAGTGACCACCATGACTAAATTGTCTGCTCTATCCAGAATACATGAACGCTAACAGGAAGTTGCGTCACTGGGGCACAAAGTCCTCGTTGTAGCATCGTTAGCTCCGTGTGGACAGCGGTGTTTTGTTCGTGTTTCGCAGGTCAAATATTGCGGTTTTTCGAACGAAGCAGCGATGTCTTCACTTCCGTTTGAGAGGTTTAATCCAGGAGCGACTAACTGCTGCTGCTGAAGACATATTCACACACGTAGAAAGAATCGTCGTCGTGTACGAGGAGGAGATGATTCGTCAGCGCAAACTGTTGGAGGTCGTTTATAAACCTAAAGTCAAGTTACAGCGGATAGATGAGTACAAGCGGAATAATGAGGATTATTATTGTGTGTCGTTATGTTCCTCTCACTTTGTCTCCGTCTGTGTTTTCTGTCTTTAAACTTCACTTTGTTCTGAGAGCGTTTTGTTGTAAAGTTAGCTCGTTTTATTCGAGTCATTTTCCTCTCGACGGATCCGGGGACTTTTCAAAATAAACTTCCGCTTTTACAGGAAATGGCAGAAATGTGTGAACTATACTGACTGAAGCTCTGTGATGAGTCACTGCCTCAGTTATGTCTTTGGAACGTTTAGATTTGTTATCATACGTCACTGTTGCAGAGTATCTGTGTATCTCCACTAGCGCTGCCACAAACCATTATTTTGATAGTCGACTAATCACAGACTATTTTATTATGTTAGTCGACTAATCTGATCATATGTAAATTGAATGTATAACGTACAGTTTATCGCACCTGCATGAAGCTGCTCTTATATAACAATTATTAGCTTTCAGGTTGAAGTGTTTAAGGTGTATGCTAACTAAAAATGAAGACAATTAAGATACTAGTTCTTTAAACCTTTAATAAAATATGCTTGTAGCAACAAACATAAAGTGCAGACTGTTATAACGTTACTTAAAACACATTAAATATGTGTGCTAAGGCCAGGGTTGGGAGGGTTACTTTAAAAATGTCGCCCGATACAGTATCTAATTACCTGTTAAAAATGTAGTCAGTAATGTAATCTAAGTTCCTCAATATTAAAGTAATGTAACTTAATTACTTTAAGTTACTTTTGGATTATTGCAATACAAATGCAAATAAAGACAAAGAAAGAAGAAATATCCATAAGCAGGGTTTCCCCCAGAAAAACTCCTAAGCCCGGTGGTAGGACCTCTCGGGCAGCGGCCCACGGCGTTTTTGTAAAAAAAAAAAATTAAAAGTTCACATGTTTAAATTACGACTATAATGTGTTATTGTAGGACATTTATTAACAATACTTTTACACCAACTATAGAGTCTTACAAAAAGACTCTTGAAATTAAATAAACGTTTTTTTTTTCACTTAATTTGAACAATAATAAAGTAATTGGCTGGTGATTCATAAAACAAGCCATGCAATGGTTACATTTAAAAGTAAAATAAAGGATCATAAATAAAAAAGTGGTAGTGCGCCCTCATCTGCCTCATCTGGTGCAGACAAACGGCCCTTTTATTTCTGCGCACCGCCCCTGTTCTCTTCTCCCTCTCCTGCGCCGCTCGTCGCTCTGCGCTTCTGCGTCTCCAAGCGGTCATTTCATATCTAAAGCAGACTGGATCATTTCTCTAAGGGTTTTATCCCCACATAAGAATAATGATCATTATGACGAGGATGGCGTACAGTCGCGATGAAGTGCAGGTGATCGGAGTAGATCTGAGTAAAACATAGTGACAGACTCTGAAGAGCAGAGCACACTTTTCATTGTTTTTACTCCGTGGTCTCAAATCTTTGTAGAAGACTCTTTAGCGCTGTAATTAAGGAAATAACAGATGAGCTGATGTCTTTAGTTAACTGCTCAAATAGGTAGTAAAGGCAAGTAAAGCCTGGCGGCCAAGGGGGAAACCCTGCAGTTGTTGTATATCCTTTTTCTCTCTTTGTGTCTGCAGAGCTTCCACAGCAGAATGTCTAAGGAGGAGGAGGAGGAGGTTCTCAGTGAGCAGCAGCTCTGGAACCAGCAGAGGAACTCCAGTCTGGACCAAGAGGAACCAGAGTCTCTACAGATTAAAGAAGAAGAGGAGGAAATCTGCAGCAGTCAGGAGCAGGAGCAGCTTGAACTGAAGCAGGAGGCTGATACCTTTATGTTGACTCCTGATAATGAAGAAAGTGATCACATGAAACCAGAACCAGACACTGACCACCAGGTCCTCTCTGCTGTAGCTGAGAGTCAAGATCAGACAGGAAACAAACGTGGAGAAATTACTATCGTTGAGTCCAAAGAAGAGAAGGATCGTCAGCGCAGACTGATGAAGATGCTTTGGAAACCTGAAGTAAAGTTACAGCAGACAGGTCTGTGAAATCTCAATGTTCTTACTTAAAGGAATACTTCACTGATTAGCATGTAGCTTTGTATTGCTAGAATAGCAGTATTATTTTTTTCAAAGTCTGCTTCCCTCCCTCAGTTTTCCCCTGATTTCTAAAAAATAGTATTTGTGTCGGTGTCCGCTATCTTTGCTAAAAGTTATGACTCTCTCTCTTTAATTTGGCCTTGTAAACTGAGAAAACAATGACAGAATGTAGTTTTCAAATTGATATGGCTGCGAGGGAAAATACCTGCTTCTCGGCGTTGCCCGCGGCTGGAGCCAGGAACTTTTTGTGAGCACTTGAATGTACCGCCTCGGGCTCTGGTGTAGCCAGAATCAGGCCGCCGAGTTGCTCCAGATCCTACTGCAGCGTCTGGAGCGGGCGTGCAACGGTGGCAGCAGGCGCCGGCCCGGTGGATGAAGGAAGCGGGATAAACGGCCGCCTCAGTGAGTATTTTGCTATATATTTATTTTTACCACCACATTAATCCATGTTTATATGTAACGCCAGCTGAGCTAACGTTAGCATCTTTACAGTTCATTTAAATCTATGCTAATGTTAGAACAGATACTTTGATTCACTCACGTTGTGCTTGTTGTTTTGCAGACAGTAATATCACAAACAGCTTACCGTCACTTCATGGAGTGGATCCAGAGAGACTGAGGAAAGACGATCGTCTTGTTTTACCTGCCTGTGTTGTTCAGATGAAGATACTCAGCTCCTGAAATCAGTTCTGTGTCTATGAAGACTGTTGATGCTCTCGATGAGCTATAATAAGTCTGATTTTTCTTTTTCTGACTATTAATATTAAAATTGAAAATTCATATATGTTGTGGTTTATTTGCTAGCCCTTAGTGTTCCTCCATTACAGTATTATTAGATGAAAAGTGATTTAATTTGGAGAAAATGGTTGAGAAACACTAAAGAATTAGAGCTACTTTGTTTACTGATGGTGAAATATGTCTTTAACACTGACGAGTGAATGTGACTCATATTGGACTGATGACACTGTGTTGTCTTTCCCTTCAGATAACAACAGTCTGAGCTTGATTTACAAACCTGACATTTATACTTGTTAAACCTGAATATAACAAACTGACTCCAGGGATTATTGAAAAACTGTTTCAAAAAAATCTGAAATATCCTGGAAGAAGATTAACTTAAGTTTAATCATTAAGCCGTTATGACAGTCATTACCTGTTCTCGTTTCTCTATGTCTCACCAGAGCTTCGACAACAGAATGTTCTAAAGGTGAAGGAGGAGGAGGAGGAGGTGGTTCTCACTGAGCAGCAGCTCTGGAACCAGGAGAGGAACTCCAGTCTGGACCAAGAGGAACCAGAGTCTCTACAGATTAAAGAGGAAGAGGAGGAAATCTGCAGCAGTCAGGAGCAGGAGCAACTTGAACTGAAGCAGGAGGCTGATACCTTTATGTTGACTTCTGATAATGAAGAAAGTGATCACATAGAACCAGAACCAGACACTGACCACCAGCTCCTCTCTGCTGTGGCTGAGAGTCAAGATCAGACAGGAAACATGAGGAATGTCACAGGTAAAAAGACCCATACGTGCAACGTTTGTAAGAAATGCTTTGCACATAGCGATACCTTTACGGAGCACATGAGAACTCACACAGGTGAGAGGCCATTTTCATGTGAAACATGTGGAATGTGGTTTCGATACAGTTCACAATTGACAGCCCACCAAAGAACTCACACAGGTGAGAAGCCATATCCCTGTGAAACATGTGGGAAGTGTTTTGGACGAGCTGAACATTTGACAGCCCACCAAAGAATTCACACAGGTGAGAAGCCCTATACGTGCAGTGTTTGCCAGAAAAGATTTGCAAAAAAAAGTGCCTTGAAAGTACACATGAGATCTCACACAGGTGAGAAGCCATATCCCTGTGAAACATGTGGGAAGTGTTATGGACAACCTGATCACTTGAAAAGACACCAAAGAACTCACACAGGTGAGAAGCCACATCCCTGTGAAACATGTGGAAAGTGTTTTCGACGCAGTTCACAATTGACAGGCCACCAAAGAATTCACACAGGTGAGAAGCCATATCCCTGTGAAACATGTGGAAAGTGTTTTGGACAAAAAGAACATTTGAAAAGGCACCAAAGAACTCACACAGGTGAGAAGCCATATCCCTGTGAAACATGTGGAAAGTGTTTTCGACGCAGTTCACAATTGACAGGCCACCAAAGAACTCACACAGGTGAGAAGCCATATCCCTGTGAAACATGTGGAAAGTGTTTTGGACAAATAAAACAGTTGAGAACCCACCAAAGAACTCACATAGGTGAGAAGAAGCCACACACCACTGCAGCACCTGTTAACGAACAGACGTCACAGCCATGACGTTTAGTTACCATGTAAAATATTAAGCTGTGATTTGTCAAACCCACTGAAGACTTTTAATTTGAAATATATCAAAACCTTTCCAGTAAAGACGTCTGATTTACAGTATGGAAGTAGTCATAGACGTCCTGAACCCATACTAGTCAGTGCTGGTCAGAACCTGTGGAACAGTATGATTTTATTACATCTCAAAGTTGGTAATAATTTCATATTATCAGAGCGAATCTGGACTTTTCATTTCAAATCAACTGCTAAATTGAAATGTAAACACAGTCTTTTCTAAACGTTAATTGCTGACATGGGATTGAAACAGTGTCAGTGCTTCAGTCGTGCTCTTGAGAGGCTGCTATGGCTTCAGTTGTCCACTAGATGTCACCGTCACTGAAGCGTTGAATCTTTTTCAACACAATTGTTAGGAAAGCCTCAGTGCTTCATAAGGCTTCACTTGCCCACCACTAAAAATGAGTAAAAATCTCTACTCCTGTCTTTGATTCTATGAAATTAGTCAAATGTTATCCTTTTTATATGATGATTGTTCTTATCTTTGAAACTGTATTTCTTTCAAACAGTTATTGTCATTGTCAAAGTCCTGTAAATAAAACTTTTGACTTTGTATTTTGTTGTGTTTTTGCTAATATTTTGTGTAATTTGTAAATTTTGTATGCGCAATTTTATACTTCATTGGTAAATTGAAAGTACAAGAGCAAAAAAAAAAATGTCCAAACTAAACACGGACACAAAAACTTCTGACTCGTTTGCTCCGCCGGAACTTGGCAACTGTAACACCCAGCGGAAGTAAACAAACGCAAAGCGAGCAGCGTTAGCTCCGTGTGGGACAGTAAAAGCGGGAAGACGGTGGTTTGTTTGTGTTTCGCAGCTAAAAATATGATTCCGTCAGCGATGTCTTCACTTCCGTATCTGAGAGGTTTAATCCAGGAGCGACTAACTGCTGCTGCTGAAGACATATTCACACACGTAGAAAGAATCGTCGTCGAACGCGAGGAGGAGATGATTCGTCAGCGCAAACTGTTGGAGGTCGTTTATAAACCTAAAGTCAAGTTACAGCGGATAGGTGAGTACAAGCGGAATAATGAGGATTATTATTGTGTGTCGTTATGTTCCTCTCACTTTGTCTCCGTCTGTGTTTTCTGTCTTTAAACTTCATTTTCATCTGAGAGCGTTTTGTTGTAAAGTTAGCTCGTTTTTCGTCTACGAGTTTTTCTCCTCGCGACAGATCCGGGGGGCTTTTCAAAATAAACTTCCGCTTTTACAGGATAATTTTTTGGGATTGTCCTAAATCGAGGATGTACTGGGAGGGGATCCGGGCGGAACTTTCCAACATTTTAACAAGTTAACATAAATAATGATCCGCTGATCTTTGGTCTTGGAGTGCTTCCCTGTGACTTTTTATGTAAAGAAAAAAATGTACTTACTCAAAATCCTTATAATGGTGGCTAAAGAAGATGATAACCATATTCTGGTGTGAACCAATGCAAAGAGCGACTTATCAGGGTTTACACAATGGAAAAAATAATAGTAGTCTTATTCAAGAAGAGGTGGAACCCAGTAATGAATTACTTCAGATTAAAATATAGGGAACTCAGGTGACTCAGTTTCATAAGCATCTGTATGGACCCTTCAAAGTGTTTTTATTATCTACTGTCTTCACTTCATAACACTGAGGTAATTCTACTCAATCGTGTTTGGACATAATTATTTATTTTATTCATATTTATTCAATTATTTATTTGCACTCTCTGACATTGTCATACGAAGATAGATTCACCTTGCTGATGGCTTCTCTGTTCATGCTATCTGTTTTTTATTTTTACTCCTATATGAAACAAAAGATTTGAAAGCTTTTAATAATAATAAAAAAAAAAATGTGTAAATATGATCAGATATGTAAAGCTTGAAGCATCAATAAACAATTTTGTTCAACAACAAAAAAAGAACACAACAAGAATAGAATGGAGTAACTCTGCAAGTAGTCACAAATGTGTAGTTATTGTTATTACTTGACCAATTGGTGTCAAAGCTAACTGTATAGCCTTTTTGGGATTATCACAGTTGTTATTATGTTTATTGTGTCTGCAGAGCTTCCACAGCAGAACGTTTATGCAGAGGAGGAGGAGGAGGAGGAGGAGGAGGTTCTCAGGGAGCAGCAGCTCTGGAACCAGCAGAGGAACTCCAGTCTGGACCAAGAGGAACCAGAGTCTCTACAGATTAAAGAGGAAGAGGAGGAAATCTGCAGCAGTCAGGAGCAGGAGCAGCTTGAACTGAAGCAGGAGGCTGATACCTTTATGTTGACTCCTGATAATGAAGAAAGTGATCACATGGAACCAGAACCAGACACTGACCACCAGCTCCTCTCTGCTGTAGCTGAGAGTCAAGATCAGACAGGAAACAAACGTAGAGAAATTACTATCGTTGAGTCCAAAGAAGAGAAGGATCGTCAGCGCAGACTGATGAAGATGCTTTGGAAACCTGAAGTAAAGTTACAGCAGACAGGTCTGTGAAATCTCAATGTTCTTACTTAACACTGACAAGTGAATGTGACTCATATTGGACTGATGACACTGTGTTGTCTTTCCCTCCAGATAACAACAGTCTGAGCTTGATTTACAAACCTGACATTTGTTAAACCTGAATATAACAAACTGACTCCAGGGATTATAGAAAAATGGTTTTGCATTCAGTTTATTTAATCTTTATCTCAATCTGAAATATGGTGTAGGAAAAAACAAACTTACTTCAGTCATTAAGCCGTTGTGACCCTTGTTTGTGTCTTTTTGTGTCTCCAGAGCTTCCACTGAAAGATGTTCTTAAGGAGGAGGAGGAGGTTCTCAGTGAGCAGCAGCTCTGGAACCAGGAGAGGAACTCCAGTCTGGACCAAGAGGAACCAGAGTCTCTACAGATTAAAGAGGAAGGGGAGGAAATCTGCAGCAGTCAGGAGCAGGAGCAGCTTGAACTGAAGCAGGAGGCTGATACCTTTATGTTGACTCCTGATAATGAAGAAAGTGATCACATGGAACCAGAACCAGACACTGACCACCAGCTCCTCTCTGCTGTAGCTGAGAGTCAAGATCAGACAGTCCACAAGAGAAGAATGACATGTAAAAAGACCCATACATGCAGCATTTGTAAGAAATGCTTTAGGCAAAAAAAATTCTTCATGAAGCACATGAGAATTCACACAGGTGAGATGCCATTATCATGTGAAACATGTGGGAAGTGTTTTCTATGCAGTTCAAAATTGACAGACCACCAAAGAACTCACACAGGTGAGAAGCCGTATAACTGCAACGTTTGTCAGAAAAGATTTGCACTCAAAGGTGCCTTGAATAAACACGTGAGAATTCACACAGGTGAGAAGCCTTATCCCTGTGAAACATGTGAAAAGTGTTTTGGACGAATTGAACATTTGAGAATCCACCAAAGAACTCACACAGGTGAGAAGCCCTATACGTGCAACGTTTGTCAGAAAAGATTTAAAGACAAAAGTGCCTTGAATAAACACATGCGAATTCACACAGGTGAGAAGCCATATCCCTGTGAAACATGTGGAAAGTGTTTTCGACATATTACAACTTTGACAGCCCACCAAAGAACTCACAGAGGTGAGAAGAAGCCACACACCACTGCAGCACCTGTTAACAAACAGACGTCACAGCCATGACGTTTAGTAACCATGTAAAATATTAAGCTGTGATTTGTCAAACCCACTGAAGACTTTTAATTTGAAATATATCAAAACCTGTCCAGTAAAGACGTCTGATTTACAGTATGGAAGTAGTCATAGACGTCCTGAACCCATACTAGTCAGTGCTGGTCAGAACCTGTGGAAAAGTATGATTTTATTACATCTCAAAGTTGGTCATAATTTCATGTTATAAGAGAGAATCTGGACTTTTCATTTCAAATCAACTGCTAAATCGATGGATTTTGAGTGCATTCTCATCACTTGTGTTAACTTCATGGTATTTTTAAGGCATGAGTAAAATGAGTAAAAAGTCTCTACTTCTGTCTTTGATTCTACGAAATTAGTCAAATTTGATCCTTTTTATGTGACTGTTCTTATCTTTGAAACTGGATTTCTTTCAAACATTTTTGTTGTCGTCAAAGTCCTGTAAATAAAAGTTTTGACTTTGTATTTCTTGCAAAAATGTTGTGCCATTTTTATACACAATTGATGATTTAAAAAATCATTCATGGATTATTGTTTCTGTTGCCATTTAAAGTCTTTTTATTTTTGTAACTCAGTGAAGTGTTTAATTTTCTTCACACTGTAACAGTCAGAGTCTGGATGTGACTGTTGCTGCAGTACTGAATATTAATTAATTAAGATTCCCTTATGGGGAAATTCCAATTACTGCAACCGTGAATTAGTGAACACACACAGCACACAGTGAGGTGAAGTACAAACTAACCCGGAGCAGTGAGCTGCCTGCATTCAGCGGCGCTCGGGGATGCTTTATATATATAAAATAGCGCCACAAGGTGGTCACCAGGCTTCCGGTTCTGTCAACTTCCCCAAATATCTCGCAGTAACGAGTTGGTGCTGGTTTAATCGTCGACTTTACTACTTCCTGTTTCATTTAGAGAGAACGTACACTGTAAATAATTTCTGTGAATTTAAGGCAGAATTTCAACAGTATTAAGGTGTTTTTTTTAAATAAACAGTGCTTTACTGTTAATATTACAGAACATCAGCAGAACAACCTGATCCATCTCCATCTTACTAATTATCTGGTGAGTAGCAACTTTATTGTTTGATTTGATTAGTTTTGTTTGCATTGATGATTACAACATATGCACATGTGAGAATGATTTTGGTTAGCAGCTAGCTACGTTTTCAAAGTAGTCAAACAACACTATTGTTGCTATTTTTCCCCTGCATGTAGCGACACCTCTTCCACATTATTTTTACCAGTCTGGAAAATAATTTCTGCGCCGTGCGTTGATGTGTGAAGCAGTCAGACTGGACAGACTGGTGACCGAACATGGCGGTTACAGGTAAACACGAGAAAGCATGAACAATATTTTTATTAAAGTATATTATTATTGTTATTATTAGTAATAAACATTGTCATCAGATTGTTCCGAGACGAGAGGAAAACGGTCACTGTCAGCTGCACAAACAGAGAGAGAATGTTCATCACAGGTTCCCCGGGTCCTTTTGGGTGAAAGCGGGGAATATAGGTACGGCCCTGTCCACTCTCTGAGCTACATGCTAACTGGAGCCTCTTCTATATTCTGGGTTCATAATGTAAAATATTGAATGGTGGTGTGTTACAATCATAGTGGTTCAAATGCTTTTACAACTGTGTATGTGTTGTATTGTAAATTGTAAAAAAGTATTTGCTTTATATATTATATCAAGTATTTGGGGAATTTAAACTGGACGAGGTGGAACGTAAAATACTTCATTGGTAAAATGAAAGTACAGAGTTTAAAAAAAAAAAAAAAAAAATGTCCAAACTAAAGACGGAAACAAAACTTCTGACTCGCTCTGCTCCGCCGGAACTTGACAACTGCAACACCCAGCGGAAGACCGCGGTCACGCCAGCCGTCTTTCGTTTTCCCGTGGTCAAGCCAGCCGCTCCAACATTTCAAGTGCGCCCTTACTGCCGACTTTATGTCAAATACGTTTGCGAGCTGACTGCAGCGTGTGGAAACTTCCGGTTTTCAAAATAAAAGTGAGTATTAAATGTGCCAAAACTTTATTTTTTAAATATGAGTGTTAAGATTTGTTTTGTATTTCTAAATAATAAACAAAAACATTAAGAGGTGTGTCTCATTAAACAAGTGTGTTCATTCACTGATTTTGAGCCAGCAGGTGAAATAACCTGGAAGCTACAATGCTCATATTTTACTGTATGAAATGTATTTTAAAAAATGTATTAAAAATATGAAAAGTGTTGAAATGTTATAAAAAAAAGGTGTGTCTCATACAGCAAGTGTAGCTAAACTGTCCTACACTGATTTTGACCCCCTAGGTCACATGACCTGGAAGCTATTGAGCTAAAATGCTAATTACATTAAAAAATTATAAAAAATATAAAAAGGACTAAAATGGAATAAAAAAAGGTGTGTCCTGACTAGGCAGTCTAGTACTATGTGTCTGCACTGATTTGGAGTCTTTAGGTCACATGACTTGGAAGCTATTGAGCTAAAATGCTAATATTTAAATTATAAAAAATATAAAAAGGACTAAAATGGAATAAAAAAAGGTGTGTCCTGATTAGGCAGTCTAGTGCTATGTGTCTGCACTGATTTGGAGTCTTTAGGTCACATGACCTGGAAGCTATTGAGCTAAAATGCTAATATTTACATTAAAAAAATTATAAAAAATATAAAAAGGACTAAAATGGAATAAAAAAAGGTGTGTCCTGACTAGGCAGTCTAGTACTATGTGTCTGCACACATTTCAAGTCATTAGGTCACCTGACTTGGAAGCTATTGAGCTTCAATCCTCAAATTTAATGTTTTATAATGTTTTTAATGTAAATATTAGCATTTTAGCTCAATAGCTTCCAGGTCATGTGACTTAAAAACTCCAAATCAGTGCAGAAACATAGTAATAGACTGCCTAATCAGGACACACCTTTTTTTATTCCATTTTAGTACTTCTTATAATTTTTATAATTTTTTTAATGTAAATATTAGCATTTTAGCTCAATAGCTTCCAGGTCATGTGACTTAAAGACTCCAAATCAGTGCAGACACATAGTACTAGACTGCCTAGTCAGGACACACCTTTTTTTATTCCATTTTAGTCCTTTTTATATTTTTTATAATTTTTTTAATGTCAATATTAGCATCTTAGCTCAATAGCTTCCAGGTCATGTGACCTAAAGACTCTAAATCAGTGCAGAAACATAGTACTAGACTGCCTAGTCAGGACACACCTTTTTTTATTCCATTTTAGACCTTTTTATATTTTTTAATAATTTTTTTAATGTCAATATTAGTATTTTAGCTCAATAGCTTCCAGATCATGTGACCTAAAGACTCCAAATCAGTGCAGACACATAGTACTAGACTGCTTAGTCAGGACACACCTTTTTTTTATTCCATTATAGTAATTTTATATTTTTTATAATTTTTATAATTTAAATATGAGCATTTTAGCTCAATAGTTTCCAGGTTATTTCAGCTGCTCTCCCAAAATCAGTGCAGGATCACACTTGCTTCATGAGACACATTATTTCTTTCTTTAAAAAAAATGAAAAAATATATAATAAAAATATATATATATTCATACATTCAATACCCACGTTTTATTTTGAAAACCGGAAGTTTCTATACGGTGCAGTAAGCGAGCCAACGCGCTGACTTTCCCAGTTGTCCCAAAGTATTTGCCATAGTGTTGGCAGTAAGGGCGCACTTGAAATGTTGGAGCGGCTGGCTTGACCACGGGAAAACGAAAGACGGCTGGCGTGACCGCAGTAGCGGAAGTAAACAAACGCAAAGCTAGCGGCGTTAGCTCCGTGTGGGACAGTAAAAGCGGGAAGACGGCGGTTTGTTCGTGTTTCGCAGGTCAAATATCGCGGTTTTTCGAACGAAGCAGCGATGTCTTCACTTCCGTTTGAGAGGTTTAATCCAGGAGCGACTAACTGCTGCTGCTGAAGACATATTCACACACGTAGAAAGAATCGTCGTCGTGTACGAGGAGGAGATGATTCGTCAGCGCAAACTGTTGGAGGTCGTTTATAAACCTAAAGTCAAGTTACAGCGGATAGGTGAGTACAAGCGGAATAATGAGGATTATTATTGTGTGTCGTTATGTTCCTCTCACTTTGTCTCCGTCTGTGTTTTCTGTCTTTAAACTTCACTTTGTTCTGAGCGCGTTTTGTTGTAAAGTTAGCTCGTTTTTTCTTCTTCGAGTTGTTCTCCTCGCGACGGATCCGGGGGGCTTTTCAAAATAAACTTCCGATTTTACAGGAAACGTCCGCGGAACAGCAACTGGTTTCAAGTTTCGAGATTTCTTTATTGACTGAATTGTTGAGCACTACGTACACAAAAAGCCACGATATAAGGAATATAAAGAGATAACATGAATAAAGAACAGTGAACGTGCTCGTGTGAAGTTTATGGATTGAAACCAAAGTTCACGCTACGTGACTTTGAGAGTCTGAGGATCTCTGTGTAACACATTATTCTGTTGGTCTGACTTAAACCTGACTTTTAAAACACAACATGTGAGAGCGACTGACTCAGAAGACGCTCTTAAAGAAGAGATTGACTACACCTGAGACGAGGGCAGTAGTCCAGGAAACACATTATGGTCTGTCTTTCAGCAGGACCAGCCACGGACTGATCCTTAAAGGTGAAGTAAGTAGTTTATAGTGCCATCTAGAGGAGAGGCTGAAATTTACAACAAAGACCTGCTGCTCTGCTCACCCCCTCCCTTCCCTGAGCGCTACGGTGTCCTCAGCCGGTCAAATGTCGTCCTCGTCGTCTTTCTCCGTGTCAGCAGATGAGGTTCGTGAGGCGAGGGAGAGGGCGGAGCTACCGCGGCCGTTGCAGACGAAGCGGAGAGAGAGGAGGCGGGACTTCAGCTACAAGTAAAGAGACGCTTGATTTGTTCTCTCGCGTTTGTCCTTACAGGCTCCGGTAGAAACATGGCGTCTCGCTGCTAACAGTGGCTATGCAACCGCGGCCCGCGACCATGTTATTTTACATGACTTTTTGAAACACTACGAAAATGAAACAACAACTATTATACAGCGACTAGACAATGCAGGAGCACATAATATGTATAAAAAAAAGGGATTTTGGGTCATATAAATACTACACAGTGTCCCTTTAAACTAGCTTTGATTTAGTTTGGTTTTGTGTTTCAGGTCGATCGCTGAGCTCGTCGTTTATGAACTGCTGTTTTGTTGAAGTTTCAGCCTCTTTCACCCCATCCTGACCTCTGATTGGCTGGGTTTTCTTTGAATATGTTGGTCAATGACTGTCCTAACTTATTTTGTGTCCATCTTTGTGTCTGCAGAGCTTCCACAGCAGAACGTCTATAATGAGGAGGCTGAGAGTCAAGATCAGACAGGAAACAAACGTGGAGAAATTACCATCGTTGAGTCCAAAGAAGAGAAGGATCGTCAGCGCAGACTGATGAAGATCCTTTGGAAACCTGAAGTAAAGTTACAGCAGACAGGTCTGTGAAATCTCAATGTTCTTACTTAAAGGGACACTGCGTAGTATTTATGGGTTTATATGACCCAAAATCCACTTTTTATACATATTATGTGCTATGTGCTATAGTTTTTGTTTCATTTTCGTAGTGTTTCAAAAAGTCATGTAAAATAACATGGTCGCCGGCCGCTGTTGCATAGCCACTGTTAGCAGCGAGACGCCATGTTTCTACAGGAGCCTGTATGGACAAACGCGAGAGAACAAGTCAAGCGTCGCTTTACTCACGTAGCGGAAGTCCCGCCTCCACTGACGGAGCAGGAAGTCTGAGGTATAAACAGAGTTGTCTGTTCGCCCTCAGCGGCACCGGACGTTTCTTGGCTCTGCAAATGTAAATACCTTCCCTGCTAACCGCATCTCCAAACGGCTATGTGAAATAACTATCATTGCCAGTTATTGCGGTGACAGTTTGTGTGAACGTGCACCTAGCTCGATATTAGCCACTAGAACGCTAACACAGTATGAAAAAAAAATATATCATTGAATTTCGCTATCTTACATGTCTAAGACCAGTGCTAATACGATATACAATAGACACACGTATACATCTGAATAAATACTAGAACCTCATCTGCTGGCACGGAGAAAGACGACGAGGACGACATTTGACCGGCTGAGGATACCGTAGCCATCTAGAGGAGAGGCTGAAATTTACAACAAAGACCTGCTCCTCTGCTCACCCCCTCCCTTCCCTGAGCGCTACGGTATCCTCAGCCGGTCAAATGTCGTCCTCGTCGTCTTTCTCCGTGTCAGCAGATGAGGTTCGTGAGGCGAGGGAGAGGGCGGAGCTACCGCGGCCGTAGCAGACGAAGCGGAGAGAGTGGAGGCGGGACTTCAGCTACAAGTAAAGAGACACTTGATTTGTTCTCTCGCGTTTGTCCTTACAGGCTCCTGTAAAAAACACGGCGTTGTGGCAATGCAGTAGCGGCCCGCGACCGTGTTATTTTACATGACTTTTTGAAACACTAAGAAAATGAAACAAAAACTATTATACAGCGACTAGACAATGCAGGAGCACATAATATGTATAAAAGAGTGGATTTTGGGTCATATAAACCCATAAATACTACACAGTGTCCCTTTAACACTGACAATGTGACTCATATTGGACTGATGACACTGTGTTGTCTTTCCCTCCAGATAACAACAGTCTGAGCTTGATTTACAAACCTGACATTTATACTTGTTAAACCTGAATATAAATAACTGACTCCAAGGATTTTTTAAATGGTTTTGCATTCAGTTTATTTAATCTTAATTTCAATCTGAAATATGATGTAGGAAAAAACAAATTTAGTTTCATCATTAAGGCGTTGTGACCCTTGTTTGTGTCTCTTTGTATCTCCAGAGCTTCCACTGAAAAATGTTCTTCAGGAGGAGGAGGAGGTTCTCAGTGAGCAGCAGCTCTGGAACCAGGAGAGGAACTCCAGTCTGGACCAAGAGGAACCAGAGTCTCTACAGATTAAAGAGGAAGAGGAGGAAATCTGCAGCAGTCAGGAGCAGGAGCAGCTTGAACTGAAGCAGGAGGCTGATACCTTTATGTTGACTCCTGATAATGAAGAAAGTGATCACATGGAACCAGAACCAGACACTGACCACCAGCTCCTCTCTGCTGTAGCTGAGAGTCAAGATCAGACAGGAAACAAACTTGGAGAAATTACTATCGTTGAGTCCAAAGAAGAGAAGGATCGTCAGCGCATTGTGATGAAGATGCTTTGGAAACGTGAAGTAAAGTTACAGCAGACAGGTCTGTGAAATCTCAATGTTCTTAAATTCTTAAAACATTTGGTTTAGTCCAGCCCAGTGGTTTGTTGACGCTCCATGGCTCATGAGCGACAGACAGATTACTGTGCCATTAATTACACGTGAATTTTGAACTTTGCAAGCAACAGTAAGCTTTTCACAACTCTACTACAAACATGGCATATCATTCAAAAACGCTCAGCTAAATTTGCTCCATCCATTTTTGAGTATGAACATATCAGAATTATTAGCATATTTCAATGTTTTAGTCTAATAATCGTTGATTGGTTTTATAACTGCAGACAACAGCAGCAGCGTCCCACGGTCTATTTGTGTCTCAGCCGTGAAGCTGAGCTCCTATGTTCGGTCTCGCTCTGTGTTCCTCAACAGTTATTATGCTGATATTACTAGTTGAAATAGTACATTATTTTCGGGTACCACGGGCTATGGTATTGCGCAGATGCACGTAATGCAAAACGCTGTCAGAGCCGTCAGACTCTGTTGAACTCCAGCCGCAGCTGTGGGTCTTTTCAAATTAAGAGCAGCACTCGCAAAGCAAACTCCCCCTCCCCTCCCGATTAGTCTATTTTTAGTCGAAATTGCAAGGCTTTAGTCGACCAAGAGTTTCTTTGGTTGATTACAGCCCTAATAACAACAGTCTGAGCTTGACTTCCAAACCTGACATTTATACTTGATAAACCTGAATATAACAAACTTACTCCAGGGATTTTTGAAAAACTGTTGAGTTTCAAAGAAATCTGAAATATCCTGGAGGAAAATTAACTTAAGTTTAATCATTAGGCCGTTATGACAGTCATAACCCATTCCTGTGTGTCTGCAGCGCTTCCACAACAGAATGTTCTTAAGGAGGAGGAGGTTCTCACTGAGCAGCAGCTCTGGAACCAGGAGAGGAACTCCAGGCTGGACCAAGAGGAACCAGAGTCTCTACAGATTAAAGAGGAAGAGAAGGAAATCTGCAGCGAGCAGGAGCAGCTTGAACTGAAGCAGGAGGCTGATACCTTTATGTTGACTCCTGATAATGAAAAAAGTGATCACATGAAACCAGAACCAGACACTGACCACCAGCTCCTCTCTGCTGTAGCTGAGAGTCAAGATCAGACAGGAAACATGAGGAATATTACAGGTAAAAAGACTCATACATGCAACATTTGTAAGAAATGCTTTACATCTAAATATGGCTTGAAGTACCACATGACAACTCACATGAGTGAGAGGCCATATCCCTGTGAAACTTGTGGAAAGCTTTTTCCAGAAGTTTCCCATTTGAAACGGCACAGATTAACTCACATGGCTGAGAAGCCCCATGTTTGCAACGTTTGTAAGAAATCCTTTGCGGATAAAGGCAACATGATTAGACACATGAGCACTCACACGGGTGAGAAGCCATATAGTTG
Organism: Microchirus variegatus; assembly: GCF_963457635.1. Lineage (NCBI taxonomy): Eukaryota > Metazoa > Chordata > Actinopteri > Pleuronectiformes > Soleidae > Microchirus > Microchirus variegatus. The sequence goes on from NC_139813.1 coordinate 26,421,337, forward strand.
TGAAATGTGTGAAAAGTGTTTTCGGTACAGTCAGGATTTGGTGAGCCACAGAAGGACTCACACAGGTGAAAAGCCTTATTCCTGTGAAACGTGTGGAAAGCTTTTTCGTGAAGTTTCGCATTTGAAACGACACAGAAGAACTCACACGAGTAAGAAGCCCCATGTTTGCAACGTTTGTAAGAAATGCTTTGGGGAAAAAGTTATCTTGATTGGCCACATGAGAACTCACAAGGGTGAAAGGCCACATTCTTGTGAAACGTGTGGAAAGTGTTTTCGACGCAGTTCTCATTTGCTGACCCACAGAAGGACTCACACGGGTGAAAAGCCCCATGTTTGCAACGTTTGTAAGAAATGCTTTGTGGAAAAAGTTACCTTGATTAGACACATGAGAACTCACACGGGTGAAAAGCCCCATATTTGCATTATTTGTAAGAAAAGCTTTGTGCAACAAGCTCACTTGATTAGACACATGAGAACTCACACGGGTGAAAAGCCCCATGTTTGCAACATTTGTAAGAAAGGCTTTGGGGATAAAAGTCACTTGATTTAACACAAGAGAACTCACACGGGTGAGAAGCCCCATGTTTGCAACATTTGTAAGAAATGCTTTGCGGTGAAAAGTGGCATTACTAACCACATGAGAACTCACACGGGTGAAAAGCCCCATGTTTGCAAAATTTGTACGAAAGGCTTTGCGGTAAAAAGTGCCATGATTAAACACATGAGAACTCACACGGTTGAGAAGCCCCATGTTTGCAACATTTGTAAGAAAGGCTTTGCGGTGAAAAGTGGCATTACTAACCACATGAGAACTCACACGGGTGAAAAACCCCATGTTTGCAACATTTGTAAGAAAAGCTTTGCGGTAAAAAGTGCCATGATTAAACACATGAGAACTCACACGGGTGAAAAGCCCCATGTTTGCAACGTTTGTAAGAAAGGCTTTGCGGAAAAAAGTGGCATGACTATCCACATGAGAACTCACACGGGTGAAAAGCCCCATGTTTGCAACATTTGTAAGAAAGGCTTTGCAGATAAAAGTGGCATGATTAACCACATGAGAACTCACACAGGTGAAAAGCCCCATGTTTGCAGCATTTGTAAGAAAGGCTTTCCGGTAAAAAGTGCCTTGAATAAACACATGAGAACTCACACGGGTGAGAAGCCCCATGTTTGCAACATTTGTAAGAAAGGCTTTGTGCAAAAAATTGTCTTGATTAACCACATGAGAACTCACACGGGTGAAAAGCCCCATGTTTGCAACATTTGTAAGAAAGGCTTTGTGGAAAAAGTTACCTTGATTAGACACATGAGAACTCACACGGGTGAAACGCCCCACATTACAATGCAACAAGTCACAATATAATTCACACAATTGAAGAAGTCCCATATGTGCAACATTTGTAAGAAATGCTTTGGGTATAAACATGTGGAAAGTGTTTTCAACAAAGTTCAGATTTGACAAAACACAAACAAATTCACACAGGCGAGAAGCCTCATATTTGTAACATTTGTAAGAAAAGCTTTGTGCTTAAAAGAAATGTGAAGATCCACATGAGGACTCACAGGTGAGAACAAGCCATATACCACTGATATGGATGGTCTCAGAATGTTATGGAGCCTCATTTATTTGACATCTGCCAACAATACGTTGGCAAATTATTGGAGGAGAAAGAAACTACAAATCTAAAATGTAAACTCGGTTCAAAATAGATGTTGAGAACATTGTAGTCACTTGTGTAAACTTCATGGAAGCCATTAGTATAAATACTGTTGGTGATAAATTACTGGTGAAAATGAATTTCATTATCTCGACCATGACAGTGGATTTAAACTCATTATTGAATCTGACTGTTTTTTTTTTTTTTTTTAATTGAATTAATATTTTTGTTTACTTCTTTAGGTAAAAGTAGGTGTCTTTGATTTAATGAAATTAGTCTATTTTTATTTTCATCAATGGTTCTGGAAACTGTATTTCTTTCAAAAATCTATCGTGGTCGTCAAACTCCTGTAAATTAAGGTTTTGTATTTTGCGCAAATATTTTGAGCCTTTTTTTAAATACACAGTTGATGATATGAATTAACACTTTCATTTATGGATTATTGTTGTTGCTGTGATTTAAAGTCTTTATTCTTGTAACTTAGTCATTGAAGTGTTTATTTTTTCTTCAAATAGCACCACTTCCTTTGAAACTGGCTTTCAAAATAAGAGCCACTGATGTCTACTTTTTATGACTTTTGCTTAAACATTTTGCCGTAACGCTGAACAATAAAAACAATTGTGATTCTAGTAAAATGAAATGCATGTTTTTGGGCTATTTTTGTGTTTGTCGTCAGTCCACAGTTCACTCACGGAAACAGGAAGTTGTGTCACTTTATATTTCCCCCTGTATTTGTCGATTATATAAAATAAAATCCATGTTTTTTAAGTGTGCTGCCTTGATCTGAAATGAACCCCATGACGTGGCATCTTCAACATCATCAACACAATCATTTGTATTTGTTGGTTTGTTTGTTTTTAGACAACAGGAAGTTTTTCTCTTACTTTAACTGTAAAATTAAAAACCCTCTCATTGTCTTCATTCATTCACATTTCTCATAGAGTTCAGTGACAGTAGCGCCGTTCACGAGACGCCACATGACCGCACAGCTGTGACGTCACTCTGGGAAATAAGATTTGTCTGTTGTTTAGGAAGTTTTTTTCACATATGAAACTTCACATATTAAAAATATAGAATATAAAGATCTATAAAAGCCTGTGTCCATGTCTCGAGGTGTCCTGTGGACACTTTTACAGGCGTCTCTTTTACTATTGTGCTCAATGGGGAAATAGGAGTATTTTGTTGTTGCAGTACCCAGAGTGACCACCATGACTAAATTGTCTGCTCTATCCAGAATACATGAACGCTAACAGGAAGTTGCGTCACTGGGGCACAAAGTCCTCGTTGTAGCATCGTTAGCTCCGTGTGGACAGCGGTGTTTTGTTCGTGTTTCGCAGGTCAAATATTGCGGTTTTTCGAACGAAGCAGCGATGTCTTCACTTCCGTTTGAGAGGTTTAATCCAGGAGCGACTAACTGCTGCTGCTGAAGACATATTCACACACGTAGAAAGAATCGTCGTCGTGTACGAGGAGGAGATGATTCGTCAGCGCAAACTGTTGGAGGTCGTTTATAAACCTAAAGTCAAGTTACAGCGGATAGGTGAGTACAAGCGGAATAATGAGGATTATTATTGTGTGTCGTTATGTTCCTCTCACTTTGTCTCCGTCTGTGTTTTCTGTCTTTAAACTTCACTTTGTTCTGAGAGCGTTTTGTTGTAAAGTTAGCTCGTTTTATTCGAGTCATTTTCCTCTCGACGGATCCGGGGACTTTTCAAAATAAACTTCCGCTTTTACAGGAAATGGCAGAAATGTGTGAACTATACTGACTGAAGCTCTGTGATGAGTCACTGCCTCAGTTATGTCTTTGGAACGTTTAGATTTGTTATCATACGTCACTGTTGCAGAGTATCTGTGTATCTCCACTAGCGCTGCCACAAACCATTATTTTGATAGTCGACTAATCACAGACTATTTTATTATGTTAGTCGACTAATCTGATCATATGTAAATTGAATGTATAACTTACAGGTTATCGCACCTGCATGAAGCTGCTCTTATATAACAATTATTAGCTTTCAGGTTGAAGTGTTTAAGGTGTATGCTAACTAAAAATGAAGACAATTAAGATACTAGTTCTTTAAACCTTTAATAAAATATGCTTGTAGCAACAAGCATAAAGTGCAGACTGTTATAACGTTACTTAAAACACATTAAATATGTGTGCTAAGGCCAGGGTTGGGAGGGTTACTTTAAAAATGTCGCCCGATACAGTATCTAATTACCTGTTAAAAATGTAGTCAGTAATGTAATCTAAGTTCCTCAATATTAAAGTAATGTAACTTGATTACTTTAAGTTACTTTTGGATTACTGCAATACAAATGCAAATAAAGACAAAGAAAGAAGAAATATCCATAAGCAGGGTTTCCCCCAGAAAAACTCCTCTCGGGCAGCGGCCCACGGCGTTTTTGTAAAAAAAAAATTTAAAAGTTCACGTTTAAATTACGACTATAATTAAATAAACGTTTTTTTTCACTTAATTTGAACAATAATAAAGTAATTGGCTTGTTATTCTTAAAACAAGCCATGCAATGGTTACATTTAAAAGTAAAATAAAGGATCATAAATAAACAAGTGGTAGTGCCCCCTCATCTGCCTCATCTGGTGCAGACAAACGGCCCTTTTATTTCTGCGCACCGCCCCTGTTCTCTTCTCCCTCTCCTGCGCTGCTCTTCGCTCTGCGCTTCTGCGTCTCCAAGCGGTCATTTCATATCTAAAGCAGACTGGATAATTTCTCTACGTGTTTTATCCCCACATAAGAATAATGTTCATAATGATGAGGATGGAGTACAGTAGCGATGAAGTGCAGGTGATCGGAGTAGATCTGAGTAAAACATAGTGACAGACTCTGAAGAGCAGAGCACACTTTTCATTGTTTTTACTCCGTGGTCTCAAATCTTTGTAGAATACTATTTAGCGCTGTAATTAAGGAAATAACAGATGAGCTGATGTCTTTAGTTAGCTGCTCAAATAGGTAGTAAAGGCAAGTAAAGCCTGGCGGCCAAGGGGGAAACCCTGCAGTTGTTGTATATCCTTTTTCTCTCTTTGTGTCTGCAGAGCTTCCACAGCAGAATGTCTAAGGAGGAGGAGAGGGAGGTTCTCAGTGAGCAGCAGCTCTGGAACCAGCAGAGGAACTCCAGTCTGGACCAAGAGGAACCAGAGTCTCTACAGATTAAAGAAGAAGAGGAGGAAATCTGCAGCAGTCAGGAGCAGGAGCAGCTTGAACTGAAGCAGGAGGCTGATACCTTTATGTTGACTCCTGATAATGAAGAAAGTGATCACATGGAACCAGAACCAGACACTGACCACCAGCTCCTCTCTGCTGTAGCTGAGAGTCGAGATCAGTCAGGAAACAAACGTGGAGAAATGACCATCGTTGAGTCCAAAGAAGAGAAGGATCGTCAGCGCAGACTGATGAAGATGCTTTGGAAACCTGAAGTAAAGTTACAGCAGACAGGTCTGTGAAATCTCAATGTTCTTACTTAAAGGAATACTTCACTGATTAGCATGTAGCTTTGTATTGCTAGAATAGCAGTATTATTTTTTTTAAAGTCTGCTTCCCTCGATCAGTTTTCCCCTGATTTCTAAAAAATAGTATTTGTGTCGGTGTCCTTTATCTTTGCTAAAAGTTATGACTCTCTCTCTTTAATTTGGCTTCGTAAACTGAAAAAAAAAATGACAGAATGTAGTTTTCAAATTGATATGGCTGCGAGGGAAAATACCTGCTTCTCGGCGTTGCCCGCGGCTGGAGCCAGGAACTTTTTGTGAGCACTTGAATGTACCGCCTCGGGCTCTGGTGTAGCCAGAGGCAGGCCGCCGAGTTGCTCCAGATCCTACTGCAGCGTCTGGAGCGGGCGGGCAACGGTGGCAGCAGGCGCCGGCCCGGTGGATGAAGGAAGCGGGATAAACGGCCGCCTCAGTGAGTATTTTGCTATATATTTATTTTTACCACCACATTAATCCATGTTTATATGTAACGCCAGCTGAGCTAACGTTAGCATCTTTACAGTTCATTTACATCTATGCTAATGTAAGAACAGATACTCTGATTCACTCACGTTGTGCTTGTTGTTTTACAGACAGTAATATCACTAACAGCTTACCGTCACTTCATGGAGTGGATCCAGAGAGACTGAGGAAAGACGATCGTCTTGTTTTACCTGCCTGTGTTGTTCAGATGAAGATACTCAGCTCCTGAAATCAGTTCTGTGTCTATGAAGACTGTTGATGCTCTCGATGAGCTATAATAAGTCTGATTTTTCTTTTTCTGACTATTAATATTAAAAATGTAAATTCATATATGTTGTGGTTTATTTGCTAGCCCTTAGTGTTCCTCCATTACAGTATTATTAGATGAAAAGTGATTTAATTTGGAGAAAATGGTTGAGAAACACTAAAGAATTAGAGCTACTTTGTTTACTGATGGTGAAATATGTCTTTAACACTGACGAGTGAATGTGACTCTTATTGGACTGATGACACTGTGTTGTCTTTCCCTCCAGATAACAACAGTCTGAGCTTGATTTACAAACCTGACATTAATACTTGTTAAACCTGAATATAACAAACTGACTCCAGGGATTATTGAAAAACTGTTTCAAAAAAATCTGAAATATCCTGGAAGAAGATTAACTTAAGTTTAATCATTAAGCCGTTATGACAGTCATAACCTGTTCTCGTTTCTCTGTCTCACCAGAGCTTCGACAACAGAATGTTCTAAAGGTGAAGGAGGAGGAGGAGGAGGTGGTTCTCACTGAGCAGCAGCTCTGGAACCAGCAGAGGAACTCCAGTCTGGACCAAGAGGAACCAGAGTCTCTACAGATTAAAGAGGAAGAGGAGGAAATCTGCAGCAGTCAGGAGCAGGAGCAACTTGAACTGAAGCAGGAGGCTGATACCTTTATGTTGACTTCTGATAATGAAGAAAGTGATCACATAGAACCAGAACCAGACACTGACCACCAGCTCCTCTCTGCTGTGGCTGAGAGTCAAGATCAGACGGGAAACATGAGGAATGTCACAGGTAAAAAGACCCATACGTGCAACGTTTGTAAGAAATGCTTTGCACATAGCGATACCTTTACGGAGCACATGAGAACTCACACAGGTGAGAGGCCATTTTCATGTGAAACATGTGGAATGTGGTTTCGATACAGTTCACAATTGACAGCCCACCAAAGAACTCACACAGGTGAGAAGCCATATCCCTGTGAAACATGTGGGAAGTGTTTTGGACGAGCTGAACATTTGACAGCCCACCAAAGAATTCACACAGGTGAGAAGCCCTATACGTGCAGTGTTTGCCAGAAAAGATTTGCAAAAAAAAGTGCCTTGAAAGTACACATGAGATCTCACACAGGTGAGAAGCCATATCCCTGTGAAACATGTGGGAAGTGTTATGGACAACCTGATCATTTGAAAAGACACCAAAGAACTCACACAGGTGAGAAGCCACATCCCTGTGAAACATGTGGAAAGTGTTTTCGACGCAGTTCACAATTGACAGGCCACCAAAGAATTCACACAGGTGAGAAGCCATATCCCTGTGAAACATGTGGAAAGTGTTTTGGACAAAAAGAACATTTGAAAAGGCACCAAAGAACTCACACAGGTGAGAAGCCATATCCCTGTGAAACATGTGGAAAGTGTTTTCGACGCAGTTCACAATTGACAGGCCACCAAAGAACTCACACAGGTGAGAAGCCATATCCCTGTGAAACATGTGGAAAGTGTTTTGGACAAATAAAACAGTTGAGAACCCACCAAAGAACTCACATAGGTGAGAAGAAGCCACACACCACTGCAGCACCTGTTAACGAACAGACGTCACAGCCATGACGTTTAGTTACCATGTAAAATATTAAGCTGTGATTTGTCAAACCCACTGAAGACTTTTAATTTGAAATATATCAAAACCTGTCCAGTAAAGACGTCTGATTTACAGTATGGAAGTAGTCATAGACGTCCTGAACACATACTAGTCAGTGCTGGTCAGAACCTGTGGAACAGTATGATTTTATTACATCTCAAAGTTGGTCATAATTTCATGTTATAAGAGAGAATCTGGACTTTTCATTTCAAATCAACTGCTAAATTGAAATGTAAACACAGTCTTTTCTAAACGTTAATTGCTGACATGGGATTGAAACAGTGTCAGTGCTTCAGTCGTGCTCTTGAGAGGCTGCTATGGCTTCAGTTGTCCACTAGATGTCACCGTCACTGAAGCGTTGAATCTTTTTCAACACAATTGTTAGGAAAGCCTCAGTGCTTCATAAGGCTTCACTTACCCACCACTAAAAATGAGTAAAAATCTCTACTTCTGTCTTTGATTCTATGAAATTAGTCAAATGTTATCCTTTTTATATGATGATTGTTCTTATCTTTGAAACTGTATTTCTTTCAAACAGTTATTGTCATCGTCAAAGTCCTGTAAATAAAATGTTTGACTTTGTATTTTGTTGTGTTTTTGCTAATATTTTGTGTAATTTGTAAATTTTGTATGCGCAATTTTATACTTCATTGGTGAATTGAAAGTACAAGAGCAAAAAAAAAAATGTCCAAACTAAACACGGACAAAAACTTCTGACTCGTTTGCTCCGCCGGAACTTGGCAACTGTAACACCCAGCGGAAGTAAACAAACGCAAAGCTAGCACCGTTAGCTCCGTGTGGGACAGTAAAAGCGGGAAGACGGTGGTTTGTTCGTGTTTCGCAGCTAAAAATATGATTCCGTCAGCGATGTCTTCGCTTCCGTATCTGAGAGGTTTAATCCAGGAGCGACTAACTGCTGCTGCTGAAGACATATTCACACACGTAGAAAGAATCGTCGTCGAACGCGAGGAGGAGATGATTCGTCAGCGCAAACTGTTGGAGGTCGTTTATAAACCTAAAGTCAAGTTACAGCGGATAGGTGAGTACAAGCGGAATAATGAGGATTATTATTGTGTGTCGTTATGTTCCTCTCACTTTGTCTCCGTCTGTGTTTTCTGTCTTTAAACTTCATTTTCATCTGAGAGCGTTTTGTTGTAAAGTTAGCTCGTTTTTCGTCTACGAGTTGTTCTCCTCGCGACAGATCCGGGGGGCTTTTCAAAATAAACTTCCGCTTTTACAGGATAATTTTTTGGGATTGTCCTAAATCGAGGATGTACTGGGAGGGGATCCGGGCAGAACTTTCCAAGATTTTAACAAGTTAACATAAACAATGATCCGCTGATCTTTGGTCTTGGAGTGCTTCCCTGTGACTTTTTATGTAAAGAAAAAAATGTACTTACTCAAAATCCTTATAATGGTGGCTAAAGAAGATGATAACCATATTCTGGTGTGAACCAATGCAAAGAGCGACTTGTCAGGGTTTACACAATGGAAAAAATAACAGTTGTCTTATTCAAGAAGAGGTGGAACCCAGTAATGAATTACTTCAGATTAAAATATAGGGAACTCAGGTGACTCAGTTTCATAAGCATCTGTATGGACCCTTCAAAGTGTTTTTATTATCTACTGTCTTCACTTCATAACACTGAGGTAATTCTACTCAATCGTGTTTGGACATAATTATTTATTTTATTCATATTTATTCAATTATTTATTTGCACTCTCTGACATTGTCATACGAAGATAGATTCACCTTGCTGATGGCTTCTCTGTTCATGCTATCTGTTTTTTATTTTTACTCCTATATGAAACAAAAGATTTGAAAGCTTTTAATAATAATAAAAAAAAAAAATTGTAAATATGATCAGATATGTAAAGCTTGAAGCATCAATAAACAATTTTGTTCAACAACAAAAAAAGAACACAACAAGAATAGAATGGAGTAACTCTGCAAGTAGTCACAAATGTGTAGTTATTGTTATTACTTGACCAATTGGTGTCAAAGCTAACTGTATAGCCTTTTTGGGATTGTCACAGTTGTTATTATGTTTATTGTGTCTGCAGAGCTTCCACAGCAGAACGTTTATGCAGAGGAGGAGGAGGAGGAGGAGGAGGAGGTTCTCACTGAGCAGCAGCTCTGGAACCAGGAGAGGAACTCCAGTCTGGACCAAGAGGAACCAGAGTCTCTACAGATTAAAGAGGAAGAGGAGGAAATCTGCAGCAGTCAGGAGCAGGAGCAGCTTGAACTGAAGCAGGAGGCTGATACCTTTATGTTGACTCCTGATAATGAAGAAAGTGATCACATGGAACCAGAACCAGACACTGACCACCAGCTCCTCTCTGCTGTAGCTGAGAGTCAAGATCAGACAGGAAACAAACGTGGAGAAATTACTATCGTTGAGTCCAAAGAAGAGAAGGATCGTCAGCGCAGACTGATGAAGCTGCTTTGGAAACCTGAAGTAAAGTTACAGCAGACAGGTCTGTGAAATCTCAATGTTCTTACTTAACACTGACAAGTGAATGTGACTCATATTGGACTGATGACACTGTGTTGTCTTTCCCTCCAGATAACAACAGTCTGAGCTTGATTTACAAACCTGACATTTGTTAAACCTGAATATAACAAACTTACTCCAGGGATTATAGAAAAATGGTTTTGCATTGAGTTTATTTAATCTTAATCTCAATCTGAAATATGGTGTAGGAAAAAACAAACTTACTTCAGTCATTAAGGCGTTGTGACCCTTGTTTGTGTCTCTTTGTATCTCCAGAGCTTCCACTGAAAGATGTTCTTCAGGAGGAGGAGGTTCTCAGTGAGCAGCAGCTCTGGAACCAGGAGAGGAACTCCAGTCTGGACCAAGAGGAACCAGAGTCTCTACAGATTAAAGAGGACGAGGAGGAAATCTGCAGCAGTCACGAGCAGGAGCAGCTTGAACTGAAGCAGGAGGCTGATACCTTTATGTTGACTCCTGATAATGAAGAAAGTGATCACATGGAACCAGAACCAGACACTGACCACCAGCTCCTCTCTGCTGTAGCTGAGAGTCAAGATCAGTCAGTCCACAAGAGAAGAATGACATGTAAAAAGACCCATACATGCAGCATTTGTAAGAAATGCTTTAGGCAAAAAAAATTCTTCATGAAGCACATGAGAATTCACACAGGTGTGAAGCCATTATCATGTGAAACATGTGGGAAGTGTTTTCTATGCAGTTCAAAATTGACAGACCACCAAAGAACTCACACAGGTGAAAAGCCGTATAACTGCAACGTTTGTCAGAAAAGATTTGCACTCAAAGGTGCCTTGAATAAACACGTGAGAATTCACACAGGTGAGAAGCCTTATCCCTGTGAAACATGTGGGAAGTGTTTTGGACGAGCTGAACATTTGACAGGCCACCAAAGAATTCACACAGGTGAGAAGCCCTATACGTGCAATGTTTGTCAGAAAAGATTTGCAAACAAAAGTGACTTGAATAAACACATGACATCTCACACAGATGAGAAGCCATATCCCTGTGAAACATGTGGGAAGTGTTTTCGACGCAATTCACAATTGACAGGCCACCAAAGAATTCACACAGGTGAGAAGCCATATCCCTGTGAAACATGTGGAAAGTGTTTTGGACGAACTGAACATTTGAAAAGGCACCAAAAAACTCACAGAGTTGAGAAGAAGCCACACACCATTGCAGCACCTGTTAACGAACAGACGTCACAGCCATGACATTTAGTTACCATGTAAAATATTAAGCTGTGATTTGTCAAACCCACTGAAGACTTTTAATTTGAAATATATCAAAACCTGTCCAGTAAAGACGTCTGATTTACAGTATGGAAGTAGTCATAGACGTCCTGAACCCATACTAGTCAGTGCTGGTCAGAACCTGTGGAACAGTATGATTTTATTACATCTCAAAGTTGGTCATAATTTCATATTATCAGAGAGAATCTGGACTTTTCATTTCAAATCAACTGCTAAATTGAAATGTAAACTCAAATCAAAATGGATTTTGAGTGCATTCTCATCACTTGTGTAAACTTCATGGTATTTTTAAGGCATGAGTAAAATGAGTAAAAAGTCTCTACTTCTGTCTTTGATTCTATGAAATTAGTCAAATTTGATCCTTTTTATGTGACGATTGTTCTTATCTTTGAAACTGGATTTCTTTCAAACATTTTTGTTGTTGTCAAAGTCCTGTAAATAAAAGTTTTGACTTTGTATTTTTTGCAAATATTTTGTGCCATTTTTATACACAATTGATGATTAAAAAAATCATTCATGGATTATTGTTTTTGCTGCCATTTAAAGTCTTTTTTTTCTTGTAACTTAGTGAAGTGTTTAATTTTCTTCACACTGTAACAGTCAGAGTCTGGATGTGACTGTTGCTGCAGTACTGAATAGCGCCACAAGGTGGTCACCAGGCTTCCGGTTCCGTCAACTTCCTCAAAGATCTCGCAGTAACGAGTTGGTGCTGGTTGAATCGTCGACTTTACTACTTCCTGTTTCATTAAGAGAGAACGTACACAGTAAATAATTTCTGTGAATTTACGGCAGAATTTCAACAGTATTCAGGTGTTTTTAAAAAAAATAAATAAACAGTACTTTACTGTTAATATTACAGAACATGAGTAGCAATTTTATTGTTTGATTTGATTAGTTTTATTTGCATTGATGATTACAGCACATGCACATGCCAGAATGATTTTTGTTAGCAGCTAGCTACATTTTCAAAGTAGTCAAACAATACAAGGAGCACATTTTAATTTCTACAAAGTTAACGTTTGTTGACACCTGCATTTTGTCAGTGAATTCATTCAACTTTATGATAATTTGTGTAAACATTTTACCGTCTATGTAATTTACTCTATTCGCACAAGATTAGTATTACTTGGGGACCTCTGGTGACCCCGGGTAATTAATCCAGTGCGAATAGGGCTTTTGAAGACACTTTAAAGACAGTGCATGCTAATTATTGTGTGTGTGATAGGGCAGATTCAAATAAAGGCAAGTTTATTTTCAAGATACTTATTGGATCACAAATTTAATACTGAAGAATATTTGTTTTGCTGGAACTTTGACTGTTTTTCCATCTTGCATTGTGCAATTGCCTGTTCATTTGTATTTGTATTTGGATTTTTTGACACATTTCTCTGATATTGCAGATGCAGTAGATGTTTTCACCACTACTACTTACAGGCTGGACTGAGAAACCTGGTGTCTTTGAGTGAGCCGTAACTCTCCTGCCGATGTTATGGACTTCCACACAGTACAGTACTTTGACAGTGAGCTGACTTTCTTCAAAAAAACAAAAAGTATCTTGGAAATACTTGAAATTTACCATCATAATAGTCGGCATCGTCCTGAACAAGGATCCGTTAAAAATATTTGAAAATCTATTAGGGAATAATTTTAATGAATTTTTGAAATTCAGGAAATTATCAATTTGCCCTGATACACTTTGACAGTGAGCTGATTTTTTCTCAAAAACTAAAAGTATCTCGGAATGACTTGAAATTTACCATCATAATAGTCGGCATTGCACTGAACAAGGATCCGTTGAAAATATTTGCAAACCTCTTAAGGAATAATTTAAATGAATTTTTGAAATTCAGGAAATGATCCATTTGCCCTGATACACTTTGACAGTGAGCTGACTTTCTTCTCAAAAACAAAAAGTATCTCGGAATGACTCGAAATTTCCTATCATAATATTTGGAATATGTTCGTAATACTGTTAATATATGTTATATATGTATGTTCGTATCACTGTTTTTAACATGCAATTGGTTCAGCATGGGAAGTTTTAAGATGTCATCTTTACATTCAAATAAAAGAAAGTGCAATTTTAATCAAATGTTCTAACAGTGTAGAGACCTGACATTGTATGGTTGACGTTTAATATTGTGGAATAAATCTGCTGTGGAGAAACAGAAATACTGGCTTTGTACAAATGTTGTTTTCTTTTGATATCATATATTGTTGCAATTTTTCTCCTGCATGTAGCGACACCTCTTCCACATTATTTTTACCAGTCTGGAAAATAATTTCTGCGCCGTGCGTTGATGTGTGAAGCAGTCAGACTGGACAGACTGGTTACAGGTAAACACGAGAAAGCATGAACAATATTTTTATTAATATATATTATTATTGTTATTAATAATAATAAACATTTGGATTCAACATTTATATAATCAGATTGTTCCGAGACGAGAGGAAAACGGTCACTGTCAGCTGCACAAACAGAGAGAGAATGTTCATCACAGGTTCCCCGGGTCCTTTTGGGTGAAAGCGGGGGAATATAGGTACGGCCCTGTCCACTCTCTGAGCTACATGCTAACTGGAGCCTCTTTTATATTCTGGCTTAATAATGTAAAATATTGAATGGTGGTGTGTTACAATCATAGTGGTTCAAATGCTTTTACAACTGTGTATGTGTTGTATTGTAAATTGAAAAATAGTATTTGCTTTATATATTATATCAAGTATTTGGGGAATTTAATCTGGACGAGGTGGAAAGTAAAATACTTCATTGGTAAAATGAAAGTACAGAGTTTAAAAAAAATGTCCAAACTAAAGACGGAAACAAAAACTTCTGACTCGCTTGCTCCGCCGGAACTTGACAACTGCAACACCCAGCGGAAGTAAACAAACGCAAAGCTAGCGGCGTTAGCTCCGTGTGGGACAGTAAAAGCGGGAAGACGGCGGTTTGTTCGTGTTTCGCAGGTCAAATATCGCGGTTTTTCGAACGAAGCAGCGATGTCTTCACTTCCGTTTGAGAGGTTTAATCCAGGAGCGACTAACTGCTGCTGCTGAAGACATATTCACACACGTAGAAAGAATCGTCGTCGTGTACGAGGAGGAGATGATTCGTCAGCGCAAACTGTTGGAGGTCGTTTATAAACCTAAAGTCAAGTTACAGCGGATAGGTGAGTACAAGCGGAATAATGAGGATTATTATTGTGTGTCGTTATGTTCCTCTCACTTTGTCTCCGTCTGTGTTTTCTGTCTTTAAACTTCACTTTGTTCTGAGAGCGTTTTGTTGTAAAGTTCGCGCTTTTTATTCGAGTCATTTTCCTCTCGACGGATCCGGGGACTTTTCAAAATAAACTTCCGCTTTTACAGGAAATGGCAGAAATGTGTGAACTATACTGACTGAAGCTCTGTGATGAGTCACTGCCTCAGTTATGTCTTTGGAACGTTTAGATTTGTTATCATACGTCACTGTTGCAGAGTATCTGTGTATCTCCACTAGCGCTGCCACAAACCATTATTTTGATAGTCGACTAATCACAGACTATTTTATTCGGTTAGTCGACTAATCTGATCATATGTAAATTGAATGTATAACGTACAGTTTATCGCACCTGCATGAAGCTGCTCTTATATAATAATTATTAGCTTTCAGGTTGAAGTGTTTAAGGTGTATGCTAACTAAAAATGAAGACAATTAAGATACTAGTTCTTTAAACCTTTAATAAAATATGCTTGTAGCAACAAACATAAAGTGCAGACTGTTATAACGTTACTTAAAACACATTAAATATGTGTGCTAAGGCCAGGGTTGGGAGGGTTACTTTAAAAATGTCGCCCGATACAGTATCTAATTACCTGTTAAAAATGTAGTCAGTAATGTAATCTAAGTTCCTCAATATTAAAGTAATGTAACTTGATTACTTTAAGTTACTTTTGGATTACTGCAATACAAATGCAAATAAAGACAAAGAAAGAAGAAATATCCATAAGCAGGGTTTCCTCCAGAAAAACTCCTAAGCCCGGTGGTAGGACCTCTCGGGCAGCGGCCCACGGCGTTTTTGTAAAAAAAAAAAAGTTCACATGTTTAAATTACGACTATAATGTGTTATTGTAGGATATTTATTAACAATACTTTTACACCGACTATAGAGTCTTACAAAAAGACTCTTGAAATTAAATAAACGTTTTTTTTTTCACTTAATTTGAACAATAATAAAGTAATTGGCTGGTGATTCTTAAAACAAGCCATGCAATGGTTACATTTAAAAGTAAAATAAAGGATCATAAATTAAAAAGTGGTAGTGCCCCCTCATCTGCCTCTTCTGGTGCAGACAAACAGCCCTTTTATTTCTGCGCACCGCCCCTGTTCTCTTCTCCCTCTCCTGCGTCGCTCTGCGCTTCTGCGTCTCCAAGCGGTCATTTCATATCTAAAGCAGACTGGATCATTTCTCAACGTGTTTTATCCCCACATAAGAATAATGATCATAATGACGAGGATGGAGTACAGTCGCGATGAAGTGCAGGTGATCGGAGTAGATCTGAGTAAAACATAGTGACAGACTCTGAAGAGCAGAGCGCACTTTTCATTGTTTTTACTCCGTGGTCTCAAATCTTTGTAGAAGACTCTTTAGCGCTGTAATTAAGGAAATAACAGATGAGCTGATGTCTTTAGTTAGCTGCTCAAATAGGTAGTAAAGGCAAGTAAAGCCTGGCGGCCAAGGGGGAAACCCTGCAGTTGTTGTATATCCTTTTTCTCTCTTTGTGTCTGCAGAGCTTCCACAGCAGAATGTCTAAGGAGGAGGAGGAGGAGGTTCTCAGTGAGCAGCAGCTCTGGAACCAGGAGAGGAACTCCAGTCTGGACCAAGAGGAACCAGAGTCTCTACAGATTAAAGAAGAAGAGGAGGAAATCTGCAGCAGTCAGGAGCAGGAGCAGCTTGAACTGAAGCAGGAGGCTGATACCTTTATGTTGACTCCTGATAATGAAGAAAGTGATCACATGAAACCAGAACCAGACACTGACCACCAGCTCCTCTCTGCTGTAGCTGAGAGTCAAGATCAGACAGGAAACAAACGTGGAGAAATTACTATCGTTGAGTCCAAAGAAGAGAAGGATCGTCAGCGCAGACTGATGAAGATGCTTTGGAAACCTGAAGTAAAGTTACAGCAGACAGGTCTGTGAAATCTCAATGTTCTTACTTAAAGGAATACTTCACTGATTAGCATGTAGCTTTGTATTGCTAGAATAGCAGTATTATTTTTTTTCAGTTTTCCCCTTTTTCAGTTTTCCCCTGATTTCTAAAAAATAGTATTTGTGTCGGTGTCCGCTATCTTTGCTAAAAGTTATGACTCTCTCTCTTTAATTTGGCCTTGTAAACTGAGAAAACAATGACAATGTAGTTTTCAAATTGATATGGCTGCGAGGGAAAATACCTGCTTCTCGGCGTTGCCCGCGGCTGGAGCCAGGAACTTTTTGTGAGCGCTTGAATGTACCGCCTCGGGCTCTGGTGTAGCCAGAGGCAGGCCGCCGAGTTGCTCCAGATCCTACTGCAGCGTCTGGAGCGGGCGGGCAACGGTGGCAGCAGGCGCCGGCCCGGTGGATGAAGGAAGCGGGATAAACGGCCGCCTCAGTGAGTATTTTGCTATATATTTATTTTTACCACCACATTAATCCATGTTTATATGTAACGCCAGCTGAGCTAACGTTAGCATCTTTACAGTTCATTTACATCTATGCTAATGTAAGAACAGATACTTTGATTCACTCACGTTGTGCTTGTTGTTTTACAGACAGTAATATCACTAACAGCTTACCGTTACTTCATGGAGTGGATCCAGAGAGACTGAGGAAAGACGATCGTCTTGTTTTACCTGCCTGTGTTGTTCAGATGAAGATACTCAGCTCCTGAAATCAGTTCTGTGTCTATGAAGACTGTTGATGCTCTCGATGAGCTATAATAAGTCTGATTTTTCTTTTTATGACTATTAATATTAAAAATGTAAATTCATATATGTTGTGGTTTATTTGCTAGCCCTTAGTGTTCCTCCATTACAGTATTATTAGATGAAAAGTGATTTAATTTGGAGTAAATGGTTGAGAAACACTAAAGAATTAGAGCTACTTTGTTTACTGATGGTGAAATATGTCTTTAACACTGACGAGTGAATGTGACTCTTATTGGACTGATGACACTGTGTTGTCTTTCCCTCCAGATAACAACAGTCTGAGCTTGATTTACAAACCTGACATTTATACTTGTTAAACCTGAATATAACAAACTGACTCCAGGGATTATTGAAAAACTGTTTCAAAAAAATCTGAAATATCCTGGAAGAAGATTAACTTAAGTTTAATCATTAAGCCGTTATGACAGTCATAACCTGTTCTCGTTTCTCTATGTCTCACCAGAGCTTCGACAACAGAATGTTCTAAAGGTGAAGGAGGAGGAGGAGGAGGTGGTTCTCACTGAGCAGCAGCTCTGGAACCAGGAGAGGAACTCCAGTCTGGACCAAGAGGAACCAGAGTCTCTACAGATTAAAGAGGAAGAGGAGGAAATCTGCACCAGTCAGGAGCAGGAGCAGCTTGAACTGAAGCAGGAGGCTGATACCTTTATGTTGACTCCTGATAATGAAGAAAGTGATCACATGGAACCAGAACCAGACACTGACCACCAGCTCCTCTCTGCTGTAGCTGAGAGTCAAGATCAGACAGGAAACATGAGGAATATCACAGGTGAAAAGATCCACATGTGCAACATTTGTAAGAAATGCTTTAGGTCTAAACATGGCTTAAAGAACCACATGATAACTCACACGAGTGAGAGACCATATCCCTGTGAAACGTGTGGAAAGCGTTTTCAAAGAATTTCGAATTTGAAGCGGCACAGAAAAATTCACATGGGTGATAAGCCACATAGTTGTGAAGTGTGTGGAAAGCGTTTTCGACAAGTTTCCAATTTGAAAGTGCACAGAAGAATTCACATGGATGAGAAGCCCTATGTTTGCAACATTTGTAAGAAATGCTTTGCGGATAAAGGCAACATGATTAAACACATGAGCACTCACGCGGGTGAGAAGCCATATAGTTGTGAAACGTGTGGAAAGCGTTTTGGGCAAAGTTCTCATTTAACAATCCACAATAGAATTCATACAGGTGAAAAGCCATATTCCTGTGAAACGTGTGGAAAGTGTTTTCGATACAGTAAGGATTTGGTGACCCACAGAAGGACTCACACAGGTGAAAAGCGGTATTTCTGTGAAACGTGTGGAAAGTGTTTTCAATGCAGTTCTAATTTGATAATCCACATAAGAACTCACACGGGTGAAAAGCCCCATGTTTGCGACATTTGTAAGAAATGCTTTGTGCAAAAAATTGTCTTGATTAAACACATGAGAACTCACACGGGTGAAAAGCCCCATGTTTGCAACATTTGTAAGAAATGCTTTGTGCAAAAAAGTGCCATGATTAAACACATAAGAACTCACACGGGTGAAAAGCCCCATGTTTGCAACGTTTGCCAGAAATGCTTCGCGGATAAAAGTGCCATGAATAAACACATGAGAACTCACACGGGTGAAAAGCCCCATGTTTGCAAAATTTGTAAGAAATGCTGTGTGGTGAAAAGTGACTTGATTAAACACATGAGAACTCACACGGGTGAGAAGCCATATTGTTGTCAAACCTGTGGAAAGTCTTTTCGATATCAATCAAATTTGATAAGACACAAAAAGTCACACGAGTGAGAAGCGATTTTCTTGTATAACTTGGAAAGTGTTTTCGACTATTGCCGTATTCGACAAGTCGCAATATAATTCACACAATTGAAGAAGTCCTGTATGTGCAACATTTGTAAGAAATGCTTTGGGTATAAACATGTCTTGATGAATCAGATGAGAATTCACACAGGGGACAGGCCATTTTCTTGTGAAATGTGGAAAGTGTTTTCAACAAAGTTCAGATTTGACAAAACAAACAAATTCACACAGGCGAGAAGCCTCATATTTGTAACATTTGTAAGAAAAGCTTTGTGCTTAAAAGAAATGTGAAGATCCACATGAGGACTCACAGGTGAGAACAAGCCATATACCACTGATATGGATGGTCTCAGAATGTTATGGAGCCTCATTTATTTGACATCTGCCAACAAAACGTTGGCAAATTATTGGAGGAGAAAGAAACTACAAATCTGAAATGTAAACTCGGTAAACTCATGGAAGCCATTAGTATAAATACTGTTGGTGATAAATTACTGGTGAAAATGAATTTCATTATCTCGACCATGACAGTGGATTTAAACTCATTATTGAATCTGTCTCTGTTTTTTTTATATTTTATTATTGAATCAATTGTTTTTGTTTACTTCTTTAGGTAAAAGTAGGTGTCTTTGATTTTATGAAATTGATCTATTTTTATTTTCATCAATTGTCCTGGAAACTGTATTTCTTTCAAAAATCTATCGTGGTCGTCAACGTCCTGTAAATTAAGGTTTTGTATTTTGCGCAAATATTTTGAGCCTTTTTTAAATACACAGTTGATGATATGAATTAACACTTTCATTTATGGATTATTGTTGTTGCTGTGATTAAAAGTCTTTATTCTTGTATCTTAGGCATTGAAGTGTTTTTTTTCTTCTTCAAATAGCACCACTTCCTTTGAAACTGGCTTTCAAAATAAGAGCCACTGATGTCTACTTTGTATGACTTTTACTGAAACCTTTTGCCGTAACGCTGAACAATAAAAACAATTGTGATTCTAGTAAAATGAAATGCATGTTTTTGAGCTATTTTTGTGTTTGTCATCAGTCCACAGTTCACTCACGGAAACAGGAAGTTGTGTCACTTTATATTTTCCTCTGTATTAGTTGGTTATGTCAAATAAAATCCATGTGTGTTGCCAGGAAGTTTTTCCCTTACTTTTTTAACCTTGTTACCTTGTCACAATATTAAAAAAATATATATATATATAAACGAAAAGACCCCTCATTGTCATTTATTCATATTTCTCATAAAGTTCACTGACGGTAGCGTCGCTCACGAGACTTCACATGACCGCGCACAGCTGTGCTCGTACACATGAATTAAAAATATAGAATATAAAGATCTATAAAAGCCTGTGTCCATGTCTCGAGGTGTCCTGTGGACACTTTTACAGGCGTCTCTTTTACTATTGTGCTCAATGGGGAAATAGGAGTATTTTGTTGTTGCAGTACCCAGAGTGACCACCATGACTAAATGGCTCTATCCAGAATACATGAACCCGAACAGGAAGTTGCGTCACTGTGGCACAAAGTCCTCGTTGTAGCATCGTTAGCTCCGTGTGGACAGCGGTGTTTTGTTCGTGTTTCGCAGGTCAAATATTGCGGTTTTTCGAACGAAGCAGCGATGTCTTCACTTCCGTTTGAGAGGTTTAATCCAGGAGCGACTAACTGCTGCTGCTGAAGACATATTCACACACGTAGAAAGAATCGTCGTCGTGTACGAGGAGGAGATGATTCGTCAGCGCAAACTGTTGGAGGTCGTTTATAAACCTAAAGTCAAGTTACAGCGGATAGGTGAGTACAAGCGGAATAATGAGGATTATTATTGTGTGTCGTTATGTTCCTCTCACTTTGTCTCCGTCTGTGTTTTCTGTCTTTAAACTTCACTTTGTTCTGAGAGCGTTTTGTTGTAAAGTTAGCTCGTTTTATTCGAGTCATTTTCCTCTCGACGGATCCGGGGACTTTTCAAAATAAACTTCCGCTTTTACAGGAAATGGCAGAAATGTGTGAACTATACTGACTGAAGCTCTGTGATGAGTCACTGCCTCAGTTATGTCTTTGGAACGTTTAGATTTGTTATCATACGTCACTGTTGCAGAGTATCTGTGTATCTCCACTAGCGCTGCCACAAACCATTATTTTGATAGTCGACTAATCACAGACTATTTTATTATGTCAGTCGACTAATCTGATCATATGTAAATTGAATGTATAACTTACAGGTTATCGCACCTGCATGAAGCTGCTCTTATATAACAATTATTAGCTTTCAGGTTGAAGTGTTTAAGGTGTATGCTAACTAAAAATGAAGACAATTAAGATACTAGTTCTTTAAACCTTTTAATGAAATATGCTTGTAGCAACAAACAAAGTGCAGACTGTTATAACGTTACTTAAAACACATTAAATATGTGTGCTAAGGCTAATGGATCAAATCATCACCCCTTATCTTAACGTTTACAGCTAATATGAGTAAGCAGCAAGTTAGCGCTCTCCATTATCTACAGCTTTATCCTCCACTGGATGGTCACGGGGGTTGCTGTGCCTATCTCAGCTCACATAGAGCGACAGGCGGGGTACACCCTGGACAGTTCGCCAGTCCTTCACAAGTTAGCGCTCTGTTTATGCTAATGTTAGCAGCTAATTAGCCAGTTAGCTTGCCAAGATGACGGTCGCACTTTATCGTCGTCGTCGGCCACTTGTTCCCTTTTCAGGTGCACGTGCATCGTACTCGTGCTGCCGTGAAAGGCAAGTTCTGTCGTGCAGATATTGCGTTGCAAAGTAAAACACAAGTAGTTTTCTTGAACTGATTTAATGAAGTTTCCTTCTTCATTCACACGGTGAAAACAGTGTAAACGTTCTTTATCCTTTTCTTGACAAGTGTAGCTTATAATGTCCGTGCCACAAGGTTTTTACAAGTATTTTGCATTCACAGTTGTTGTATATCCTTTTTCTCTCTTTGTGTCTGCAGAGCTTCCACAGCAGAATGTCTCTAAGGAGGAGGAGGAGGAGGTTCTCACTGAGGAGCAGCTCTGGAACCAGGAGAGAAACTCCAGTCTGGACCAAGAGGAACCAGAGTCTCTACAGATTAAAGAGGAAGAGGAGGAAATCTGCACCAGTCAGGAGCAGGAGCAGCTTGAACTGAAGCAGGAGGCTGATACCTTTATGTTGACTCCTGATAATGAAGAAAGTGATCACATGAAACCAGAACCAGACACTGACCACCAGCTCCTCTCTGCTGTAGCTGAGAGTCAAGATCAGACAGGAAACAAACGTGGAGAAATTACTATCGTTGAGTCCAAAGAAGAGAAGGATCGTCAGCGCAGACTGATGAAGATGCTTTGGAAACCTGAAGTAAAGTTACAGCAGACAGGTCTGTGAAATCTCAATGTTCTTACTAAATAATGACAAGTGAATGTGACTCATATTGGACTGATGACACTGTATATCCTTTTTCTCTCTTTGTGTCTGCAGAGCTTCCACAGCAGAATGTCTCTAAGGAGGAGGAGGAGGAGTTTCTCACTGAGGAGCAGCTCTGGAACCAGGAGAGAAACTCCAGTCTGGACCAAGAGGAACCAGAGTCTCTACAGATTAAAGAGGAAGAGGAGGAAATCTGCACCAGTCAGGAGCAGGAGCAGCTTGAACTGAAGCAGGAGGCTGATACCTTTATGTTGACTCCTGATAATGAAGAAAGTGATCACATGGAACCAGAACCAGACACTGACCACCAGCTCCTCTCTGCTGTAGCTGAGAGTCAAGATCAGACAGGAAACAAACGTGGAGAAATTACTATCGTTGAGTCCAAAGAAGAGAAGGATCGTCAGCGCAGACTGATGAAGATGCTTTGGAAACCTGAAGTAAAGTTACAGCAGACAGGTCTGTGAAATCTCAATGTTCTTACTTAATACTGACAAGTGAATGTGACTCATATTGGACTGATGACACTGTATATCCTTTTTCTATCTTTGTGTCTGCAGAGCTTCCACAGCAGAATGTCTCTAAAGAGGAGGAGGAGGAGGTTCTCACTGAGCAGCAGCTCTGGAACCAGGAGTGGAACTCCAGTCTGGACCAAGAGGAACCAGAGTCTCTACAGATTAAAGAGGAAGAGGAGGAAATCTGCAGCAGTCAGGAGCAGGAGCAGCTTGAACTGAAGCAGGAGGCTGATACCTTTATGTTGACTCCTGATAATGAAGAAAGTGATCACATGGAACCAGAACCAGACACTGACCACCAGCTCCTCTCTGCTGTAGCTGAGAGTCAAGATCAGACAGGAAACATGAGGAATATGACAGGTAAAAAGACCCATACATGCAACATTTGTAAGAAATGTTTTACGTCCAAATGTGGCTTGACGTACCACATGACAACTCACATGAGTGAGAGGCCATATCCCTGTGAAACTTGTGGAAAGCTTTTTCCAGAAGTTTCCCATTTGAAACGGCACAGATTAACTCACATGGGTGAGAAGCCCCATGTTTGCAACATTTGTAAGAAAGGCTTTGTGCAAAAAAGTACCTTGATTAACCACATGAGAACTCACACGGGTGAAAAGCCCCATGTTTGCGACATTTGTAAGAAAGGCTTTGCGCATAAAAGTGACTTGATCAAACACATGAGAACGCACACGGGTGAGAAGCCCCATGTTTGCAACATTTGTAAGAAAGGCTTTGCGGATAAAAGCGTCATGAATAAACACATGAGAATTCACACAGGTGAAAAGCCCCACGTTTGCGACATTTGTAAGAAATGCTTTGCGCATAAAAATGACTTGATTAAACACATGAGAACTCACACGGGTGAAAAGCCCCATGTTTGCGACATTTGTAAGAAATGCTTTATGCAAAAAAGTGACTTGATTAAACACATGAGAATTCACACAGGTGAAAAGCCCCATGTTTGCAGCATTTGTAAGAGAGGCTTTGCAGATAGAAGCGCCATGATTAAACACATGAGAATTCACATGGGTGAAAAGACCCATGTTTGTAACATTTGTAAGGAAGGCTTTGCGGATAAAAGCGCCATGATTAAACACATGAGAACTCACACGGGCGAAAGGCCACATTCTTGTGAAACGTGTGGAAAGTGTTTTCGACGCAGGTCTTATTTGGTGACCCACAGAAGGACTCACACGGGTGAGAAGCCCTATGTTTGCAACGTTTGTAAGAAAGGCTTTGCGGATAAAAGTGACTTGATTAGACACACGAGAACTCACACGGGTGAAAGGCCACATTGTTGTGAAACATGTGGAAAGTGTTTTCGATGCAGTTCTCATTTGGTGACCCACAGAAGGACTCACACAGGTGAAAAGCCCCATGTTTGCAATATTTGAAAGAAAGGCTTTGCGGATAAAAGTGACTCGATTAAACACATGAAAACTCACACGGGTGAGAAGCCATATTGATGTCAAACCTGTGGAAAGTCTTTTCGATATCAATCACATTTGATAGGACACAAAAAGTCACACGGGTGAGAAGCGATTTTCTTGTATAACGTGGAAAGTGTTTTCGACTATTGGCGTATTTGACAAGTCACAATATAATTCACACAATTGAAGAAGTCCCGTATGTGCAACATTTGTAAGAAATGCTTTGGGTATAAACATGTCTTGATGAATCACATGAGAACTCACACAGGGGACAGGCCATTTTCTTGTGAAATGTAGAAAGTGTTTTCAACAAAGTTCAGTTTTGACAAAACACAAACAAATTCACACAGGCGAGAAGCCTCATATTTGTAACATTTGTAAGAAAAGCTTTGTGCTTAAAAGAAATGTGAAGATCCACATGAGGACTCACAGGTGAGAACAAGCCATATACCACTGATATGGATGGTCTCAGAATGTTATGGAGCCTCATTTATTTGACATCTGCCAACAATACGTTGGCAAATTATTGGAGGAGAAAGAAACTACAAATCTGAAATGTAAACTCGGTTCAAAATAGATGTTGAGAACATTGTAGTCACTTGTGTAAACTTCATGGAAGCCATTAGTATAAAAACTGTTGGTGATAAATTACTGGTGAAAATGAATTTCATTATCTCGGCCATGACAGTGAATTTAAGCTCATTATTGAATCTGACTTTTTTGTTAGTGAATTAATTGTTTTTGTTTACTCTATTTTGTTTTCTTTTCCTAAATAATTGAGTCTTTTTATTTTCATCAATTGTCCTGGAAACTATTTCTTTAAAAATGTATCATAGTCGTCAAACTCCTGTAAATCTAAATTTTCAGTTGTTTTGTGCAAATGTTTTGAGCCTTTTTTAAATACACTGTTGATGCTACAAAATAACACTTTCATTTATGGATTATTGTTGTTGCTGTGATTTAAAGTCTTTATTCTTGTAACTTAGGCGTTGAAGTGTTTTTTTTCTTCTTAAAATAACACCACTTCCTTTGAAACTGGCTTTCAAAATAAGAGCCACTGATGTCTACTTTTTATGACTTTTCCTTTAACCTTTTGCCGTAACGCTGAAAAATAAAAACAATTGTGATTCTAGTAAAATGAAATGGATGTTTTTGATCTATTTTTGTGTTTGTCGTCAGTCCACAGTTCACTCGAGGCAACAGGAAGTTGTGTCACTTAATATATTTTCCTCTGTATTAGTTGATTATGTCAAATAAAATACATGTGTTGCCAGGAAGTTTTTCCCTTACTTTATTAACCTTGTTACCTTGTCACAATATTAATATATATATATATATATATATATATATAAACGAAGAGACCCCTCATTGTCATTTATTCACATTTCCCATAAAGTTCACTGACGGTAGCGTCGCTCACGAGACGTCACATGACCGCGCACAGCTGTGCTCGTACACATGAATTAAAAATATAGAATATAAAGATCTATAAAAGCCTGTGTCCATGTCTCGAGGTGTCCTGTGGACACTTTTACAGGCGTCTCTTTTACTATTGTGCTCAATGGGGAAATAGGAGTATTTTGTTGTTGCAGTACCCAGAGTGACCACCATGACTAAATTGTCTGCTCTATCCAGAATACATGAACCCTAACAGGAAGTTGCGTCACTGTGGCACAAAGTCCTCGTTGTAGCATCGTTAGCTCCGTGTGGACAGCGGTGTTTTGTTCGTGTGTCGCAGGTCAAATATTGCGCTTTTTCGAACGAAGCAGCGATGTCTTCACTTCCGTTTGAGAGGTTTAATCCAGGAGCGACTAACTGCTGCTGCTGAAGACATATTCACACACGTAGAAAGAATCGTCGTCGTGTACGAGGAGGAGATGATTCGTCAGCGCAAACTGTTGGAGGACGTTTATAAACCTAAAGTCAAGTTACAGCGGATAGGTGAGTACAAGCGGAATAATGAGGATTATTATTGTGTGTCGTTATGTTCCTCTCACTTTGTCTCCGTCTGTGTTTTCTGTCTTTAAACTTCACTTTGTTCTGAGAGCGTTTTGTTGTAAAGTTCACACAGTTTTTTCATCGAGTTGTTCTCCTCGCGGCGGATCCGGGGGCTTTTCAAAATAAACTTCCGCCTTTACAGGAAATGCCAGAAATAATGATAATAATAATAATATCAAAGTGTATTTTCATAACACACTTTTATAAAGACGTACTGAGAGTGTTTTCCTGTAAAGTTTCAATTGTTTTTACTCTGTGACATTTTTTCTGATGAAAAGAGAATCAGAGCAGTTTTATAGATGTTTACACAGTCTATTATGCAATAAGCTATGGTATATTGTTTTATTGTATATTTCTACTTTTTTTGGACACTTTATCTGTTTTATATACACATATATGTATGTACATTATTATTATTATTCTGTCTCCAGAGCTTCCACTGAAAGATGTTCTTCAGGAGGAGGAGGAGGAGGTTCTCACTGAGCAGCAGCTCTGGAACCAGCAGAGGAACTCCAGTCTGGACCAAGAGGAACCAGAGTCTCTACAGATTAAAGAGGAAGAGGAGGAAATCTGCAGCAGTCAGGAGCAGGAGCAGCTTGAACTGAAGCAGGAGGCTGATACCTTTATGTTGACTCCTGATAATGAAGAAAGTGATCATATGAAACCAGAACCAGACACTGACCACCAGCTCCTCTCTGCTGTAGCTGACAGTCAAGATCAGACAGGAAACAAACGTGGAGAAATTACTATCGTTGAGTCCAAAGAAGAGAAGGATCGTCAGCGCATTCTGATGAAGATGCTTTGGAAACCTGAAGTAAAGTTACAGCAGACAGGTCTGTGAAATCTCAATGTTCTTACTTAATACTTCACTGATTAGCATGTAGCTTTGTATTGCTAGTATAGCAGTATTATTTTAAACAAAGTCTGCTTCCCTCCCTCAGTTTTCCCCTGATTTCTAAAAAATAGTATCACGTCACATGACGTATTTAGAGGTTACCCATTAATTCAAGATTTGAACTACAACACAAGTTCTGCACTTTTTAGACTCACCCATAGGGGGACGAGTCTTCATTCCCAGAATGTAAACACAGTGTCCGCCATCTTTGCTAAAAGTTAGGACCGGCTCTGGCTCTCTTTAATTTGGCCTTGTAAACTGAGAAGACAATGACAGAATGTAGTTTTCAAACTGATATGGCTGCGAGGGAAAAGACCTGCTTTTTCTGCATCATCTTTTTTGTGTAAATCTAACTTGTGTAGTATAGTTATACAACAAAATCAGTAACTATTCAGCCTCCTTCCACAAGTATTTACTGTTGAACTGTGTTGTACACATGCAAGAAGGATAAGTGGAAAAAAATAACTTTATTATTCACAAAGGAAAATGTTTTACCATTGTATTCAAGGGTACAAAATAAAATAAAAAGCATGTCGAACACAATATGCAAACAAAAAATAAATAATGAAACATTGATTAAACCATGCTTCAACTGTAAAGAACAAGACAAACTTAGCATAGCTTAGCTTAGCCTTCCGTCTTCAGGCATGTACCACTCTGAGTCTCTGACCGGCAAATAATAGGAACTTCCTGCTTGTCTTTGTATTTTACTGCACGTCCCGGTACAATTTAGCACCACAGAAAACAACCCTGTGTAATTTGCAGGTCTGTAATGTATTCACCAACTAATTCCTCTCAGGGATTTGTGTCTTTACACAACTCACGCAGACGCTCATGGTCTGCTTCACTAGGGGGCGACAATGGAAACAACTTTCGCCAGGCAGCGAGCACAATGCATTCTGGGAGTTGTGGTCATTCTTGTACATGAGCCATAAATAGAATTTTCTGACTTTCTCAGCCAAGCAGGCACTTACTTCAAATATTACTTCACATTTCTACTCCATAGATGACCAAGTTTTAATAGACGTTCATCTTCTCAACGGTGAAATATGTCTTTGACACTGACGAGTGAATGTGACTCATATTGGACTGATGCAACTATGTTGTCTTTCAGTCTGACAGAGCTTGATTTACAAACCAGACATTTATACTTGTTAACCTGAATATAAAAAACTGACTCCAGGGATTTTTGAAAAACTGTTGATTTTCAAAGAAATCTGGAATATTAACTTTAACTTTAGTTTAATCATTAAGCCATTATGACAGTCATAACCTGTTCTTGTTTCTCTTTGTGTCTGCAGAGCTTCCACAGCAGAATGTCTCTAAGGTTAAGGAGGAGGAGGAGGAGGAGGTTCTCACTGAGCAGCAGCTCTGGAACCAGCAGAGGAACTCCAGTCTGGACCAAGAGGAACCAGAGTCTCTACAGATTAAAGAAGAAGAGGAGGAAATCTGCAGCAGTCAGGAGCAGGAGCAGCTTGAACTGAAGCAGGAGGCTGATACCTTTATGTTGACTCCTGATAATGAAGAAAGTGATCACATGGAACCAGAACCAGACACTGACCACCAGCTCCTCTCTGCTGTAGCTGAGAGTCAAGATCAGACAGGAAACATGAGGAATATCACAGGTGAAAAGATCCACATGTGCAACATTTGTAAGAAATGTTTTAGGTCTAAACATGGCTTGAAGGACCACATGATAACTCACACGAGTGAGAGACCATATCCCTGTGAAACGTGTGGAAAGCGTTTTCAAAGAATTTCGAGTTTGAAGCGGCACAGAAGAATTCACATGGGTGATAAGCCATATAGTTGTGAAGTGTGTGGAAGGCGTTTTGAACGCGTTTATGATTTGAAACGGCACAGAAGAATTCACATGGGTGAGAAGCTCTATGTTTGCAACGTTTGTAAGAAATGCTTTGTGGATAAAAGCAACATGATTAAACACAAGAGCACTCACAAGGGTGAGAAGCCATATAGTTGTGAAGTTTGTGGAAAGCGTTTTGGACAAAGTTCTCATTTGACAATCCACTATAGAATTCACACAGGTGAAAAGCCTTATTCCTGTGAAACATGCGGAAAATGTTTTCAATGCAGTTCTAATTTGATAATCCACATAAGAAGTCACACAGGTGAAAAGCCCCATGTTTGCAACATTTGTAAGAAATGCTTTGTGCAACAAAGTACCTTGATTAACCACATGAGAACTCACACGGGTGAAAAGCCCCATGTTTGCGACATTTGTAAGAAATGCTTTGTGCAAAAAAGTGACTTGATTAGACACACGAGAACTCACACGGGTGAAAAGCCCCATGTTTGCAACGTTTGTAAGAAATGCTTTAAGCATAAAAGTGCCATGAATAAACACATGAGAACTCACACAGGTGAAATGCCCCATGTTTGCAGCATTTGTAAGAAATGCTGTGTGGTGAAAAGTGACTTGATTAAACACATGAGAACTCACACGGGTGAGAAGCCGTATTGTTGTCAAACCTGTGGAAAGTATTTTCGATATCAATCAAATTTGATAAGACACAAAAAGTCACACGGGTGAGAAGCGATTTTCTTGTATAACGTGGAAAGTGCTTTTGACTATTGGCGTATTTGACAAGTCACAATATAATTCACACAATTGAAGAAGTCCCTTATGTGCAACATTTGTAAGAAATGCTTTGGGTATAAACATGTCTTGATGAATCACATGAGAACTCACACAGGGGACAGGCCATTTTCTTGTGAAATGTAGAAAGTGTTTTCAACAAAGTTCAGTTTTGACAAAACACGAACAAATTCACACAGGCGAGAAGCCTCATATTTGTAACATTTGTAAGAAAAGCTTTGTGCTTAAAAGAAATGTGAAGATCCACATGAGGACTCACAGGTGAGAACAAGCCATATACCACTGATATGGATGGTCTCAGAATGTTATGGAGCCTCATTTATTTGACATCTGCCAACAATACGTTGGAAAATTATTGGAGGAGAAAGAAAATACAAATCTAAAATGTAAACTCGGTTCAAAATAGATGTTGAGTACATTGTAGTCACTTGTGTAAACTTCATGGAAGCCATTAGTATAAATACTGTTGGTGATAAATTACTGGTGAAAATGAATTTCATTATCTCGACCATAACAGTGATATTAAGCTCATTCTTGAATCTGACTTTTTTTGATTGAATTAATTGTTTTTGTTTACTTCTGTAGGTAAAAGTAGTCGTCTTTGATTTAATGAAATTAGTCTTTTTATTTTCATCAATTGTCCTGGAAACTGTATTTCTTTCAAAGATCTATCGTATGCGTCAAACTCCTGTAAATTAAAGTTTTGAGTTTGTATTTTCTGCAAATGTTTTTAACCCTTTTTTTTTTTTTTTTTTAAATACACAACTGATGCTACAAAATAACACTTTCATTTAAAGATTATTGTTGTGATTTAAAGTCTTTATTCTTGTAACTTAGGCGTTGAAGTGTTTTTTTCCTTTTCAAATAACACCACTTCCTTTGAAACTGGCTTTCAAAATAAGAGCCACTGATGTCTACTTTTTATGACTTTTGCTTAAACCTTTTGCCGTAACGCTGAACAATAAAAACAATTGTGATTCTAGTAAAATGAAATGCATGTTTTTGAGCTATTTTTGTGTTTGTCATCAGTTCACTCCCGGAAACAGGAAGTTGTGTCACTTTATATTTTCCTCTGTATTTGTTGATTATGTCAAATAAAATCCATGTGTGTTGCCAGGAAGTTTTTCCCTTACTTTGTTAACCTTGTTACCTTGTCACAATATATATATATATACATATATATATATATATATATATATATATAAACGAAAAGACCCCTCATTGTCATTTATTCATATTTCTCATAAAGTTCACTGACGGTAGCGTCGCTCACGAGACTTCACATGACCGCGCACAGCTGTGCTCGTACACATGAATTAAAAATATAGAATATAAAGATCTATAAAAGCCTGTGTCCATGTCTCGAGGTGTCCTGTGGACACTTTTACAGGCGTCTCTTTTACTATTGTGCTCAATGGGGAAATAGGAGTACTTTGTTGTTGCAGTACCCAGAGTGACCACCATGACTAAATTGTCTGCTCTATCCAGAATACATGAACGCGAACAGGAAGTTGCGTCACTGTGGCACAAAGTCCTCGTTGTAGCATCGTTAGCTCCGTGTGGACAGCGGTGTTTTGTTCGTGTGTCGCAGGTCAAATATTGCGCTTTTTCGAACGAAGCAGCGATGTCTTCACTTCCGTTTGAGAGGTTTAATCCAGGAGCGACTAACTGCTGCTGCTGAAGACATATTCACACACGTAGAAAGAATCGTCGTCGTGTACGAGGAGGAGATGATTCGTCAGCGCAAACTGTTGGAGGTCGTTTATAAACCTAAAGTCAAGTTACAGCGGATAGGTGAGTACAAGCGGAATAATGAGGATTATTATTGTGTGTCGTTATGTTCCTCTCACTTTGTCTCCGTCTGTGTTTTCTGTCTTTAAACTTCACTTTGTTCTGAGAGCGTTTTGTTGTAAAGTTCGCTCGTTTTGTCCTTCGTGTGTTCTCCTCGCGACGGATCCGGGGGCTTTTCAAAATAAACTTCCGCTTTTACAGGAAATGCCCAAAATAATAATACTCATAATAATAATATCAAACTGTATTTTACAACAAACTTTGTAAATATACAATACGTACAATATACCATAGCTAAATGCATAAATAGACACTAAATACTAGAGTTGTTCCGATTTCGGTACCAGTTTCTGAAAGGCCTCCTTCTTCGTCGCTCTTAAAACAATTGTGCTGCTAAATACGACGACAAACATAAAGCCTATACATTATTTAGGGCCATATTGATCGATATTGATCATTTTTCATGATCAATATCGATCATGAAAAATCGATATTTTTAACACTCACATTCTAAACTCACTAACTTTCCTCTTATTTGAATCACTTCAGTTCTCAGTCAGACCACACAGAGGAAAATGGTCATGTGTAGCATGGACATTACCCTATCAAAATTTAGTTTAGATAGCGGCACAGGTATTTGGGCTAGGATCAGAAGACCAAGTTAGACTCTAGGAGTGGAGAGTGAGACACTGAACACAGTTTAAGTTAAATCACACCATATAATTGTGAACCATAACCATAATGAATATTTACAACAATAAATACAATCGGATACGAATGGCCATTCATAGAAAATACAATATGCACAATTCATCAATTTATCTTTAAACAATTTCTTTGCAGCGCACATATAACCCGTAATATCCAAAGAACAAAGTTCAAACTTCGCCTGTAATGGCAAAGAATAACCACCATACAATGACTTGAGTGTACAAATGAAAAAAAAAAGGAAAACAGTCTATACATATTGCTACTAATGAGTTTTAAAGGCAAAGGTTTAAGAAGAGGAGCGGCTGCAAAAAGAGCCTCCTACCCGCCCGACTAGAGCAGTGGGGAGCAGTGGAGATTCGGTAGATTCTCCCCAGCAGAGTCTTCAGGCTTTGTGCCCAGGCTAGAATCCTAGCTCGCCATCAACCTGGCCTGTATAAAGAACAGGTCCGATTAACTATTCAAATTACTACAACCAAATAACACCAAATACATTGAATTAATAACAGTACATCAATATTGATAATACAAATCTTAGGTCACAATATATAAATTCATGTGAATAATTATTATGATATTTGTTATATTAAAATATTAATCACAGTAATGCCTCCAACAAGACTGACGTTAAAGTGCTTTTTTCAGGTCAGGCAGAACATATTCCAAAAAGGCACGATTACAGCATTAACCGCACCAACAGGTAGCGGCTAAAGCTAATCATAAACACTATTAGTTCGACTCACCAATTCCCGCAATCCGATCAGCGTACGGCTCCGTTTCAGACACTCATAGGCCCCGGTAATCGGCTCCTATGTTTCGACAGTAATTTCGCTTAGTTGCAGAGTGGTTTGATGAGATATTAAGTGCCAATGATACGACGTACCTGCAGCAAACATTTTCCCCGGCGCGCTCCTCTTGCTACTACCGGCAACAAGCCACACTATAATACGTCAGCCGACGCTCCGTCACGTGACGGCCAACATGACGGCGTAACGTGATGACGTAACGGTGTGACGTAATGACGCACATTATTAGAAAAGGGAATAAAATAAGGGCTTTTTCACCCGGGTTACACATGTCAATCACGTTGATGAGATTTTTAAAACCAAACTTCTGAACTATACTGACTGAAGTTCTGTGAAGAGTCACTGCCTCAATTATGTCTTTGGAACGTTTAGATTTGTTATCATAGGCCACTGTTGCAGAGTATCTGTGTATCTCCACACGTCGAGGCAGATGATGTTGATCGCAAGCATGGAAGCAACCTGGTTACGAGGGAGGGACTGACTTTGTTCATGCAACCAAAGCTGCTTCGTCTGTTTCTCTAGCGCTTATTCTTCATCAACACTGTGAAAACTGTACAGAACAATGTAAGTGACACTGTTGGGTACATTAGCGCATTGAGCACATCATAGCATGTAGCTTAGTCTACAACAGAACATAAATATATACATTCAAACAATAAAATACCTCGTTGGCTGCATGTCACAATGAGGGAATTGTCCACGAAACGTAATGGCGATTGTCCTCGATGCCGTTCTTTATCCTTTTCCTGACGAGCGTAGCTTATAATGTCCGTGCCACAAGGTTTTTTTTACAAGTATTTTGCATTCACAGTTGTTGTATATCCTTTTTCTCTCTTTGTGTCTGCAGAGCTTCCACAGCAGAATGTCTCTAAGGAGGAGGAGGAGGAGGTTCTCAGTGAGCAGCAGCTCTGGAACCAGGAGAGGAACTCCAGTCTGGACCAAGAGGAACCAGAGTCTCTACAGATTAAAGAGGAAGAGGAGGAAATCTGCATCAGTCAGGAGCAGGAGCAGCTTGAACTGAAGCAGGAGGCTGATACCTTTATGTTGACTCCTGATAATGAAGAAAGTGATCACATGGAACCAGAACCAGACACTGACCACCAGCTCCTCTCTGCTGTAGCTGAGAGTCAAGATCAGACAGGAAACAAACGTGGAGAAATTACTATCGTTGAGTCCAAAGAAGAGAAGGATCGTCAGCGCAGACTGATGAAGATGCTTTGGAAACCTGAAGTAAAGTTACAGCAGACAGGTCTGTGAAATCTCAATGTTCTTAATACTTCACTGATTAGCATGTAGCTTTGTATTGCTAGTATAGCAGTATTATTTTAAACAAAGTCTGCTTCCCTCCCTCAGTTTTCCCCTGATTTCTAAAAAATAGTATCGCGTCACATGACGTACTTAGAGGTTATCCATTAATTCAAGATTTGAACTACAACACGAGTTCTGCACATTTTAGACTCACCCATAGGGGAACAAGACTTCATTCCCAGAATGTAAACACAGTGTCCGCCATCTTTGCTTAAAGTTACGCCCGGCTCTGGCTCTCTTTAATTTGGCCTTGTAAACTGAGAAGACAACGACAGAATGCAGTTTTCAAACTGATATGGCTGCGAGGGAAAAGACCTGCTTTTTCTGCACCATTTTTATTGTGTAAATCTTTCTCGTCTAGCAGGGATTAACCTCTTCTTCACGGGGCAGCGTCAGACGCAGTGACAAAAGAGTCATTAAACCATGTCTAACTTTAACAAACACAGACATGCTGCATACCCACAGAAAGGTCAGAAACTCAGCTAAAAGCTCATATAAACCATTCTTATGTTCACGAAACACAGTTAAAACACCGATGGACCAAACAGCAGGAGCGGAAAAAAAAACGTCACAGCAAACACATTGAAAATCGGCATCGGAGCGTCGGCGTGATTATGTAAACAAAAAAACACGTGTCAGCTGGACAGCCGAGAAACCACAGATTCCAGCGGTACAATTTGTATCACTCTACGACCAAGATTCACGAATCCAGCCACAAAAAAAGAGCAAAACAACAACTTACTTTCAAGCAGAAATGTCGTCTTACCTTTGCTGTTTATCAAAACAAGTTATTTCCACAGGAACAAAACCACTTCTAATGAAGAACTACACTTCCCAGCATGCTTTGGGAACAAATCCCGGTCTGATTGATCATTACAGAGCGACATTAGATCGTTCTGATTAGAGAAAGGCGAATGTCCGCCTAAATGCGTCATATGCATTTATGTCCTTTTGACTCGCGAATGAAGTGATTCACACGCATTTGGAGACCGGGGTCTGATTCTATTGGTGTAGAGGTTTAAAATGAGCTGTCAATCACCCTAATTGACCAAGGTAAGCCAGAGCTATGGCGCTGCGTAACTGAAGACGCTGCAGAGTCACAGAGTTGTTATTACGCACCGTACAGGAAGCATCGATTTACAGCGAGTTATCATACTTTTTTTTCAAAACAAGTTCTTTTTAGATCTGTAGTGACATGTAAATAAAATTGAATGGGTTTTTAATAATTTGGTACCTAAGAAATCTCAAATGGCACAGATGGTGCCAAACTGTGCCAAAAGAGAGAACGCCTAGACATCTCTTTACTAAAACCTCTGTAATTTCACTCTGCTTCACTTCAGCAGCATCAGACTTTGCACAGCTCATGTCCACATGTTGTTACGTGACCTCCATGTGTTTTTAAGCTCCTACTGCATATTTTAAAGGTGATATTTGCTTTAAAATGCAATATTTTTTTAGGCGAGAGGAAACAAATCCTTCATTTATGCTGTGTTCCATGTACATTTACTCTGACACAGTGGCATCTTCAGTGAAACTTACACCTCTGGTGGAATCTCACAAGTGTTATCTGTAGTTTGATATCAAGATAATTCACATAAAGCTTGTAACTGCAGAGATTTACTCTATTTAGTTTTGTCATGTCATTTTCGAGCAGGGACTCCAAAAAGAGGGTCAGGAAGAAGTGGTTAAAACTAACTTTTTTCACCACCGTCCCGGAAACGTCCCGAAAAAACATTTTGAACCGTTGAGAATCTTCCCGAAAATCTTTTTTACATTTTGAGTTGTTACTTACTGATAATATAATAAAAACACAATACATTATGTTGTTAATAAATAATATATTTATTGCCAGACTAGATTTGTTGTGTTGTTGTAGATGACAAACAACACGCTCAGTCACAGAACTGTGGCCTACCTGACCTTCTGCCACTACTCCACCATTTAGTGACTGCATTTAGTGGGTTGTAGTCGTCATGAGAAGGGCCAGGGCAGTGCCAACACTGTTGTCTTTCCCTCCAGATAACAACAGTCTGAGCTTGACTTACAAACCTGACATTTATACTTGTTAAACCTGAATATAACAAACTGACTCCTGGGATTATTGAAAAACTGTTGCGTTTAAAAAAACATCCGAAATATCCTGGAGGAAAATGAACTTAAGTTTAATCATTAAGCCATTATGACAGTCATAACCCATTCCAATGTGTCTGCAGAGCTTCCACAACAGAATGTTCTGGAGGAGGAGGAGGTTCTCACTGAGCAGCAGCTCTGGAACCATCAGAAGAACTCCAGTCTGGACCAAGAGGAACCAGAGTCTCTACAGATTAAAGAGGAAGAGGAGGAAATCTGCACCAGTCAGAAGCAGGAGCAGCTTGAACTGAAGCAAGAGCAGCTTGAACTGAAGCAGGAGGCTGATACCTTTATGTTGACTCCTGATAATGAAAAAAGTGATCACATGAAACCAGAACCAGACACTGACCACCAGCTCCTCTCTGCTGTAGCTGAGAGTCAAGATCAGACAGGAAACATGAGGAATATTACAGGTAAAAAGACCCATACATGCAACATTTGTAAGAAATGCTTTACGTCTAAATATGGCTTGAAGTACCACATGACAACTCACATGAGTGAGAGGCCATATCCCTGTGAAACTTGTGGAAAGCTTTTTCCAGAAGTTTCCCATTTGAAACGGCACAGCTTATCTCACATGGGTGAGAAGCCCCATGTTTGCAACGTTTGTAAGAAATGCTTTGCGGAAAAAAGTACCTTGATGAGACACATGATAACTCACACGGGTGAAAGGCCACATTCTTGTGAAACGTGTGGAAAGCGTTTTCCAAGAATTTCGAGTTTGAATCAGCACAGAAGAATTCACATGGGTGAGAAGCCCTATACTTGTGAAATGTGTGGAAACCGTTTTGTACAAGTTTCCCAATTGAAACGGCACAGAAGAATTCACATAGATGAGAAGCCCTATGTTTGCAACGTTTGTAAGAAATGCTTTGCGCATAAAAGCAACATGATTAAACACATGAACACTCACACGGGTGAGAAGCCATATAGTTGTGAAGTGTGTGGAAAGGGTTTTGGACAAAGTTCTCATTTGACAATCCACAATAGAACTCACACAGGTGAAAAGCCTTATTCCTGTGAAACGTGTGGGAAGCGTTTTCGACACGGTTCTTATTTGGTAACCCACAGAAGGACTCAC
Organism: Microchirus variegatus; assembly: GCF_963457635.1. Lineage (NCBI taxonomy): Eukaryota > Metazoa > Chordata > Actinopteri > Pleuronectiformes > Soleidae > Microchirus > Microchirus variegatus. The sequence continues at coordinate 26,459,072 of NC_139813.1, forward strand.
ACAGGTGAAAAGCCTTATTTCTGTGAAACGTGTGGAAAGGGTTTTCAATGCAGTTCTCATTTGGTAATCCACATAAGAACTCACACCGGTGAAAAGCCCCACGTTTGCAACATTTGTAAGAAAGGCTTTGCGGATAAAAGCGCCATGATTAAACACGTGAGAATTCACACAGGTGAAAAACCCCATGTTTGCAGCATTTGTAAGAAATGCTTTAGGGAGAAAAGTGACTTGAATAAACACATGAGAATTCACACGGGTGAGAAGCCATATTGTTGTCAAACCTGTGGAAAGTATTTCCGATATCAATCAAATTTTCTAAAACACAAAAGGTCACACGAGTGAGAAGCGATTTTCTTGTATAACGTGGACTTTTGGCGTATTTGAAGTCACAAAATAATTCACACAAGTGAGAAGTCATTTATTTGACATCTGCCAACAATACGTTGGCAAATTATCGGAGGAGAAAGAAACTGCAAATCTGAAACGTAAACTCAGTTCAAAATAGATTTTGAGCACATTGTAGTCACTTGTGTAAACTTCATGGAAGCCATTAGTATAAATACTGTTGGTGATAAATTACTGGTGAAAATGAATTTAATTATTTCGACCATGACAGTGGGTTTTTGTTCACTTCTGTAGGTAAAAGTAGGCGTCTTTGATTTTTGTGAAATTAGTCTATTTTTATTTTCATCAATTGTCCTGGAAACTGTATTTCTTTCAAACATTTAAAGTGGTTGTCAAAGTCAAATAAGTTTTGAATTTGATTTTGCTTTCAAAATAAGAGCCACTGATGTCTGCTTTTTATGACTTTTGAGTAAACCTTTTGCCGCAACGCCGAACAATAAACACGTTTCACAGTCGCGATTCGAGTAAAATGAAATGCATGTTTTCCACTGTAATAGTTGATTATATAAAATCAAATCCACGTTTTTTAAGTGTGCTGCCTTGATCTGAAATGAACTCCATGACGTGGCATCGTCAACATCATCAACACAGACGCAGTAATATCATTTGTATTTATTAGTTTTGTTTTTTCAGACAACAGGAAGTTTTTCCCTGACCTTGTTAACCCTTGTTTACCTTGACACAATATTTAATAAAAATAATAATAATGTAAATGAAAAACCCTCTCATTGTCTTCATTTATTCACATTTCTCATAAAGTTTCTGGTTTTTCTGAATAATTATTTTTTGGATTAATTTTTTGTCTGGTCCATAAATATTGGGACATGGACACAATTGTAATTTTTTGCCTTTGCCTACACCACTAGAATGGATTTGAAATGAAACGAACAAGGTGTGCTTTAACGGCACACTTTCAGCTTGAATTTGAGGGTATTTACATCCAAATCGCTGTAGGAAATACAACACTTTTTATGTTACGTTCCTTCCACTTTTTAGGGGTCCAAAAGTAATGGGACGACTGACTGAAAAGCTATTTCATGGACAGGTGTGGGCTTTTCCCTCGTTATGTCATCTTCAATTCGGCAGGTAAAAGTTGTGGAGATGATTCCAGGAGTGACATTTGGAATCTGTTGCTGTTAACTTTTTTTTATGCTCCGCGCTCGACGAGCGACGTGGAGCAAATAGCGTTTGCACCGTTCTGTCAAAAATGAACACCTTCCTGTGCGCGTACGTCCTTCACATTTTGCAGGATTGTTAAGTGGGTGAATATCTCCAGGCGTTCTTTTCGTTTTGTCCAAAAACCTTTTTTTCTGAATTTTTACGCTTTTTTTTTTTGCGGGGAAATGTGAGAAATGTGTAAACGGAACTTTACGAGCTTGTCAACGCGATAACATGACAAATATTCAACATATTGATGTCAAACTGGCACTGTCCATGCCTCTTACAAGCATCTTGGACAAGTTCGAAGATCGGTGACCTTGACCTACTTTTCAAGGTCACAGCTGCACTTGAAACTTGAAAAATAGCCAAAAACCGGCACTTTTCAACCTTGTCAAAGCGATAGCTTGACAAATATTTATTGTATCGCTGCCAAACTGGCACTGTGGATGCCTCTTACAAGTATCTTGAACAAGTTTGAAGATCGGTGACCTTGACCTACTTTCCAAGGTCACCGCTGCACACCACATGTCCAAAGTGGCCTTCGTTGCCTATGCAAATTTTGCTTTAAAATTGGCATAAAAATGTGGGCGCATGGACTCAGCGCGGAGCATTAGTAGTCGTCGACTATCACCACTCTAGTCTTAACTATTATTGAGATTTTAGATTTCAGAGGAAGTTTCCTGCATTTTCATAGATGCCCCTGATGATAATGATTGTTCTTTGAACCTCTTCATCAAGAAGATAAGATAAGAGAGTCAGGGGGTTTGTGAGATGAGATGAGAGGTGTCGAGGTTGTGGGAGGTGAACTGGGAAGTGAAAGGAGGGGGCTGATGGTCGGTCAGTGTACTGGAGATGCAGATGAAAGGGGTTGCAGCCGGGTTGACTGGGTCGGGGGAGGGTGGGGAGGGTGTGAGGCTGATCAATCCTTTTGAAGAATCAGTTTAGGTCGTTGGCCCACCTCTGGTCCCAGACAGCCAGTCCAGCTTCTTGTGTCCAGAGATGGATTTCAGGCCTCTCCAGACTCCACTGACATCTTTCTGCTTTAGCTTGATGTAACAATGTAATGTAACAATTTGCCTCTCAGACAGAGTTTAAAAAAAAAGAAGATTTTGTTTGTTTCTTTAAACTTCTGAATCACTTTTCCTAACTGTCTTTTAGGATATATCGTCTACAAGTGCCAACTTGGCTGTGTGCAAAGTGGCCATTATCACTGTGTCTTTTGCACAAAAGTCCTTATAAGAAAAGAGTCAGTTGTCCGGCACCTTATTACCTGCTGCAAGACGGCATCCACGGTGACTCCAACACCCGCGGAGATGTACAAACGTGGAACTCAGTTTGACTCGAGGTAAGTCAGATAATTTAGAAAACTGTTAAACCAACTTTCACAGCAGTGTATATTCCCAAATGTATGGGAGTGACTTCATTATTTTGTTGTACCATTTTGTCTTATCAGTGAGATAACACCTTGTTTCATTCACGGTGAAATGTGTCGCTATGTCGTCATTCCGAGGGAGGTTAAAACATCGCGTGTTTTACCGCCTATACTTACACAAAGTGGAACCACTAAAACATGACTGAGTCTTATTTTTTTCACATTTTGGGGACTGGTATGGCCCACTGAGTCCCAAATATAAGTACTAAAAGGTTAAGGTTAAAGTTGATTTTTGCACAATAGGGGACCTTTAAACAAATAAAAATAATATATCACTAATTCCTTGTATTCATTACATGGATTTGAAAGTTATACAACTTTCTGTGCAGTGTTTCAGTGATGATGTAAACACTAATGCCTTTGTATTTGTCTCTGTTCTAGCTCTTACGATGTTGGTGTTGTTGTTGATCGAATTATAAAGACAAGGTCAAAAGGAATTAAGGAAACAATAAAACACTTCAGACCATCACCAGTAAAGCTTCATCATTTTTCAACTGGCGCTACATGATCATTATATCATAAACGTGATAATTATGTGTATAATCTGCATTTATATATTTTAGCAGTTTGGCTATATTATTTAATAGTTTACAAAGTGGCTTTAATTCATCATAAATTGCATACAAAGTACACTTCTGTGTTCATAAATGTCAACGAGTTTTTTATTCGTCTCTATTATTGTCGCACACCGTGGTAAAAGAAGTCTGTCAATGAGTTTGTATGAGATACGCGTGTATAAATAAAGTTTCAACAAAAGTAAACGTCATCACGTCAGACGTGATCTCTCAGCCAATCAGTGTTGAGGAGGCGTGTCTGCGTGTAAGGGGAGTGCCTGTAATGGTCTGGCGTGAGGTCTGCGGTCTGCAGTTAGACCTACTTCGATAAAAGGAGAAAGTTTCGGTTTTCTTCGTGTGTCGCAGGTCAAATATTCCGGTTATTATGGACGAAACCGCGATGTCTTCACTTCCGTATTTGAGAGAGTTGATCCTCGGGCGACTAACTGCTGCTGCTGAAGACATATTCACACACGTAGAAAGAATTATCGTCGTGTACGAGGAGGAGATGATTCGTCAGCGCAAACTGTTGGAGGTCGTTTATAACCCTAAAGTCAAGTTACAGCGGATAGGTGAGTACAAGCGGATGTAGTTTCGTCAGGCTTCCCTGTTCTTGAGAACAACAGGTGATGAGATGATGATGTAGAATGAGACTCCGTGACACAAGACTTCACCAAACAAAGAGATCTTTATTTTGTAACAAGTCAAGTGTCATTTCCGAGCACTGCAGTTGCTTGGGAGCGCTTCAGCCGAATTCTCCAGAAGCACTGCCCAACAGTCGGCAAGACTATACATTTTATAGGACATTTAGCCATCCTACTATACATCACCTCCTGCCCTTATAAGGTCTTCTATCTTTAGTCACGCATAGTTGCCCCTTCACGGCATAAACAAAACACATGTTAACCTTTGCATCCCTGTGCTGGCTAACTGAGGCCCATACATAGCAATGTCCAGTCAGTCCTGCAGACTTCCCTTGTAACCATGTGCACCTCGCCTCCCCTTCATCCTGAGGAACCTTGTAGCCATGTGGTGCGTAAGCACCAGGACTCCTCACATCCTGGGGAACCTTGTGCTCTTTGGTGTGGCGGAATGGGCCTTGAGCATTTGAGGTGGAATTTCGCTGTGTTAATGTGTTCATCTAAGACACTTCACGGAATAATGAGGATTATTATTGTTATTATTGTGTGTCTTTGTTCTTCTGTCTTTGTTGTTTTCCTCTCGACGGATCTGGGGGCTTTTCAAAATAAACTTCCGGTTTCACCGGAAATGCCCGAAACGAGCGTAATAATATCAAAGTTAATTTCGTAATAGAGCGGAAACTAACGATCGTTATCCATAATAATCAGCCGATTAGTTTCTCGATTAACTGATTAATCGTTTGGTCCATAAAATGTCAGAAAATTAAAAAAAAAAAAAGTAGATCAGTTTTAATGATTTCTTTGTTCTTTATTTATTTTTAATTGTTTAACTTTTTAATTCGTTTTTATTCTATTTTTTTTTTTTTTTTTTAATTGAGCTCTTACTATTCCTTTATGTGCTTCATAAATAAACTTGACTTGACTTATTAATATCAAATTTAAGAAGCTGAAACAACCAGAAATATTGTTTTAATCATGAAAAAAATAGCTAAATATAACGATTCATTTAGTAATCAGTCAATAACCGATTAATGGTTTCAGCTCTATTATATAACGCGCTTTTCTCAACACGCACTGAGAGCGTTTTCCTGTAAAGTTTGTTTTCTGGTGAAAAGAGAATCAGAGCAGTTCTACAGACGTTTACACACAGGTTTTTCAGACTGAATCATCAAAGGATTCTGTGCTGTGACGTGGGCAGGAATCCAGACTGGAACTGTTCGTAAAGGTCATTGTTATGGAGATGTGCATTTATCTGTGAAGCCACTGCTTTCTCCAGAATCTTTCTTTCTTAAGTACAGAACCAGAGGTGAGGGAGGAGTGAATGGTGGCAGTTATCAGAGGTAACAAGGAGAGGAGACAGGCAGTGACTAAGGAAGTAGGAAACGGGTCAAGGTGACATGTAGATGTTTTAGATCAGGAATGTCAACAACAGAGGGCAGTTGGAAGCTTGAGAATGATTGAGAGAAGAGGGCAGGGAATTTGAGGAGTCAGTTGCTGGAGGATCCTGTGTATTTTTTTGATGATCTCCTGGTGATCTGAGGAGTAGAACTGGAGTGGAACCTTCATTCATGATACTGGTAAATCCTGCGTTTGTCCGGCTACTGTTTCAGTTAAAATAAATATCTGCTCTTAAAAACCTCTCTTACACCAGGTTTATTTATTAAGACATGCTTGAGCATTGCACACACATGTTGCATGAGTTAGACTCATTGACAGCTCGCTAATATATAAGAGCAGCATTGAGTCGCATCACTTCATTCCAGTGATCACAGAATTTGACAGAAAAAAACAACAGAGCTTAAACGTGCCTAAAACATTTGCACAATACTGTATATGTATATATATATATACTATATATACTCTATATGTATATAAAAACCTGTATTCTGTTTTTATTCATGCTTTACACAACGGCCCAACTTCATTGGAATCTGGGTTTGAAGGTTAAACCTCATCCATGGGCTAAGAATAACATGATGATATCGTCACTTTATTTAGTTCTCTTATCAATGTCCTTACATATTCATTTGTGCCTGCAGAGCTTCTGCAGAAAGATGTTCTTCATGATGATGAGGAGGAGGAGGTTCTCAGTGAGCAGCAGCTCTGGAACCAGGAGAGGAACTCCAGTCTGGACCAAGAGGAACCAGAGTCTCCGCAGAAAGAAGAAGAAGAGGAGGAAATCTGCTCCAGTGAGGAGCAGGAGGCTGATGCCTTTATGTTGACTCCTGATGAACCAGAACCAGACACTGACCACCAGCTCCTCTCTGCTGTAGCTGAGAGTCGAGATCAGACGAATATTATAGGCGAAAAGCCCCATAGGTGCAACATTTGTAAGAAATGCTACGTGCATAAACGTAGCTTGAAGTACCACATGAGAATTCACGCGGTCGAGAGGCCACGTTGTTGTGAAACACGTCGAAAGTCCTTTCAATTTTCGGTAAATTTGAGAAGACGCAGAAAAACTCTCACAAGTGAGAAGCCCTATGTTTCCGACATTTATAAGAAAGGTTTTGCGAATAAAGATTCCCCAACAAGCAGCAGGAAAACTCACACAGGTGAGAAGCCCCATGTTTGCAACATTTGTAAGAAATGTTTTGGGAATAAAGTTTCCTTGACAAAACACAGGAAAATTCACACCGGTGAAAAACCCCATGTTTGCAACATCTGTAAGAAAGGTTTTGTGCACAGACGAAACTTGGTGACCCACATAAGAACACACACCGGTGAGAAGCCCCATGTTTGTAACATCTGCGACAAGTGTTTTTCGCAAAGACGAACCTTGGTGTACCACACAAGAACTCACACGGGTGAAAAGCCCCATGTTTGCGATATTTGTAAGAAGTGTTTTGCGCGTAAGGATACCTGGATACTCCACATGAGAACTCACAGGTGAAAAAAAAAACCTATGTTTGCAAAGTTTGTAACACACCTTTTGCACATAAACGATCCTTGATGTACCACACTGGAACTCACAAGTGACGAGAAGCCATATGCTTCTGACGTCCATGAGAAGAAGTTACAGTATTTGTGTATATTAATAATCCTTATATGATGACTGTCCTGATCATTTAAACCACATCATTTTATGTGGCCTGCGAGTGATTAATTGTTCTTAAAAACCTGTTTAAAAATTGCTCTATGCTGCTTTAAGTCGTGCGTTGACTATAAACTACATTTCCCACAATGCATTGTGATTGTGTTACCCACAAAGTGACGGCACCGCCACTAGATTGCAGTGTATCATTGTGCAGAAAGTTATTTAGCAATATTATACGGAGTAGTTACCTTTATTTTACATTATATTTAGTTAAATTTATTCTGTATGACAGTTACATCTGGCCCTTTGAGGGTAACCATTATGCTGCTCTGGCCCTCAGTGAAAATGAGTTTGTCAACCCTGCTGTAAAGTCCTGGAAAGTTTTGAGTTTGTACTTTTTTTTTTTTTTAGCAAATAAATGTAAAGTTATTGTAGCAAATATTGTTTGCCATTGTTATTCATCACCGGTTTAATAAATGAATGGACTTTTGAAGCCATTCTGTCATTTTTCATTATTGTAAGAACTCGTGAAGGTGCTGCAGTTCCATCTTCCACACCACGAGGTGGCGGTAGTTTGGCCAGTTTAAACTCAAAGAACAGGAAACGGAAACGGCGCGTCGAGCTAGCGCTGTTAGCTCGGTCTGTTGCTACGAAAACACAAAAGACATTACGGTGTGTTTTTTAAACGTGTCGCGGTTAAATACTCCACTTTTTTTCCGTAACGAAGCAGCGATGTCTTCACTTCAGTGTTTGAGAGATTTAATCAGCGGTCGACTAACTGCTGCTGCGGAAGAAATCTTCACACACGTAGAAAGAATCGTCGTCGAGTACGAGGAGGAGGTGAATCGTCAGCGCAGACTGTTGGAGATCGTGTGTAAACCTCGGCTACAGTTACAGCGGATAGGTTTGTACAAGCACACTGATCTTTAGAAACACGTTATCGTGCTAAAGTTCACTCTTTTTCCACAAGAGTCGTGTTTCGTTCCGCAGACATGTTCGACTTATTTGAGTGCACTCGGGAAAAGAAACATCCATGTATCCCAGAATGCATTTCACCGGAACACATCGGCAGAGGAAAACGCATGAAAAAACGTAAAAATAAAAACAATCTGATGTCGTGGAAGACAGTTTAGATATAATTTTAGCCGAGAAATGAATCATTTAGAATTCAAAAATGTGGTTTGTGTGTTAAAGACATGACGTATTTACAGTAGGGCTCGGGCACCGCGTTGCATTCTGGGACTCCGCGAATGTAAACAAACCGCAAGTGAACGAGGAGAAGAAGCATAGTTGGGAGAAAGAAAATAAAGAAAAAAGATGTTAAAATCCCAAAAAGAATGTTGAATTTACCGGGATACGTTAAATAGGGAAGCCAGCGACCGGTATGTGGAGAAAACTGGCACACCTGAGGTTATTTGCTGAAACAAGATGCCTCTGCACAGCAGCTGTCAGTTATGGCTGTCAAATCTCCTAACACTGTAACAGTCCCACAAGTATTATATATATATACACACAATACATATATCATATATTGTATAAATACCTATTTATTTATAGTATTGAAAGAATTTATAAGACTGTGGATATGATGTGTGGTGAGAGAGCGAGAGCAGCAGACGGCAACAGAACCAGCTGTTCATTTGTTTTCGTTATTGCTGACAATAAACAGACTATTTACGCAAACAACACAGTATCTCCGTCCTCCAAGTAGTAGTAGTGAATTAAAGGAAGCCAACATGGCGGCAATGCCAAGTAATGACATCACATGCCCGACCCCATTATTTTTGTTTCTAATGTAAAGTCAAAGTTATACATTGTTAATATTGTATTTATTTGAACTTGGAGTTTTAGATTGAAATTAAAGTTGCACTGGTGCACAGTATACTGTATATTTATATTTACATAAACGCATTAAGATAAACATTAAAGTTATTAATATCGCAAATTACATGTTAATTTATCAGCGCTCTGACAGTTGTTCCTTGTGTCTGCAGAGCTTCCACAGCAGCACGTCTATAATGAGGAGGAGGAGGAGGAGGAGGAGGAGGAGGTTCTCACTGAGCAGCAGCTCTGGAACCAGGAGAGGAACTCCAGTCTGGACCAAGAGGAACCAGAGTCTCTACAGATTAAAGAGGAAGAGGAGGAAATCTGCAGCAGTCAGGAGCAGGAGCAGCTTGAACTGAAGCAGGAGGCTGATACCTTTATGTTGACTCCTGATAATGAAGAAAGTGATCACATGGAACCAGAAGCAGACACTGACCACCAGCTCCTCTCTGCTGTAGCTGAGAGTCAAGATCAGACAGGAAACATGGGGAATGTCACAGGTGAAAAGCCCTACATGTGCGACATTTGTAACAAATGCTTTGCGCATAAATGTAGCTTGAAGTACCACATGAGAACTCACACAGGTGAGAGGCCATATTCTTGTGAGACGTGTGGACGGTGTTTTCAAAGAAATTCGCATTTGATGGATCACAAAAGAACTCACACAGGTGAAAGGCCATACTCTTGTGACACATGTGGACGGTGTTTTGCAGAGCGCTCGACATTATACAAACACAAAAGCATTCATACGGGTGAGAAGCCCTATGTGTGCAACATTTGCAAGCAATGCTTCAGGCACAAAAGCAACTTGATTCGACATACGAGAATTCACACAGGTGAGAAGCCGTATCCTTGTGAAACGCGTGGACAGCGTTTTCATCATAGTCGAAATTTGCAAATCCACAAATTCAAATCCCACAGGTGAAAAAGTCTTATATGTGCAGCATTTGTAAGACTCAACGCATTTGTGAGACGAACTCACACACGAGGACATGAGGAGCAATTTCAAACTTTGGTCATGTGACACCTCATGTTAACACACTCCAGTGTTTATCAGTTAGGAACACAGTGTTTTGTGTTTCCGTTATGAGGCAGAGCATTTATTTGCAGAGTTTCATCAACAAAACCACACAGAAACTGCTGAGTGAAGGGTTAGATCTCATGATTCTTATTTTGTCAGAAAGAGACTGAATTTGTGTATGTTTTATGTACATTTCCTCACAATATAATATGATTTGGAAGCATCACTGAATGCATTGTTTAAAGTCTCTAATGCTTTGTCATCAAATATTTATTTTACTTTTATAAAGTCGAGCTATCTATTTGGACATTTAAATTTTTGTGCTGTTTATCGGTGGCTTCCAGTTGAAGTTTTATTTATTATAATAGTAAGAATTGAAATGATACACATTTGAAAATCATTGAATAGTAAAGTAGTGTAATAATAAATATGATTTTTTAGAGGAAAGGAACAAAAAATCGTGGGGATTTTAACTATGTGCAGTTCTGTCTTCAGGCCAGGAGGTGGCAGTAAAGCACCAAAGAAAGAGGTGGAGATCCTTCTGTGAAACCTCAATGTTTTAATAAAAACAGTTTGGCTCATACAGGACTTTTTCCACTTTGTTTTTTTTCCATCCAGATGATTTTCAAATCTTATGTTTTTTTTTACACCTTAAACCTGTAGTAAAGTTACTGACTGCTGTGATTTTTAAAAGTATTTTGGATTCAGCGGTGTCGCTTACAATCAGGCTGAAATATGGAGTAGAAAAATAACCTCAGTTTTTATTGTCGAAACCAAGAGCCACTGACGACAGCTTTTTACCACTTTGGCTTAAACCTTTTGCCAGAACACGTAAACGAGCACAAATGTGTTGTGTTCAGGTTCATACGTTCATAAATTGCCTAAAATGACTCTCGGAATAATATCGGTACACGTAGATACCTGAGTTTTGATATCAGTACTGGAAAACAAAAAAGTGGTATCGTCCCGTCCCTGATATACATACATTTTATATGTTTATTTTTATTCACCACCTATTTAATGAATTCATGGATTATTGTTGTCATTCTGTAATTTTTCATTCTTCTAAGAACTGTTTGTAAAGATAGTTTGATCCACATGAAACTTACCAGTAATATTTCTATTTCTTTGGAACATTCGAGTGTACACAGTTACAACACTTCCTTTATATCTGCTTTTCAAAATAAGAGCCGCTGACGTCGGGTTCTTGCTAAACTTTTCTTAACTCTTTTGCCACAAATCGGTCTTATATCTTTCATTCGACTCGTTTTTAAACTTTTAAATATAATAGACGTTTTCGTGCTATTTATGTTTTAGTCGTAGTTCCGCTGGTAACCGGAAGTAGTGTCACGTCCGGTTACCGGCTAACAAAGAGCTAGCAGCGTTAGCTCCGTGTGGACAGCGGTGGTTTGCTCGTGAATCGCAGGTCAAATATTGCGATATTTCGAACGAAGCAGCGATGTCTTCACTTCAGTGTTTGAGAGATTTAATCAGCGGTCGACTAACTGCTGCTGCGGAAGAAATCTTCACACACGTAGAAAGAATCGTCGTCGAGTACGAGGAGGAGGTGAATCGTCAGCGGAAACTGTTGGAGATCGTGTGTAAACCTCGGCTACAGTTACAGCGGATAGGTTTGTACAAGCACACTGATCTTTAGAAACACGTTATCGTGCTAAAGTTCACTCTTTTTCACAAGAGTCGTGTTTCGTTCCGCAGACATGTTCGACTTATTTGAGTGCACTCGGGAAAAGAAACATCCATGTATCCCAGAATGCATTTCACCGGAACACATCGGCAGAGGAAAACACACGGAAAAAACTCAAATAAAAACAATCTGGTGTCGTGGAAGACAGTTTAGAGATGATTTTAGCCGAGAAATTAATCATTTAGTATTCAAAAATGTGGTTTGTGTGTTAAAGACATGACGTATTTACAGTAGGGCTCGGGCACCGCGTTGCATTCTGGGACTCCGCGAATGTAAACAAACAGCAAGTGAACGAGGAGAAGAAGCAGAGTCGGGAGAAAAAAAACTAAGAAAAAAGATGTTGAATTTACCGGGATATGTTAAATAGGGAAGCCAGCGACCAGTATGTGGACAAAATAGGAATCCCTGAGGTTATATTTGCTGAAACAAGACGCCTCCACTTCAGTTTGGCTTTTATTGTCGTAACCGAGAGCCACTGACGACAGCTTTTTACCACTTTGGCTTAAACCTTTTGCCAGAACACATAAAAGAGCACAAATGTGTTGTGTTCAGGTTCATAAATTAATAATATTGGTACATGTAGATACCTTAGTTTTGATATCGGTGTTGGAAAACAAAAAAGTGGTATCGTCCAATCCCTGATGTACATATATTTTATATGTTTAGAGTCATTTATTTACATTTATGTCTCCGTCCGTGATGTCTGGTTTCCCCATGTGCAGGTCCACATACAACACAGTGAGACTGTGACTTATTGATTACTGATTAGTTTGGTATTGATTTGAAAACAAGCAAATGTTGAATCTACTGTGGAAGAATTGTGTCTTATTCCTGCGAGAATCTCCCTACGTTCAGACGACCAAACCTCTTATTTGTAGCAGCAAGAATTGTAGTAATTTGGATCCTAACAAATACTCTTTTTCTGAACAAAAATCCCTTCATCGTGACACAATTTCTTAGATAGTTTTGGCTCTTATTAAAATGTGTTTGAAATACTTTTTCTAATCTTAATATTGCTGAATTAGTAAAATAGCTCGTACGTCATGTCTTTAACACACAAACCACATTTTTGAATTCTAAATGATTCATTTCTCGCCTCAAATGATCTCTAAAATGTCTTCCACGACACCAGATTGTTTTCATTTGAGTTTTTTTTCATGTGTTTCCCTCTGCCGATGTGTTCCGGTGAAATGCATTCTGGGATACATGGATGTTTCTTTTCCGAGTGCAGTATTGAAAGAATTCATAAGATTGTGGATATGATGTGTGTAGAAAGAGAGAGAAGCGGAGCGCAGACAGCGGCAGAAACAGCTGTTCGTTTGTTTTCGTTATTGCCGACAATAAACAGACTATTTACGCAAACAACACCGTATCTCTGTCCTTCCAGAAGAAGACACGCGACTGAGAAGAGTACGTCTACAGTGCGCAGTGTTCCAAGTAGTAGTAGTGAAGTAAAGGAGGCCTCCAACATGGCGGCAACGTGGCGGCAACGCCAAGTAATGACGTCACATGCCCGAGCCTTGTTGGTCAGTGTCCGGCACAGAGCAGCGTTACCTCGGCCTGTCCTGATGAAATGATCCGCTGGCTCAGACGTCTCCGTCATGAGATACTTGGTGGGATCCATAGATTTGCTGTTGAAGCATTATTTTTGTTTCTAATGTAAAGTCAAAGTTAGTACATTATTAATATTGTATCTATTTGAACTTGGAGTTTTAGATTGATATTAAAGTTGCACTGGTGCACTGTATACTGTATATTTATATTTACATAAACGCATTAAGATAAACATTACAAATATTAATATGGATTTTTAAGTGTTAACTTATCAGCACTCTGACAGTTGTAATATATTCCTTGTGTCTGCAGAGCTTCCACAGCAGCACGTCTATAATGAGGAGGAGGAGGAGGTTCTCACTGAGCAGCAGCTCTGGAACCAGGAGAGGAACTCCAGTCTGGACCAAGAGGAACCAGAGTCTGTACAGATTAAAGAGGAAGAGGAGGAAATCTGCACCAGTCAGGAGCAGGAGCAGCTTGATCTGAAGCAGGAGATTGACACTTTCATTGTGAGTTTTGATAATGAAGAAAGTGATCACATGGAACCAGAACCAGACACTGACCACCAGCTCCTCTCTGCTGTAGCTGAGAGTCAAGATCAGACGGGAAACTTGTGCAACGCCGCTTGTGAAAAGACCCACGTGTGCGACATTTGTAAGAAACGCTTTGCATGGAAACAAGGCTTGAAGTACCACATGAGAACTCACACAGGTGAGAGGCCATATTCGTGTGAGACGTGTGGAAAGTGTTTTCAAAGAAATTCGCATTTGATGGCTCACAAAAGAATTCACACAGGTGAAAAGCCATACTCTTGTGACACATGTGGACAGTGTTTTTCAGAGCACTCGACATTATCCAAACACAAAAGCATTCACACGGGTGAGAAGCCCTATGTGTGCAACATTTGCAAGCAATGCTTCAGGCTCAAAAGCCACTTGGTTCAACACATGAGAATTCACACGGGTAAGAAGCCGTATTCTTGTGAAACGTGTGGACAGCTTTTTCGTCATAGTGAAAATTTGTTAATCCACAAATCCAAATCCCACAGCTGAAAAAGTCTTTTATGTGCAGCATTTGTAAGATACTCGACAGTGATAAAACCCACAAAAACTCGCACACACACACACGAGGAATAATTTCAAACTTAATGAAAAGATTAAGTCATGTGACGCCTCATGTAAACACAGTCCAGTGTTTATCAGTTAGGAACACAGTGTTTTGTGTTTCCGTTATATGAGGCAGAGCGTTTATTTGCAGAGTTTCATCAACAAAACCACACAGAAACTGCTGAGTGAAAGGTTAGATCTCATGATTCTTATTTTGTCAAATTAAGACTGAATTTGTGTATGTTTTATGTGCATTTCCCCGCAATATAATATGATATGGAAGCATCATAGAATGCATTGTATAAAGTCTATAATGTTTTGTCATCAAATATTTCTTTTACTTTCATAAAGTCGAGCTATCTATTTGGACATTTACATTTTTGTGCTGTTTATCTGTGACTTCCAGTTGAAGTTTTCGTCTATTATGACGCCCAAACAACTTGGTCTCCTTTGGTCATCGACTTGAATAGTAGACAACTTGCCTTTTGCTTTGGAACTTGAAGTGTCCGACTCTTTTGCGTGCACTTGGCCACACCCTAGAACACCATTGTGGGTTGGTTAGCTAACTCATTTTTTTTTAGCTTGAAGCTACATTACCTAGCTAGCATACTGTGCATGTTCTGGGAATGGGTGGTTCGTCTTCATTATTATTATTCTTTTATATATATATATATATATATATATATTTTTTTTCCAAATACCTAATTTTCCAGTAATTTTGGAGTATTTTTTATGGTTCCCTCGTGATGCTTTTCTTTTCTTTTGTTAGACATGACACAGTTTAAAATAAAAGAACACTACTCACACGTGTCATGTTTTGATATATTTTCATATATTTTGATGACAAGTATTTGTATTTATTATCTCGGGTAAGAATCACCCGGCGTTCGTGATGGTGTTTTGAATGAGCGACATGGTTCCAGGGTTAAAAAGCGCCGCTTCCGTTTGACCTGGCTTTCAAATAAGAGCCGCCGACCTTGACGACTTTTGCTTAAAACCTTTTTGCCAAAACGCTGAACAATAAGAAATTTTTCACCGCTGTCATTTCATTTACAAGTTTCAGAAAAGTTTGGCACAAAAAAAACCACTAAGCCACTGCTTAGGGCCCTGTCGCCACTAGAGGGCCCCCAAGAGTAAAAAAACACACAAAAAAGTTTGGATTGCTGTAGTTTATTTAGAATTTTTCCCCATTTCTTACCAAAGCTTTTTAACAGTGTTTAAATAGTTGTCAGATGTGATTATTTAACTTTATATTTTATTTATAAACCATTTTTATGACCTTGTTCCGGGTGCCTCTGTGGATTTACATTATTGTTATTAAGTATTTGTTTGATATTTATTTGTTTATTTTATTTAATGCTGTTGTTTTTTTTTACAGGAGTGTATTTTGATTCCCATCCAGAGATTGTTCACATTGTTACATTTTCAGACCTTAATATCTTAATATTTTATGTATAAACCGTTTGGTTTTATGTATTGATTCTCTGTCGCCAGTAGGGGGAGTTGTTGAGTTTGCCAAATTGAAAGATTTTTCTCTAAGTTTGTAAATCTGGTGTCAGAACAAAAAGTTCTCACATTTAGTTTTAAAGTGTATTCATGACAGAGCAGAATAAGTAGAATACCTTAAGTATAGTAGGTGTGTTAATGATCAATAATCAATATTTTTGGCCGTAACAGAGGGCCCCAAAATCACAATTTTGCTGAGGGCCCCACGGAGGCTTGGGCCGGCCCTGTATGTATGTATATATATATTTTCTTGGTATTAGTTAATTATAGTAAATAACCAACGTGTGTTTTGTGCTCTTTCAAAGCAGCGTCACTTCGCACATGCGCAGAAACAAACCGGGGGAACAAAGACGTTTGATGTGTTCGTGTGTCACAGGTCAAATGTTCCGGGTGTGAACCAAGCAGAGAGATTTCTCCGCTTCAGTGTTTCAGAGATTTTCTCCGAGAACGAGTCGCTGCTGCAGCTGAAGACGAAGAAAAACACGAAGATGAAGATGAGTGTAAACCAGAGGACAGGTCTGTGATGATGTTTTTACGTCATTTTCGCCTGAGAGCGTTTTGTTCTAAAATTCACTCTTTGTTTATTTGGGCCATTTCTCTCTCCATAGACTCGGAGGCTTTAAAAAACATAAACTTCCGCTTTTACAAAATAATATCAAACTTTATTTATAAAGAACTTTCTGATGCAAAAGTGCTCGGTGTTGTTTTGTTGTTGAAGTGTATTTTTTAGACACATTAACACAACAAATATGTTTACAGTGCACTGTAATATATGGGGCACCGATTGTAAAGTTGCATGCTAAATTAAACATGAACCTTTTTACCACATTTGGCAAAACAAACATATATAAGAAACGTGATTTTTTTAATGTTAGTTTTGACCAGATTTACGGCAATATTTGTGATATTTACTCCTCATGTGAACATATAATTTTAATGTGTAATCTGAATAAGTAATGTTCAATGTTAAATATACATTTAAATGTTAAATCTAAATGTTAAATATAAATCTTTCGTTTGAAACTAAATATTTAGCTAATATGCAAATTCACACCAGTAACCGAATGTACCAAAATAAAAGCTCGAGGAGGTCAGGCTGTGTTTGAACAAATAACAAATAACAAATTAAAACCAGCCAAGGGGGGGAAATAAACTTGAACATACACTATCGTGATACATTTAACATTTATATTTAATATTTATATTTATTATTTAACATTTAAATTATATTTTCACAAGAGAAGTAAATGTCACAACATTCATAAATATTGCCGTAAATCTGGTCAAAACGAACATGATTTTTATGTTGTTGGTTTTTTTTGCTAAATGTGACAAAAAGTTGGCGTTTATTTTATCATGCAAAATTGATTTGATTCATAATGATTTCTGCTTCAGTTATCGCTGTGAAAAGGACGATCGTCTCCAGACAGAACGACAAATTAAAATGTCTTTTTCAGATTTATTACCTTTTGAAATCCATGCTTAGATGGAATCGTTGTAACTGTTGCACAAAAGCAACATTACACATTAGCCGAGTAAACAAAGTAACAAAAATAAAAGTGCCTCTTTGTAAAAATCGACTCTGAATCATAGTTAATGAGAAATATTCTGTGAATTTTATTTTTTTTGGCACAGCCCTAATGTTTAGACCCCCCTCTAAAGTTGCTGTGTGAGCCTTTCCGGGGTCTGGACCATTAATCAAGTCATTATAACTGACATGTTTTACGATGCCCTGTAATTAAGCTGACACACAGACGCCTGCAGGCCGAAGCAGAACGTTGACCTCTTTGATCTCCGCTTCAGAGCCACAGTCTAATCTGTTCAAAACCAAACCATTGTTCTACTCATTTGTCCTGGTTCTCCAGAGTCCCGGCATGAGACATGAGGCTTAACTCTTCTTATTAATGTCCTAACTTTGTGTCTGCAGAGCGTCCACTGAAAGATGCTCTTCAGGAGGAGGAGGAGATAACACTGGTTATAGAGGAACCAGAGTCTCTACAGATTAAAGAGGAAGAGGAGGAAATCTGCAGCAGTCAGGAGCAGGAGCAGCTTGAACTGAAGCAGGAGGCTGATACCTTTATGTTGACTCCTGATAATGAAGAAAGTGATCACATGGAACCAGAAGCAGACACTGACCACCAGCTCCTCTCTGCTGTAGCTGAGAGTCAAGATCAGACAGGAAACAAACGTGGAGAAATTACTATCGTTGAGTCCAAAGAAGAGAAGGATCGTCAGCGCATTGTGATGAAGATGCTTTGGAAACCTGAAGTAAAGTTACAGCAGACAGGTCTGTGAAATCTCAATGTTCTTACTTAACACTGACAAGTGAATGTGACTCATATTGGACTGATGACACTGTGTTGTCTTTCCCTCCAGATTAATCTGTTTTCTTTTTGTGTCTACAGAGCTGCCACTGAAAGATGTTCTTCAGGAGGAGGAGGAGGAGGTTCTCAGTGAGCAGCAGCTCTGTAACCAGAAGAGGAACTCCAGTCTGGACCAAGAGGACCAGAAGGAAACCTGCACCAGTGAGGAGCAGCCTGAGCAGGAGGCTGATACCTTTATGTTGACTCCTGATAATGAAGAAAGTGATCTCATGGAACCAGAACCAGACACTGACCACCAGCTCCTCTCTGCTGTAGCTGAGAGTCAAGATCAGACAGGAAACATGAGAAAGATTGCAGGTAAAAGACCCCATATGTGCAACATTTGTAAGAAATGCTTTAAGCTCAAAAGTATCCTGGTTACACACGTGAGAATTCACACAGATGAGATGCCGTTTTCTTGTGAAATGTGTGGAAAGAGCTTTCGACAGCGTGCGCCCTTGGTATCCCACATGAGAATTCACACAGGCGAGAAGCCGCATGCTTGTGAAAAGTGTGGAAAGTGCTTTCGGCAACGCACGCCTCTGGTATGCCACATGAGAACTCACACAGGTGAGAAGCCCTACGTTTGCGACGTTTGTCAGAAACGCTTTACCAATCTGAGTGGCTTGATCCCTCACATGAAGAATCACACGGGTGCAAAGCCGTTTTCCTGTAAAACATGTCGAAAGTGCTTTCGGAACAAACAACGTTTGGAGGTGCACACAAGAACTCACACAGGTGAGAAGCCCTACTTTTGCAACATTTGTAAGAAATGCTTTTCACGTGCATCTGACTTGGAACTCCACCGTATTGTTCACACAGACGAGAGGCCATTTTGTTGTGAAACATGTGGTAAGTTTTATCGACATAAAAAGTCGTTGATGCTCCATCAAAAGACTCACACTGAAAAGAAGCCTGTTATGGGGCAGATCAGTGCGGAGAGCGAAGGGCAGCAGCAGCAGCTTCAACACAGAAGCCACAACTCCTAGAAAAAGAGGGCGTCTGAAGTGCAATTAGGAAATATTTTGGCTTCAAGGCAAATGCATATGAGGAACACGAAAACAGTGATGTTTTTTTTTTCTGCATGTGGTTTCCCAAAAAGTCAACCTTGGCTAAACATCCAGACCTGTTCATTCAGTTCTGGTTTGTGTTCAAAGTTCATTCAGACGATTGTGTTCTCACAAAGTTCAACATGAGAGTCCTCTGTAAACTTCAATGTGTTCTATTTGCCACGATTTTGCAAGATTTTGCATTTGAATAAGGGACTCGATTCATATTGGTACAAGTATCGGAACCAATGTTTTGGTATCATCTGTGTCTTTAGATTTTATTAATCAAGTTTTTAGTGTTTTTTTTTTTATTTCTTGCTAATATGAAGTTTTTGTCACAAGTATTATGCCATTTTTATACACTATATTATTATTATATTATATCCCATTATTTCAGCTTTAACTTGGTTTATTAACGCCACCTCCTGGTCTGTGTGTGGAACTGCAGCTCAGTGGGAAACAAAAAAAATAAAAAATCAATTATTATTATTATTATTATTAGATGTACTGTAGTCATTTGAATTGAACATTATTTAGTAGTAAAATAATACAATAGAAAAACTATTTAGAAACTCTGGACTGTCGATTGCATATGTATATATATATATATATATATTCATTTCAATATGAAGATAAACATGGAAGTTCATATACACATTTTCTGTGTTATAATGAATGTTTAGCCTCTGTAGGATAATCTAGTCCAGATTTGAGAAGTCTAGGTACAGTAGTCTTTGATGTGGACCTGGTCTAATGTGGTCTGTATGCTGAAAAAAAACAGTGATCTGTCTTTTTCACAAATATAATAAAGGTTTCACAACTCAGTGACTGTGCTCTAATGAATCTTCAGGGTCTGTAGATTAATTGTGTCCATATTTTGTATGTGTAAAAAATATGTTGAGTACTGAATAAAAAAAATAAAAAAAAATTTAAACGCCATGGCTTTGTTTTATTACTTATTAATGTTTCTTAAAATCTATTGCACATATTTTACAGCAACTTAAAACGTGGAAAGTGAAAATAAATTGTTAATAAATTATATGTACCTTTTACCTGTCTTTGTAGCACTTTGAGATGTATTTATTTAAGTGTAAAGTGCTTTATAAATACAATGACTTATTATTATCATTATTATTATTATTATTATTATTAGCTTTATAACTAGTTAAAAAGGAAAAAAGAAGAAAAAGTACTAAACTAAAAGCGGAAGTGATAACGTCTGACTCGCTCGCTCTTCCGGAATTCACAACTGTAACTCCCAGCGGAAGTAAACACACCCAACGCTCGGCTAAGGCTAGCAGCGTTAGCTCCGTGTCTTTGCTCGCGTGTTTCGGCAGCTCGCCGGCGTTTTCTCTCGGTGTCGCGGTGAAATCTTCCGGTTGCGAACGCAGCGGCGATGTCTTCTTCGCTCCCGTATCTGAGACGGTTGATCCGACAGCGGCTGAACGCGGCTGGCGACGACATCTTCCGGCTGATGGAGAAGTCGCTCGCCGCGTACGAGGAGGAAGTGAAGCGTCAGCGCCAACTGCTGGAGATCGTGTGGAAACCCGACGTCAAGTTACGGCGGATCGGTGAGTTCAAGCTAACTCTACTTTCACGGTGTTACTTTACTGTGTGTGTGTGTGTGTGTGTGTGTTCTTGTACTTGTACTTGCGGCATACTGAGGACCAGTGAGGGTTTTTAACCAACAAAGTGAGGTAATTTTTACGGAGTGAGGACATTTTGGCCGGTCCTCACTTTGTATTCATTGAAATCACTTCCTTAGGTTGCTATAACATGCTATACTCAATTTGTCAAAAAAAAAAAAAAAATTTTGGACCAAAAAAATTTTTTTTCTTTTAATTTTGGATGACATAGTATGACGTTTTTGTCAAATTTTGGACCAAAACAAAAAATGTTGGGTCCAATTTTTTCCCCAAATTTTGGACGACATAGTCAAATTTTGGACTTAACATTTTTTGTCAAAGATTTTTTCAAATTTTGGACGACAAAGTATAATATGACGTTTTTTGTGTAAAACTTTGGACGAAAAATTTTGGGCCTAATTTTTGTTTCCAAATTTTGGACGACATAGTATTGTGTGACGTTTTTGTAAAATTTTGGACCAAAAAAAAAAAAAAGTAGTTCTTTGTAAATGTCATTCATGAAGTATATATTTGTAATTGTGTTGATTTATAAAGTGGAAATGCTGGTCCTCAGTATGCAGCAAGTACAAGAATGTGTGTGTGTGTGGTGATGTGACGTTCTGCATCGAGGCTTCGAAGCGTGTGCCGAGTAGGGGAGGGGGCGTTTCCGCGTTGCGCGTGTCGACGCTTGCTTCATTTATGGAGGAGCTGAAAATGATGACGTCCGAAGCTTCGCTGCCCGACTGTACCACGTGACTGCTTCGGGAAGTGGTTCGGATTTTGCCGCGAGTTGTGACAGCGATATAAACCCCTCAGGTTCCACTCATAATGTGGGTGTTTGATGGAGAGGTGGAGACAGTTTGGATAGAGTTTGCAGGGTTTCCCCCCAGCGCGGGCCGCCAGAAATAGATTTTTTTATACGGAACAAGAGCGCATGCTTCCCCATGTAATCGGCGCAGCGCACGCTTGTCCAGGTGCCGATTGAAACCCAAGTCACACTATGAGTGCGTCATTATTACTGTTACATTGTTCTTGTCAATAAAGATGTTATATTTAGGGATGTACCGATAATTCGGCGGTCGAAACACAGCGAGTAAACTTTGGAACAACACCTGTTAAACGCTGGAAAGTCTCTGCGCAAAAGTGAAACTTGGCTGCGTGCGGCACAGTAAAGACATCAGCTCATCTGTTAATCCCTTAATAACAGCGTTAAAGCGTCTTCTTCATAAATACTGAGACCACGGAGTAAAAACGATGAAAAGTGCGCTCTGATCTTCAGAGTCTGTCACCATGTTTTACTCAGATCTGCGCAGATCACCTGCACTTTATCGCGACTGTACTCCATCATCGTCATAAAGATGGACCGTTTGGAGAGAACAGCGCAGGGGCGGTGCGCAGAAATAAAAGGGCAGTTTGTCTGCAGAAGAGGGGGCACTACCACTTTTGTTATTTATAATAATAATAATAATGCATTATATTTCATGACACTCAAGGTTGCCTTGTTGATTTATTTTACTTTTAAATGTAACCATTGCATGACTTGGTTTAAGATTCACTGGCCGATTACTTAGTATTGAAGTGAAAAAATTGATATTATATATTTAATTCAAGAGTGTGTCTTGTTAATAAATGTCTTACAATAACGCTGTGGCCTATCCAAACCCTGTGTGTGTGTGTGTGTGTGTGTGTGTGTGTGTGTGTGCATGCAGTTAAACCCCTACAACGACAATAGATTTGTAAACTGCTGTCAGTGATGTTTCATTTACATGTCAGAAAGAAGAATTGCTGAGACTGGTCTTAAAGGAGCTCGCTTGCTCCATCTCCTGGTCTTTAATGGTAATGTGTTTGAATAAAGGGTCTTTTCCTGACTCGGGTCCTTGAAGCAGTAACAAATGTGACTTTAGTCTTCTCACTTTACCAATAAATGGCCAATCTAAAGCTAATCTTCTTGTCTTTCTGCCTGTGTCTCCAGAGCAGCAGCAGGTTCTCAGTGAGCAGCAGCTCTGGAACCAGCAGAGGAACTCCAGTCTGGACCAAGAGGAACCAGAGTCTCTACAGATTAAAGAGGAAGAGGAGGAAATCTTCACCGAGCAGGAGCAGCTTGAACTGAAGCAGGACGACGACACCTTCACGTTGACTCTTGATGATGAAGAATCACACGATCACGTGGAGCTCGTCTCTCCTGGAGCCGAGAGTCGAGATCAGACGGGAAAACACATCAGGTCTGAGGAAGAGGTGGCTCTTCAGCTGTGCACAGGTCTGTAAAACAATGTGTGTGTATATATATATATATATATATAAATCATATCTCGCTGAACATTAGAAGTTGTACCAATATTGTCCAACTTAGTGTTGCCTCTGATCTGCCCTTTTTCTTCTGCTGCAAGAGTCGGTCTCTAGAACACAAAGGGAGTCGACGACGACTATCAATCATAAAAGAATGATGAATGGAAGAGGCTCCAGACGGATTTAATTCAATCATCGGCATCCTGTTAGAGACAAAGGTTCATTGTTAGAAGAGACTTCAGTCCCAGACCAGAGAGACAAAGGCACCGATTGACCTTTGACGACTGTCAAATGATCTAAAGCAGGGGCTGTCAAAGTCATTCTCACTGAGGGCCACGTCAGCATAATGGTTACCCTCAAAGGGCCGGATTTAAAGATGCCCTAAATTACTTATTCGAGTTACAAATATGATGCATTATAGCTGCAACCCGGTCCGCGGTGGTGTTTCTTGACAAACTGAAATATTTAAAAGTCAATATCTGGTCGGCTCAGACCTGCTCACACACTTTCAGCTTCAAAAACACACCCTCATGAAAAGACTTTGAAGCACGGGTGATTTCTTCAGCCACGCTAAAGCTCGCTTTTGTTGCCTCATCGTTTTTGGTCGTGGCTTTTGTGAACACATTCTGCTGCGATCACAGAGTCTCAATCTCAATTTCACTCGTTACATGACGTATATACAATGATACACTGCCATCTAGTGGCGGGAAATGTAGTTTACGGTCAATGCATGCCTTAAAGCAGAATATACCTATTTTAACACAGATTTTTAAGACCAATTAATCACTCGTGGGCCACATAAAATGATGTGGCGGGCCTTGAGTTTGACACATGTGCATTAGGTAGATTCAGAAATAGCTCTTTTATATTGATGTTTACGTTATTGTCTTTCCTTTGTTTAATCTCTGAAAAGCTCAGCCAGGGACAGGAGTTGCAAACTAGCAAACTGCTACATACTATTCGAACAGTCCATCTGAAATGTCGAGATGAAATACTGTATATAACACGTGTAATGTAGTGCTTGTGTCTCTTTGTGTCTCCAGATCTTCCACAGCAGTGTGTCTCTATGGAGGAGGAGGAAGTTCTCACTGACCATGAGAGGAACTCCAGTCTGGACCAAGACGCTGACACCGTTGCGTTGAGTCCTGATCCTGAAGAAAGTGATCACATGGAGCCAGAATCAGCCTCTGACCAGCAGCTGTGTTCTCCTGCAGCTGAGAGTCGAGATCAGACCGGGAAGAAATGGAAAAAGTCTCTAAAATGTGACACTTGTGGCAGGAAATTTGCATTCAAGTGTCAGTTGAAATCCCACCTGAGACTCCACACAGGAGAGAAGCCGTTTGCTTGCAACACATGTCCCAGCAATTTCAGAACCAAATATGAACTGGTGAGCCACATGAAAACTCACACGGGTGAGAAGCCGTTTGCTTGCAACGCATGTTTCAGAGATTTGAGAACCAAATATGTACTGGCGAGACACATGAAAAGACACACGGGTGAGAAGCCGCATGCTCACCAAAAAATCCACACGGCCGTTAAGTCGTATGGTTGTGAATCGTGTGGGAGGTTTTTTTTACGGGAAAAGGGACTTATTGCCCACAGATGTAGTAAAGCGGGTGCCAGGCCCTTTTCCTGCGAATTTTGCCACAGAGGCTTTGCGCGTAACGACACATTGATTGCACACATGAGGACCCACACGGGGGAGAAGCCCTTTTTCTGCGACACTTGTAAAAGGTGCTTTGCGCGTCAAGATAAATTGATTGTACACATGAGAATCCACACGGGCGAGAAGCCCTTTACTTGCAGCGTTTGTAACGCCGGCTTTGCGCAAAAGTGCAACTTGATGTCCCACAAAAGAACTCACAGCGGTGAAAAACCGTTCCCCTGCAGCATCTGTGGGACATCGTATAGTTGCAGTAAAGGCTTAAAAGTGCACTTACTAACCCATTCCAAAGTTTGGGGAAAAACTTAATCATGTGACACCAAATGTAACTGCAATTTTCAAATCGCATGATGGGGACTGTGGGCAAACCCAGCTCTGCACAAAATTAATGTCATTTTAAATGTATATATATGTTCATATGCAATCGCAATTACATATTTATATGTAAAATTGTTCAGCCCTACTTTTAAGTTTTATGGTATAATTATCATCCTGTCATTGAAAATCTTATGATTTTGTCCCTGTATAAAATGACTTTTTCCATTTATTTATTAATATGTTATTAATATAGAATTAATGGTATTTTGTGTATAAAGTCGTTGCCTTGGTTTTCTGTCAGTCGACATTTTTGCGTACTAACCTTTATTTCTTGTAACTAACGGTTTATCATTCCACCAAAGAAATCACAAGTGTTTTTTGATTTTACAAACAAATAAATAAAATTAGAAACAAAGTGTTGTTCATTGAATAAATCTCACAATCTGGACTTGTTTTTAATCTCATAATTATGACTTTTTCTATCTCATAATTTCGACATAATAAAAATCTCATAATTATGACTTTTTATCTCATAATTTCGACCTTTTTTAAATGTCACAATTATGACATTTTAGCTCATACTTTTAATTTTTTTTCATCTCGTAATTTTAACTTTTAAATCATAATTTCTACTTTTTTTAATCTCATAATTATGACTTTTTAATCTCATAATTTCAACCTTTGTTAGTCTCATAATTATGACATTTTACCTCATAATTTCTACTTTTTTTATCTCATAATTTCTACTTTTTTCATCTCATAATTATGACTTTTTCTATCTCATAATTTCGACATAATAAAAATCTCATAATTATGACTTTTTATCTCATCATTTCAATTTTTTTCTTCTCATAATTTCAACTTTTAACTCATAATTTCTACTTTGTTTTATCTCATAATTTCAATTTTTTTTATCTCATAATTATGACTTTTTAATCTCATAATTTCAACCTTTTTTAATCTCATAATTATGACATTTTATCTCATAATTTCTACTTTTTTTGATCTCATGATTTCGACTTTTTTGATCTCATAATTTTTATTTACTTTGAGGATGTATAATATATCCTCCTATATATATCCTAAATGATAAACATATATATATAATCTACTTTTAACACTTTCTTTTTCTTTTCTGGCGGAAATGTGCTTCCATAGTTTTAACCTAAATAGATTTTGGAGGAAAAAATGATTCCATGATCAGATCTGACGTCACTGACGCTGCAGTTCTATCCTCCAGGCCACAAGGAGGCAGCCCTGCTCCCTTCAAAGACGAACCAGAAGAAGACGGGAACGAGGCCGGAAGCTGGAGCTAGCGCCGTTAGCTCGCCGTTAGCTCTGTGTTTACACGTCGGTGTCCTGTGAATAAAGCAGCGATGTCTGCTCTCGCGTATCTGAGAGAGTTGATCAGCGAGCGACTCACCGCCGCCGCCGAGGACATTTTCCGAGCCTTCGAGAAAACCGTGGTGGAGTTCGAGGAGGAGGTGGAGCGGCAGCGCAGCCTGCTGGAGGTCGCGTGGAAACCGGACGTCAAACTACAGCGGATGGGTAAAAACAACAACAAACCAACAAAAACAACACTTTGCTCACAAAGACATTTACGGGGATCCAATGAGTGCGTTTACACACAGACTAAAAAAACGATTATTATCGTTTTTTGTAGTTTGTGGTGATTATTCAACTGCTCATGTAAGCGGAATAAACTGATATCATTATCGGTTTTTGAAAAACCTGTTTAACACACCTAGGTTTCTGTCAATAATCGGATTTCTTCAAGACACGTATACACCTTAAACTACGGTGGCCCTGAGGTGCAAAACACAAATCAAAAACGCAAACACAAATCAAAAAAACACAAAAATATTGACTCAAAAGGACGACCATTGCGGGAAATAATGTTTTTCGTTAATGTTTTGTGCTTTTATTATTGTGGTTTTTGATTTGCGTTTGTGCGAAATATTTTAGTATGACGTCTTTGTCAAATTTTGGAACAAAATTTTCTCTCCAAAAAATAGTCCAATTTTGTCGACTTATGATGTTTTGTCAAATTTTGGACCAAAAAACTTTTTCAAAAAATTGTAAATTTTGGGACGACATAGTATAGTATGACATTGTTGTCAAATGTTGGACCAAATTTTTCTTCTCTCCAAAAAATAGTCAAATTTTGTGCAAAATAGTATAGTATGACGTTTTTGTCAAATTTTGGACGAAAAAACTTTTTCAAAAAAATTGTCAATTTCGGGATGACATAGTACAGTATGATGTTTTAATCAAATTTTTGACCAAATTTTTTTTTCTTAAAAAAAATCATCAAATGTTGCACGAAATACAGTAGTATGCCGTGTTTGGCAAATTTTGGCAAATTTTGGACCAAAAAACTTTTTAAAAAAATTGTAAATTTTGGGACGACATAGTAAAGTATGATGTTATGATCAAATTTTGGAACACATTTTTTTTTTTAAATAGTCACATTTTGCGTGAAATACTATAGTAAGACGTTTTTGTCTAATTTTGGACCAACAAAACCTTTTCAAAAAATTGTCAATTTTAGGACGACATAGTATAGTATGACGTGTTTGTCAAATTTTGGACCACATTTTTTCTCCAAAAAAAAGTCACATTTTGCGCGAAATACTATATTAAGTCGTGTTTGTCAAATTTTGGACAACCTATGATGTTTTGTCAAATTTTGGACCAAAAAGCTTTTTCAAAAAATTTGTCAATTTTGGGATGACATAGTATAGTATGACATTTTTGTCAAATTTTGGACCAAATTTTTTTTTCTCCAAAAAAGAGTCCAATTTTGTGCAAAATAATATAGTATGCCGTGTTTGTCAAATTTTGGAAGACGAATGACGTTTTTTGTCAAATTTTGGACGAAGCAACCTTTTCAAAAAAATTGTCAATTATAGTATGACGTTTTTGTCAAATTTTGGACCAAAATTTTGGACCAAATTTTTTTTACAAATGTTGCGCGAAATACCATACTATGCCGTATGGACGCCGTATGAGGTATTTGTAAAATTTTGATTTGTGTTGTGTTTTGTGATTTGCGTTTTGCACCTCGGGGCCACCGTATTAAACGGTTTTGTCCTGTTACCCGATTATTGCCAATAATCGTTTTTTTTAGTGTGCATGTAAATGCACAATGACTGGGGTTGATTTCTACGGACATTAACATCCGGTTTTCAAAATAAAACCCAGTGGAAAGCACAGCTTTGAGTTGGAAAAGTAATGGAAATCCTATCATAGCTCTGTTTTAGTACGGAAAGGTTTTAGGGCCACATCTTAATTCATTTATTTTTATGAAAGATTTTTAGAATTCTCACTTTATATTAATCTTGAATTGATATTGGCGAGGATAACACGTATGTTTACTGCGTTAAGAGTGCAGTAATACCTCCACTTCACCGGATTTGAATATCTTTCAACACGTGTGTGTGTTTATTACAGCCGGGTTCCACGTTATATCTGAAAACTTAAGCTTCACACAAAGTGTGTAGTTATCTGTCGATTTATATGAACATTTACAAATGGATGCTGCTTATTTACACCTAAAATGTCTAATTATTGCAATATTGTTTATTACCTAAACATCATTTAAACACCATGACTTTGTTTTATTCTATTTCTAAAATGTTTTGTACATATATTACAGCAAATTATAGTTTACATAATTACAAAATTATAAACACATTTATTTATATTTAATGACCTTTCAAGCCGTCTCACGTGCAGTACAGCCACAGTCCACCAAGGGAATTACAGATGAAGTGTTGTCAATCATCGACTTGAGTCCATAACTTAGTCCATAATTCCAATCTGAGGATGATTTAACGATTCACAATTGTAATCCGTTCCTTGTGTTTCTTTTTGCGTCTCCAGGAGTCCAGCTGCAACATGTGTGTAAAGAGGAGGTTCTCAGTGAGCAGCAGCTCTGGAACCAGGACAGGAACCCCAGTCTGGACCAAGAGGAACCAGAGTTACAGCGGCTTCAAGAGGAGGAGGAGGAAATCTGCACCAGTCAGGAGCAGGAGCAGCTCGTACTGAAGCAGGAGGCTGATACCTTTATGTTGACTCCTGATGATGAGGAAAGTGATCACATGGAACCAGAACCAGACGCTGACCACCAGCTCCTCTCTGCTGTAGCTGAGAGACGAGATCAGACCTGGCAACACGTAGCCACGGCCTCAAACCCACAGAAGAGCCGTGTGAAACAGAGAAACCAGTGTGACACTTGTGGGAAGTCTTTTGAGTTCATGAGTCAATTGAAAGTGCACCTGAGGAGCCACACCAACGAGAAGCCGTTCTCGTGCGAGACGTGTGGCAAGGATTTCGTGAGCCGAGGTAATTTGAACATCCACAAACGACGACACACGGGCGAGAAGCCGTTCTGCTGCGGCACCTGCGGCAAGCGGTGTTACGCTTCCAACGACCTGAAGAAGCACGTGAGAACTCACACGGGCGAGAAGCCGTACTCCTGCGGTACCTGTGGCAAGAGTTTCAACACGTCCACAAATCTGAACGCCCACGTGAGAACTCACTCGGGCAAAAGGCCCTTCACCTGCAACGTTTGTATGAAATGCTTTGGCCTTAAAGGGGCCTTAATCTACCACATGAGGAGTCACCTGCTTATTTCTCCAAAACTTGTGGAAAAGGACCAAGTAGATGCACAGATTAAAAAAAAACACATGATTCTGTCCACTCCAGAGAAGATGACTGGTGCCTCAAAGAGCCACAAAGGAACCTGAAGGGAAAACATAATAGTATATATAGTCTTTATATAGATTTTGCATGTCTGTGGAAAAAAAGGGACAAATATTCATTGTACACTTGGACAAAACCAACAACATAACAGTAAAACATTTATATGTACTTAAACCTTTATTTGACAGACTGTTAATGGCTCAGTGTGTACATATAAATATATGATTCAAAAAATAAAACTGTACAATCGCCTGAACGTATGAGTGTTTTTCAGAATGAAGCCTTCATGATGACGCCGTGGGAGTGAAGTATCTTAAACGGCATACTATAGTATTTCGTGCAACATTGGACAATGTTTTTGATTAAAAAAATGTTGGTCCAAAATTTGACAAAAACGTCATACTATACTATGTTGTCCAAAATCTGATGAATTTTTTGAAATATTTTTTTTTAGCCCAAAATGTGACCAAAACGTCATACTATACTATGACGTCGACCTCCGTAATACTATACTATGTCGTCCAAAATAGGACAATTTGAAATTATTTTTTTTTAGTCCAAAATGTGACCAAAACGTCATACTATACGATGTCGTTGACCTCAATGTCATACTAC
Source organism: Microchirus variegatus (assembly GCF_963457635.1). Classification (NCBI taxonomy): domain Eukaryota; kingdom Metazoa; phylum Chordata; class Actinopteri; order Pleuronectiformes; family Soleidae; genus Microchirus; species Microchirus variegatus. The sequence continues at coordinate 26,489,644 of NC_139813.1, forward strand.
ACTATTTCGTCCCAAATCTGACAATGTTTTTGAATAAAAAAATGTTGGTCCAAAATTTAACAAAAACGTCATACTATGTCGTCCAAAATCTGATAATTTTTTTTGAATTTGTTTTTTTAGTCCAAAATGTTACCAAAACGTCATACTATACTATGTAGTACATCATACTGTATAGTACATTGGACAATGTTTTTGATTAAAAAAATTTGGTCCAAAATTTGATAAAAACGTCGTACTATACTATGTAGTACATCCTACTATACCATGTCGTCCAAAAAGTGACCAATTTTTGAAAAAAAAATGTCGGTCCAAAATTTGACTAAAACGACATACTATACTATGTCGTCCAAAATTGGGTAATATTTTTTTTGTTAGTTTTTGACTTTTTATTGTATAGTATAGTGGAGAGAGACAGGAGGCAAAGAAGTGGGGAATTACATGCAGGAAAGAATGACTGGTGTGGGATTTGAACCAGGGTCACCTGCAGTGAGGACGACAGCCTCAAAATCTAAGAAGGTTGGCTGCTCTACCCTCTGAGCTAGACACAATGTCCGAAGTTGAGGATCTCAATTTCATACTAAATTACGCACAAAATGTGAAAAAAATTTTGAAAAAAAAGTTGGTCCAAAATTTGACAAAAACGACATATTATACTATGTTGTCCTAAATCTAACAATTTTTTTGAAAGACATTTTTTTGGTCCAAAACTTTATACTATACTATGTCGTCGACCTCAATGTCATAATACACTATTTCGTCCAAAATCTGACCATTTTTTTGAAAAAACAATTTTGGTCCAAAATTTGACAAAAACGACATACTATACTATGTCGTCCAAAATCTGTAAAAAATTTTGAATTGTTTTTTTTAGCCCAAAATGTGACCGAAACGTCATACTATACTATGTCGTCGACCTCAATGTCATAATACACTATTTCGTCCAAAATCTGACCATTTTTTTGAAAAAACAATTTTGGTCCAAAATTTGACAAAAACGACATACTATACTATGTCGTCCAAAATCTGTAAAAAATTTTGAATTGTTTTTTTTTAGCCCAAAATGTGACCGAAACGTCATACTATACTATGTCGTCGACCTCAATGTCATACTACACTATTTCGTCCAAAATCTGACCATTTTTTTGAAAAAACAATTGTGGTCGAAAATTTGACAAAAACGACATACTATACTATGTCGTCCAAAATCTGTAAAAAAATTTGAATTGTTTTTTTTAGCCCAAAATGTGACCGAAACGTCATACTATACTATGTCGTCGACCTCAATGTCATACTACACTATTTCGTCCAAAATTACCATTTTTTTGAAAAAACAATTTTGGTCCAAAATTTGACAAAAACGACATACTATACTATGTCGTCCAAAATCAGTAAAAAAATTTGAATAGTTTTTTTTAGCCCAAAATGTGACCGAAACGTCATACTATACTATGTCGCCGACCTCAATGTCATAATACACTATATCGTCCAAAATCTGACCATTTTTTTGGAAAAACAATTTTGGTCCAAAATTGGACAAAAACGACATACTATACTATGTCGTCCAAAATCTGTAAAAAATTTTGAATTGTTTTTTTTAGCCCAAAATGTGACCGAAACGTCATACTATACTATGTCGTCGACCTCAATGTCATATACACTATTTTGTCCAAAATCTGACCATTTTTTTGAAAAAACAATTTTGGTCCAAATTTGACAAAAACGACATACTATACTATGTCGTCCAAAATCTGTAAAAAAAATTTAATTGTTTTTTTTAGCCCAAAATGTGACCGAAACGTCATACTATACTATGTCGTCGACCTCAATGTCATACTACACTATTTCGTCCAAAATTACCATTTTTTTGAAAAAACAATTTTGGTCCAAAATTTGACAAAAACGACATACTATACTATGTCGTCCAAAATCTGTAAAAAATTTTGAATAGTTTTTTTTAGCCCAAAATGTGACCGAAACGTCATACTATACTATGTCGTCGACCTCAATGTCATACTACACTATTTCGTCCAAAATGACCATTTTTTTGAAAAAACAATTTTGGTCCAAAATTTGACAAAAACGACATACTATACTATGTCGTCCAAAATCTGTAAAAAATTTTGAATTGTTTTTTTTAGCCCAAAATGTGACCGAAACGTCATACTATACTATGTCGTCGACCTCAATGTCATAATACACTATTTCGTCCAAAATCTGACCATTTTTTTGAAAAAACAATTTTGGTCCAAAATTTGACAAAAACGACATACTATACTATGTCGTCCAAAATCTGTAAAAAAATTTGAATTGTTTTTTTTAGCCCAAAATGTGACCGAAACGTCATACTATACTATGTCGTCGACCTCAATGTCATACTACACTATTTCCTCCAAAATGACCATTTCTTTGAAAAAACAATTTTGGTCCAAAATTTGACAAAAACGACATACTATACTATGTCGTCCAAAATCTGTAAAAAATTTTGAATTGTTTTTTTTAGCCCAAAATGTGACCGAAACGTCATACTATACTATGTCGTCGACCTCAATGTCATACTACACTATTTCGTCCAAAATTACAATTTTTTTGAAAAAACAATTTTGGTCCAAAATTTGACAAAAACGACATACTATACTATGTCGTCCAAAATCTGTAAAAAATTTTGAATTGTTTTTTTTAGCCCAAAAGGTGACCGAAACGTCATACTATACTATGTCGTCGACCTCAATGTCATACTACACTATTTCGTCCAAAATGACCATTTTTTTGAAAAAACAATTTTGGTCCAAAATTTGACAAAAACGACATACTATACTATGTCGTCCAAAATGTGTAAAAAAAATTTAATTGTTTTTTTTAGCCCAAAATGTGACCGAAACGTCATACTATACTATGTCGTCGACCTCAATGTCATACTACACTATTTCCTCCAAAATGACAATTTTTTTGAAAAAACAATTTTGGTCCAAAATTTGACAAAAACGACATACTATACTATGTCGTCCAAAATCTGTAAAAAATTTTGAATTGTTTTTTTTAGCCCAAAATGTGACCGAAACGTCATACTATACTATGTCGTCGACCTCAATGTCATACTACACTATTTCGTCCAAAATGACCATTTTTTTGAAAAAACAATTGTGGTCGAAAATTTGACAAAAACGACATACTATACTATGTCGTCCAAAATCTGTAAAAAAATTTAAATTGTTTTTTTTAGCCCAAAATGTGACCGAAACGTCATACTATACTATGTCGTCGACCTCAATGTCATACTACACTATTTCGTCCAAAATGACCATTTTTTTGAAAAAACAATTGTGGTCGAAAATTTGACAAAAACGACATACTATACTATGTCGTCCAAAATCTGTAAAAATATTTAAATTGTTTTTTTTAGCCCAAAATGTGACCGAAACGTCATACTATACTATGTCGTCGACCTCAATGTCATACTACACTATTTCCTCCAAAATGACCATTTTTTTGAAATAACAATTTTGGTCCAAAATTTGACAAAAACGACATACCATACTATGTCGTCCAAAATCTGTAAAAAAATTTGAATTGTTTTTTTTAGCCCAAAAGGTGACCGAAACGTCATACTATACTATGTCGTCGACCTCAATGTCATAATACACTATTTCGTCCAAAATCTGACCATTTTTTTGAAAAAACAATTTTGGTCCAAAATTTGACAAAAACGACATACTATACTATGTCGTCCAAAATCTGTAAAAAATTTTGAATTGTTTTTTTTAGCCCAAAATGTGACCGAAACGTCATACTATACTATGTTGTCGACCTCAATGTCATAATACACTATTTCGTCCAAAATCTGACCATTTTTTTGAAAAAACTATTTTGGTCCAAAGTTTGACAAAAACAACATTATACTATGTCGTCCGAAACTTGATAAAAACATCATGTTAAACAGATGTCTGTCATAGCTCAGTGGTAAAGTCTCAGACCTTGATGTAGATACCTGGTGTTCGAATCCCTATCAGGGCAAGTAAGCTAATATCCTCGGCAGACCCTAAATGCTCATCGAACTGCTCATTTGCTACATACTACGCAATTTTGTCCACAATCTGACCACTTATTTGAAAAAAAACTTTTGGTCCAAAATTGGACAAAAACGACATACTATACTATGTCGTCCAAAATCTGTAAAAAAATTTGAATTGTTTTTTTTAGCCCAAAATGTGACCGAAACGTCATACTATACTATGTCGTCGACCTCAATGTCATACTACACTATTTCGTCCAAAACCTGACCATTTTTTTGAAAAAACAATTGTGGTCGAAAATTTGACAAAAACGACATACTATACTATGTCGTCCAAAATCTGTAAAAAAATTTAAATTGTTTTTTTTAGCCCAAAATGTGACCGAAACGTCATACTATACTATGTCGTGGACCTCAATGTCATACTACACTATTTCGTCCAAAATTACCATTTTTTTGAAAAAACAATTTTGGTCCAAAATTTGACAAAAACGACATACTATACTATGTCGTCCAAAATCTGTAAAAAATTTTGAATAGTTTTTTTTAGCCCAAAATGTGACCGAAACGTCATACTATACTATGTCGTCGACCTCAATGTCATACTACACTATTTCGTCCAAAATGACCATTTTTTTGAAAAAACTATTTTGGTCCAAAATTTGACAAAAACGACATACTATACTATGTCGTCCAAAATCTGTAAAAAAATTTGAATTGTTTTTTTTAGCCCAAAAGGTGACCGAAACGTCATACTATACTATGTCGTCGACCTCAATGTCATAATACACTATTTCGTCCAAAATCTGACCATTTTTTTGAAAAAACTATTTTGGTCCAAAATTTGACAAAAACGACATACTATACTATGTCGTCCAAAATCTGTAAAAAAAATTGAATTGTTTTTTTAGCCCAAAATGTGACCGAAACGTCATACTATACTATGTCGTCGACCTCAATGTCATACTACACTATTTCGTCCAAAATTACCATTTTTTTGAAAAAACAATTTTGGTCCAAAATTTGACAAAAACGACATACTATACTATGTAGTCCAAAATCTGTAAAAAATTTTGAATTGTCTTTTTTAGCCCAAAAAGTGACCGAAACGTCATACTATACTATGTCGTCGACCTCAATGTCATACTACACTATTTCGTCCAAAATGACCATTTTTTTGAAAAAACAATTTTGGTCCAAAATTTGACAAAAACGACATACTATACTATGTCGTCCAAAATCTGTAAAAAAATTTGAATTGTTTTTTTTAGCCCAAAAGGTGACCGAAACGTCATACTATACTATGTCGTCTACCTCAATGTCATAATACACTATTTCGTCCAAAATCTGACCATTTTTTTGAAAAAACAATTTTGGTCCAAAATTTGACAAAAACGACATACTATACTATGTCGTCCAAAATCTGTAAAAAAATTTGAATTGTTTTTTTTAGCCCAAAATGTGACCGAAACGTCATACTATACTATGTCGTCGACCTCAATGTCATACTACACTATTTCGTCCAAAATGACCATTTTTTTGAAAAAACAATTTTGGTCCAAAATTTGACAAAAACGACATACTATACTATGTCGTCCAAAATCTGTAAAAAAATTTGAATTGTTTTTTTTAGCCCAAAAGGTGACCGAAACGTCATACTATACTATGTCGTCGACCTCAATGTCATAATACACTATTTCGTCCAAAATCTGACCATTCTTTTGAAAAAACAATTTTGCTCCAAAATTTGACAAAAACGACATACTATACTATGTCGTCGACCTCAATGTCATACTACACTATTTCGTCCAAAATTACCATTTTTTTGAAAAAACAATTTTGGTCCAAAATTTGACAAAAACGACATACTATACTATGTCGTCCAAAATGTGTAAAAAAAATTTAATTGTTTTTTTTAGCCCAAAATGTGACCGAAACGTCATACTATACTATGTCGTCGACCTCAATGTCATACTACACTATTTCGTCCAAAATTACCATTTTTTTGAAAAAACAATTTTGGTCCAAAATTTGACAAAAACGACATACTATACTATGTCGTCCAAAATCTGTAAAAAAATTTGAATTGTTTTTTTTAGCCCAAAATGTGACCGAAACGTCATACTATACTATGTCGTCGACCTCAATGTCATACTACACTATTTCGTCCAAAATTACCATTTTTTTGAAAAAACAATTTTGGTCCAAAATTTGACAAAAACGACATACTATACTATGTCGTCCAAAATGTGTAAAAAAATTTGAATTGTTTTTTTTAGCCCAAAAGGTGACCGAAACGTCATACTATACTATGTCGTCGACCTCAATGTCATAATACACTATATCGTCCAAAATCGGACCATTTTTTTGGAAAAACAATTTTGGTCCAAAATTTGACAAAAACGACATACTATACTATGTCGTCCAAAATCAGTAAAAAAATTTGAATAGTTTTTTTTAGCCCAAAATGTGACCGAAATGTCATACTATACTATGTCGTCGACCTCAATGTCATATACACTATTTCGTCCAAAATCTGACCATTTTTTTGAAAAAACAATTTTGGTCCAAAATTTGACAAAAACGTCATACTATACTATGTCGTCGACCTCAATGTCATACTACACTCTTTCGTCCAAAATTACCATTTTTTTGAAAAAACAATTTTGGTCCAAAATTTGACAAAAACGACATACTATACTATGTCGTCCAAAATCTGTAAAAAAATTTGAATTGTTTTTTTTAGCCCAAAATGTGACCGAAACGTCATACTATACTATGTCGTCGACCTCAATGTCATACTACACTATTTCGTCCAAAATTACCATTTTTTTGAAAAAACAATTTTGGTCCAAAATTTGACAAAAACGACATACTATACTATGTCGTCCAAAATCTGTAAAAAATTTTGAATTGTTTTTTTTAGCCCAAAATGTGACCGAAACGTCATACTATACTATGTCGTCGACCTCAATGTCATAATACACTATTTCGTCCAAAATCTGACCATTTTTTTGAAAAAACAATTTTGGTCCAAAGTTTGACAAAAACGACATACTATACTATGTCGTCCAAAATCTGTAAAAAAATTTGAATTGTTTTTTTTAGCCCAAAATGTGACCGAAACGTCATACTATACTATGTCGTCGACCTCAATGTCATAATACACTATATCGTCCAAAATCTGACCATTTTTTTGGAAAAACAATTTTGGTCCAAAATTTGACAAAAACGACATACTATACTATGTCGTCCAAAATGTGTAAAAAAAAATTAATTGTTTTTTTTAGCCCAAAATGTGACCGAAACGTCATACTATACTATGTCGTCGACCTCAATGTCATACTACACTATTTCGTCCAAAATTACAATTTTTTTGAAAAAACAATTTTGGTCCAAAATTTGACAAAAACGACATACTATACTATGTCGTCCAAAATCTGTAAAAAAATTTGAATTGTTTTTTTTAGCCCAAAATGTGACCGAAACGTCATACTATACTATGTCGTCGACCTCAATGTCATAATACACTATTTCGTCCAAAATCTGACCATTTTTTTGGAAAAACAATTTTGGTCCAAAATTTGACAAAAACGACATACTATACTATGTCGTCCAAAATCTGTAAAAAAATTTGAATTGTTTTTTTTAGCCCAAAAGGTGACCGAAACGTCATACTATACTATGTCGTCGACCTCAATGTCATAATACACTATATCGTCCAAAATCCGACCATTTTTTTGGAAAAACAATTTTGGTCCAAAATTTGACAAAAACGACATACTATACTATGTCGTCCAAAATCTGTAAAAAAATTTGAATTGTTTTTTTTAGCCCAAAATGTGACCGAAACGTCATACTATACTATGTCGTCGACCTCAATGTCATACTACACTATTTCGTCCAAAATTACAATTTTTTTGAAAAAACAATTTTGGTCCAAAATTTGACAAAAACGACATACTATACTATGTCGTCCAAAATCTGTAAAAAAATTTGAATTGTTTTTTTTAGCCCAAAATGTGACCGAAACGTCATACTATACTATGTCGTCGACCTCAATGTCATAATACACTATATCGTCCAAAATCTGACCATTTTTTTGGAAAAACAATTTTGGTCCAAAATTTGACAAAAACGACATACTATACTATGTCGTCCAAAATCTGTAAAAAAATTTGAATTGTTTTTTTTAGCCCAAAATGTGACCGAAACGTCATACTATACTATGTCGTCGACCTCAATGTCATATACACTATTTCGTCCAAAATCTGACCATTTTTTTGAAAAAACAATTTTGGTCCAAAATTTGACAAAAACGACATACTATACTATGTCGTCCAAAATCTGTAAACAAATTTGAATTGTTTTTTTTAGCCCAAAAGGTGACCGAAACGTCATACTATACTATGTCGTCGACCTCAATGTCATAATACACTATTTCGTCCAAAATCTGACCATTTTTTTGAAAAAACAATTTTGGTCCAAAATTTGACAAAAACGACATACTATACTATGTCGTCCAAAATGTGTAAAAAAATTTGAATTGTTTTTTTTAGCCCAAAATGTGACCGAAACGTCATACTATACTATGTCGTCGACCTCAATGTCATAATACACTATTTCGTCCAAAATTACCATTTTTTTGAAAAAACAATTTTGGTCCAAAATTTGACAAAAACGACATACTATACTATGTCGTCCAAAATCTGTAAAAAAATTTGAATTGTTTTTTTTAGCCCAAAAGGTGACCGAAACGTCATACTATACTATGTCGTCGACCTCAATGTCATACTACACTATTTCGTCCAAAATTACAATTTTTTTGAAAAAACAATTTTGGTCCAAAATTTGACAAAAACGACATACTATACTATGTCGTCCAAAATGTGTAAAAAAAATTTAATTGTTTTTTTTAGCCCAAAAGGTGACCGAAACGTCATACTATACTATGTCGTCGACCTCAATGTCATACTACACTATTTCGTCCAAAATTACAATTTTTTTGAAAAAACAATTTTGGTCCAAAATTTGACAAAAACGACATACTATACTATGTCGTCCAAAATGTGTAAAAAAAATTTAATTGTTTTTTTTAGCCCAAAATGTGACCGAAACGTCATACTATACTATGTCGTCGACCTCAATGTCATAATACACTATTTCGTCCAAAATCTGACCATTTTTTTGAAAAAACAATTTTGGTCCAAAGTTTGACAAAAACGACATACTATACTATGTCGTCCAAAATCTGTAAAAAATTTTGAATTGTTTTTTTTAGCCCAAAATGTGACCGAAACGTCATACTATACTATGTCGTCGACCTCAATGTCATAATACACTATTTCGTCCAAAATCTGACCATTTTTTTGAAAAAACAATTTTGGTCCAAAATTTGACAAAAACGACATACTATACTATGTCGTCCAAAATCTGTAAAAAATTTTGAATTGTTTTTTTTAGCCCAAAATGTGACCGAAACGTCATACTATACTATGTCGTCGACCTCAATGTCATAATACACTATTTCGTCCAAAATCTGACCATTTTTTTGAAAAAACAATTTTGGTCCAAAATTTGACAAAAACGACATACTATACTATGTCGTCCAAAATCTGTAAAAAAATTTGAATTGTTTTTTTTAGCCCAAAATGTGACCGAAACGTCATACTATACTATGTCGTCGACCTCAATGTCATAATACACTATTTCGTCCAAAATCTGACCATTTTTTTGAAAAAACAATTTTGGTCCAAAGTTTGACAAAAACGACATACTATACTATGTCGTCCAAAATCTGTAAAAAAATTTGAATTGTTTTTTTTAGCCCAAAAGGTGACCGAAACGTCATACTATACTATGTCGTCGACCTCAATGTCATACTACACTATTTCGTCCAAAATTACAATTTTTTTGAAAAAACAATTTTGGTCCAAAATTTGACAAAAACGACATACTATACTATGTCGTCCAAAATGTGTAAAAAAAATTTAATTGTTTTTTTTAGCCCAAAAGGTGACCGAAACGTCATACTATACTATGTCGTCGACCTCAATGTCATACTACACTATTTCGTCCAAAATTACAATTTTTTTGAAAAAACAATTTTGGTCCAAAATTTGACAAAAACGACATACTATACTATGTCGTCCAAAATGTGTAAAAAAAATTTAATTGTTTTTTTTAGCCCAAAATGTGACCGAAACGTCATACTATACTATGTCGTCGACCTCAATGTCATAATACACTATTTCGTCCAAAATCTGACCATTTTTTTGAAAAAACAATTTTGGTCCAAAGTTTGACAAAAACGACATACTATACTATGTCGTCCAAAATCTGTAAAAAATTTTGAATTGTTTTTTTTAGCCCAAAATGTGACCGAAACGTCATACTATACTATGTCGTCGACCTCAATGTCATAATACACTATTTCGTCCAAAATCTGACCATTTTTTTGAAAAAACAATTTTGGTCCAAAATTTGACAAAAACGACATACTATACTATGTCGTCCAAAATCTGTAAAAAATTTTGAATTGTTTTTTTTAGCCCAAAATGTGACCGAAACGTCATACTATACTATGTCGTCGACCTCAATGTCATAATACACTATTTCGTCCAAAATCTGACCATTTTTTTGAAAAAACAATTTTGGTCCAAAATTTGACAAAAACGACATACTATACTATGTCGTCCAAAATCTGTAAAAAAATTTGAATTGTTTTTTTTAGCCCAAAATGTGACCGAAACGTCATACTATACTATGTCGTCGACCTCAATGTCATAATACACTATTTCGTCCAAAATCTGACCATTTTTTGGAAAAAACAATTTTGGTCCAAAGTTTGACAAAAACGACATACTATACTATGTCGTCCAAAATCTGTAAAAAAATTTGAATTGTTTTTTTTAGCCCAAAATGTGACCGAAACGTCATACTATACTATGTCGTCGACCTCAATGTCATACTACACTATTTCGTCCAAAATTACCATTTTTTTGAAAAAACAATTTTGGTCCAAAATTTGACAAAAACGACATACTATACTATGTCGTCCAAAATGTGTAAAAAAATTTGAATTGTTTTTTTTAGCCCAAAAGGTGACCGAAACGTCATACTATACTATGTCGTCGACCTCAATGTCATAATACACTATTTCGTCCAAAATCTGACCATTTTTTTGAAAAAACAATTTTGGTCCAAAATTTGACAAAAACGACATACTATACTATGTCGTCCAAAATCTGTAAAAAAATTTGAATTGTTTTTTTTAGCCCAAAATGTGACCGAAACGTCATACTATACTATGTCGTCGACCTCAATGTCATAATACACTATATCGTCCAAAATCGGACCATTTTTTTGGAAAAACAATTTTGGTCCAAAATTTGACAAAAACGACATACTATACTATGTCGTCCAAAATCAGTAAAAAAATTTGAATAGTTTTTTTTAGCCCAAAATGTGACCGAAACGTCATACTATACTATGTCGTCGACCTCAATGTCATATACACTATTTCGTCCAAAATCTGACCATTTTTTTGAAAAAACAATTTTGGTCCAAAATTTGACAAAAACGTCATACTATACTATGTCGTCGACCTTAATGTCATACTACACTCTTTCGTCCAAAATTACCATTTTTTTGAAAAAACAATTTTGGTCCAAAATTTGACAAAAACGACATACTATACTATGTCGTCCAAAATCTGTAAAAAAATTTGAATTGTTTTTTTTAGCCCAAAATGTGACCGAAACGTCATACTATACTATGTCGTCGACCTCAATGTCATACTACACTATTTCGTCCAAAATTACAATTTTTTTGAAAAAACAATTTTGGTCCAAAATTTGACAAAAACGACATACTATACTATGTCGTCCAAAATCTGTAAAAAAATTTGAATTGTTTTTTTTAGCCCAAAATGTGACCGAAACGTCATACTATACTATGTCGTCGACCTCAATGTCATACTACACTATTTCGTCCAAAATTACAATTTTTTTGAAAAAACAATTTTGGTCCAAAATTTGACAAAAACGACATACTATACTATGTCGTCCAAAATCTGTAAAAAAATTTGAATTGGTTTTTTTAGCCCAAAATGTGACCGAAACGTCATACTATACTATGTCGTCGACCTCAATGTCATAATACACTATATCGTCCAAAATCTGACCATTTTTTTGGAAAAACAATTTTGGTCCAAAATTTGACAAAAACGACATACTATACTATGTCGTCCAAAATCTGTAAAAAAATTTGAATTTTTTTTTTTAGCCCAAAATGTGACCGAAACGTCATACTATACTATGTCGTCGACCTCAATGTCATATACACTATTTCGTCCAAAATCTGACCATTTTTTTGAAAAAACAATTTTGGTCCAAAATTTGACAAAAACGACATACTATACTATGTCGTCCAAAATCTGCTTAAAAAAATTTGAATTGTTTTTTTTAGCCCAAAAGGTGACCGAAACGTCATACTATACTATGTCGTCGACCTAAATGTCATAATACACTATTTCGTCCAAAATCTGACCATTTTTTTGAAAAAACAATTTTGGTCCAAAATTTGACAAAAACGACATACTATACTATGTCGTCCAAAATGTGTAAAAAAAAATTAATTGTTTTTTTTAGCCCCAAATGTGACCGAAACGTCATACTATACTATGTCGTCGACCTCAATGTCATACTACACTATTTCCTCCAAAATGACCATTTTTTTGAAAAAACAATTTTGGTCCAAAATTTGACAAAAACGACATACTATACTATGTCGTCCAAAATCTGCTTAAAAAAATTTGAATTGTTTTTTTTAGCCCAAAAGGTGACCGAAACGTCATACTATACTATGTCGTCGACCTAAATGTCATAATACACTATTTCGTCCAAAATCTGACCATTTTTTTGAAAAAACAATTTTGGTCCAAAATTTGACAAAAACGACATACTATACTATGTCGTCCAAAATCTGTAAAAAAATTTGAATTGTTTTTTTTAGCCCAAAATGTGACCGAAACGTCATACTATACTATGTCGTCGACCTCAATGTCATACTACACTATTTCGTCCAAAATTACCATTTTTTTGAAAAAACAATTTTGGTCCAAAATTTGACAAAAACGACATACTATACTATGTCGTCCAAAATCTGTAAAAAAATTTGAATAGTTTTTTTTAGCCCAAAATGTGACCGAAACGTCATACTATACTATGTCGTCGACCTCAATGTCATATACACTATTTCGTCCAAAATCTGACCATTTTTTTGAAAAAACAATTTTGGTCCAAAATTTGACAAAAACGTCATACTATACTATGTCGTCGACCTTAATGTCATACTACACTCTTTCGTCCAAAATTACCATTTTTTTGAAAAAACAATTTTGGTCCAAAATTTGACAAAAACGACATACTATACTATGTCGTCCAAAATCTGTAAAAAAATTTGAATTGTTTTTTTTAGCCCAAAATGTGACCGAAACGTCATACTATACTATGTCGTCGACCTCAATGTCATACTACACTATTTCGTCCAAAATTACAATTTTTTTGAAAAAACAATTTTGGTCCAAAATTTGACAAAAACGACATACTATACTATGTCGTCCAAAATCTGTAAAAAAATTTGAATTGTTTTTTTTAGCCCAAAATGTGACCGAAACGTCATACTATACTATGTCGTCGACCTCAATGTCATACTACACTATTTCGTCCAAAATTACAATTTTTTTGAAAAAACAATTTTGGTCCAAAATTTGACAAAAACGACATACTATACTATGTCGTCCAAAATCTGTAAAAAAATTTGAATTGGTTTTTTTAGCCCAAAATGTGACCGAAACGTCATACTATACTATGTCGTCGACCTCAATGTCATAATACACTATATCGTCCAAAATCTGACCATTTTTTTGGAAAAACAATTTTGGTCCAAAATTTGACAAAAACGACATACTATACTATGTCGTCCAAAATCTGTAAAAAAATTTGAATTTTTTTTTTTAGCCCAAAATGTGACCGAAACGTCATACTATACTATGTCGTCGACCTCAATGTCATATACACTATTTCGTCCAAAATCTGACCATTTTTTTGAAAAAACAATTTTGGTCCAAAATTTGACAAAAACGACATACTATACTATGTCGTCCAAAATCTGCTTAAAAAAATTTGAATTGTTTTTTTTAGCCCAAAAGGTGACCGAAACGTCATACTATACTATGTCGTCGACCTAAATGTCATAATACACTATTTCGTCCAAAATCTGACCATTTTTTTGAAAAAACAATTTTGGTCCAAAATTTGACAAAAACGACATACTATACTATGTCGTCCAAAATGTGTAAAAAAAAATTAATTGTTTTTTTTAGCCCCAAATGTGACCGAAACGTCATACTATACTATGTCGTCGACCTCAATGTCATACTACACTATTTCCTCCAAAATGACCATTTTTTTGAAAAAACAATTTTGGTCCAAAATTTGACAAAAACGACATACTATACTATGTCGTCCAAAATCTGCTTAAAAAAATTTGAATTGTTTTTTTTAGCCCAAAAGGTGACCGAAACGTCATACTATACTATGTCGTCGACCTAAATGTCATAATACACTATTTCGTCCAAAATCTGACCATTTTTTTGAAAAAACAATTTTGGTCCAAAATTTGACAAAAACGACATACTATACTATGTCGTCCAAAATCTGTAAAAAAATTTGAATTGTTTTTTTTAGCCCAAAATGTGACCGAAACGTCATACTATACTATGTCGTCGACCTCAATGTCATACTACACTATTTCGTCCAAAATTACCATTTTTTTGAAAAAACAATTTTGGTCCAAAATTTGACAAAAACGACATACTATACTATGTCGTCCAAAATCTGTAAAAAAATTTGAATTGTTTTTTTTAGCCCAAAATGTGACCGAAACGTCATACTATACTATGTCGTCGACCTCAATGTCATAATACACTATATCGTCCAAAATCTGACCATTTTTTTGGAAAAACAATTTTGGTCCAAAATTTGACAAAAACGACATACTATACTATGTCGTCCAAAATCTGTAAAAAAATTTGAATTGTTTTTTTTAGCCCAAAATATGACTGAAACGTCATACTATACTATGTCGTCGACCTCAATGTCATAATACACTATTTCGTCCAAAATCTGACCATTTTTTTGAAAAAACAATTTTGGTCCAAAATTTGACAAAAACGACATACTATACTATGTCGTCCAAAATGTGTAAAAAAAATTTAATTGTTTTTTTTAGCCCAAAATGTGACCGAAACGTCATACTATACTATGTCGTCGACCTCAATGTCATATACACTATTTCGTCCTAAATCTGACCATTTTTTTGAGAAAACAATTTTGGTCCAAAATTTGACAAAAACGACATACTATACTATGTCGTCCAAAATGTGTAAAAAAAAATTAATTGTTTTTTTTAGCCCAAAATGTGACCGAAACGTCATACTATACTATGTCGTCGACCTCAATGTCATACTACACTATTTCCTCCAAAATGACCATTTTTTTGGAAAAACAATTTTGGTCCAAAATTTGACAAAAACGACATACTATACTATGTCGTCCAAAATGTGTAAAAAAAATTTAATTGTTTTTTTTAGCCCAAAATGTGACCGAAACGTCATACTATACTATGTCGTCGACCTCAATGTCATATACACTATTTCGTCCAAAATCTGACCATTTTTTTGAAAAAACAATTTTGGTCCAAAGTTTGACAAAAACGACATACTATACTATGTCGTCCAAAATCTGTAAAAAATTTTGAATTGTTTTTTTTAGCCCAAAATGTGACCGAAACGTCATACTATACTATGTCGTCGACCTCAATGTCATAATACACTATTTCGTCCAAAATCTGACCATTTTTTTGAAAAAACAATTTTGGTCCAAAATTTGACAAAAACGACATACTATACTATGTCGTCCAAAATCTGTAAACAAATTTGAATTGTTTTTTTTAGCCCAAAATGTGACCGAAACGTCATACTATACTATGTCATCGACCTCAATGTCATAATACACTATTTCGTCCAAAATCTGACAATTTTTTTGAAAAAACAATTTTGGTCCAAAATTTGACAAAAACGACATACTATACTATGTCGTCCAAAATCTGTAAAAAATTTTGAATTGTTTTTTTTTAGCCCAAAATATGACCGAAACGTCATACTATACTATGTCGTCGACCTCAATGTCATATACACTATTTCGTCCAAAATCTGACCATTTTTTTGAAAAAACAATTTTGGTCCAAAATTTGACAAAAACGACATACTATACTATGTCGTCCAAAATGTGTAAAAAAAATTTAATTGTTTTTTTTAGCCCAAAATGTGACCGAAACGTCATACTATACTATGTCGTCGACCTCAATGTCATACTACACTATTTCGTCCAAAATCTGACCATTTTTTTGGAAAAACAATTTTGGTCCAAAATTGGACAAAAACGACATACTATACTTTGTCGTCCAAAATCTGTAAAAAATTTTGAATTGTTTTTTTTAGCCCAAAATATGACCGAAACGTCATACTATACTATGTCTTCGACCTCAATGTCATACTACACTATTTCGTCCAAAATCTGACCATTTTTTTGAAAAAACTATTTTGGTCCAAAGTTTGACAAAAACGACATACTATACTATGTCGTCCAAAATCTGTAAAAAACATTTGAATTGTTTTTTTTAGCCCAAAATGTGACCGAAACGTCATACTATACTATGTCGTCGACCTCAATGTCATAATACACTATATCGTCCAAAATCTGACCATTTTTTTGGAAAAACAATTTTGGTCCAAAATTTGACAAAAACGACATACTATACTATGTCGTCCAAAATCTGTAAAAAAATTTGAATTGTTTTTTTTAGCCCAAAATATGACTGAAACGTCATACTATACTATGTCGTCGACCTCAATGTCATACTACACTATTTCGTCCAAAATTACCATTTTTTTGAAAAAACAATTTTGGTCCAAAATTTGACAAAAACGACATACTATACTATGTCGTCCAAAATCTGTAAAAAAATTTGAATTGTTTTTTTTAGCCCAAAATGTGACCGAAACGTCATACTATACTATGTCGTCGACCTCAATGTCATACGACACTATTTCGTCCAAAATCTGACCATTTTTTTGAAAAAACAATTTTGGTCCAAAATTTGACAAAAACGACATACTATACTATGTCGTCCAAAATGTGTAAAAAAAAATTAATTGTTTTTTTTAGCCCAAAATGTGACCGAAACGTCATACTATACTATGTCGTCGACCTCAATGTCATACTACACTATTTCCTCCAAAATGACCATTTTTTTGAAAAAACAATTTTGGTCCAAAATTTGACAAAAACGACATACTATACTATGTCGTCCAAAATCTGTAAAAAATTTTGAATTGTTTTTTTTAGCCCAAAATGTGACCGAAACGTCATACTATACTATGTCGTCGACCTCAATGTCATACTACACTATTTCGTCCAAAATTACAATTTTTTTGAAAAAACAATTTTGGTCCAAAATTTGACAAAAACGACATACTATACTATGTCGTCCAAAATCTGTAAAAAATTTTGAATTGTTTTTTTTAGCCCAAAAGGTGACCGAAACGTCATACTATACTATGTCGTCGACCTCAATGTCATACTACACTATTTCGTCCAAAATGACCATTTTTTTGAAAAAACAATTTTGGTCCAAAATTTGACAAAAACGACATACTATACTATGTCGTCCAAAATCTGTAAAAAATTTTGAATTGTTTTTTTTAGCCCAAAATATGACCGAAACGTCATACTATACTATGTCGTCGACCTCAATGTCATATACACTATTTCGTCCAAAATCTGACCATTTTTTTGAAAAAACAATTTTGGTCCAAAATTGGACAAAAACGACATACTATACTATGTCGTCCAAAATCTGTAAAAAAATTTGAATTGTTTTTTTTAGCCCAAAAGGTGACCGAAACGTCATACTATACTATGTCGTCGACCTCAATGTCATAATACACTATTTCGTCCAAAATCTGACCATTTTTTTGAAAAAACAATTTTGGTCCAAAGTTTGACAAAAACGACATACTATTCTATGTCGTCCAAAATCTGTAAAAAAAAAATTGAATTGTTTTTTTTAGCCCAAAAGGTGACCGAAACGTCATACTATACTATGTCGTCGACCTCAATGTCATACTACACTATTTCGTCCAAAATTACAATTTTTTTGAAAAAACAATTTTGGTCCAAAATTTGACAAAAACGACATACTATACTATGTCGTCGACCTCAATGTCATACTACACTATTTCGTCCAAAATTACCATTTTTTTGAAAAAACAATTTTGGTCCAAAATTTGACAAAAACGACATACTATACTATGTCGTCCAAAATCTGTAAAAAATTTTGAATTGTTTTTTTTAGCCCAAAATGTGACCGAAACGTCATACTATACTATGTCGTCGACCTCAATGTCATACGACACTATTTCGTCCAAAATCTGACCATTTTTTTGAAAAAACAATTTTGGTCCAAAATTTGACAAAAACGACATACTATACTATGTCGTCCAAAATCTGTAAAAAAAAAATTGAATTGTTTTTTTTAGCCCAAAAGGTGACCGAAACGTCATACTATACTATGTCGTCGACCTCAATGTCATACTACACTATTTCGTCCAAAATTACAATTTTTTTGAAAAAACAATTTTGGTCCAAAATTTGACAAAAACGACATACTATACTATGTCGTCGACCTCAATGTCATACTACACTATTTCGTCCAAAATTACCATTTTTTTGAAAAAACAATTTTGGTCCAAAATTTGACAAAAACGACATACTATACTATGTCGTCCAAAATCTGTAAAAAATTTTGAATTGTTTTTTTTAGCCCAAAATGTGACCGAAACGTCATACTATACTATGTCGTCGACCTCAATGTCATACGACACTATTTCGTCCAAAATCTGACCATTTTTTTGAAAAAACAATTTTGGTCCAAAATTTGACAAAAACGACATACTATACTATGTCGTCCAAAATGTGTAAAAAAAAATTAATTGTTTTTTTTAGCCCAAAATGTGACCGAAACGTCATACTATACTATGTCGTCGACCTCAATGTCATACTACACTATTTCCTCCAAAATGACCATTTTTTTGAAAAAACAATTTTGGTCCAAAATTTGACAAAAACGACATACTATACTATGTCGTCCAAAATCTGTAAAAAATTTTGAATTGTTTTTTTTAGCCCAAAATGTGACCGAAACGTCATACTATACTATGTCGTCGACCTCAATGTCATACTACACTATTTCCTCCAAAATTACAATTTTTTTGAAAAAACAATTTTGGTCCAAAATTTGACAAAAACGACATACTATACTATGTCGTCCAAAATCTGTAAAAAATTTTGAATTGTTTTTTTTAGCCCAAAAGGTGACCGAAACGTCATACTATACTATGTCGTCGACCTCAATGTCATACTACACTATTTCGTCCAAAATGACCATTTTTTTGAAAAAACAATTTTGGTCCAAAATTTGACAAAAACGACATACTATACTATGTCGTCCAAAATCTGTAAAAAATTTTGAATTGTTTTTTTTAGCCCAAAATATGACCGAAACGTCATACTATACTATGTCGTCGACCTCAATGTCATATACACTATTTCGTCCAAAATCTGACCATTTTTTTGAAAAAACAATTTTGGTCCAAAATTGGACAAAAACGACATACTATACTATGTCGTCCAAAATCTGTAAAAAAATTTGAATTGTTTTTTTTAGCCCAAAAGGTGACCGAAACGTCATACTATACTATGTCGTCGACCTCAATGTCATAATACACTATTTCGTCCAAAATCTGACCATTTTTTTGAAAAAACAATTTTGGTCCAAAGTTTGACAAAAACGACATACTATTCTATGTCGTCCAAAATCTGTAAAAAAAAAATTGAATTGTTTTTTTTAGCCCAAAAGGTGACCGAAACGTCATACTATACTATGTCGTCGACCTCAATGTCATACTACACTATTTCGTCCAAAATTACAATTTTTTTGAAAAAACAATTTTGGTCCAAAATTTGACAAAAACGACATACTATACTATGTCGTCCAAAATCTGTAAAAAACATTTGAATTGTTTTTTTTAGCCCAAAATGTGACCGAAACGTCATACTATACTATGTCGTCGACCTCAATGTCATACTACACTATTTCGTCCAAAATTACCATTTTTTTGGAGAAACAATTTTGGTCCAAAATTGGACAAAAACGACATACTATACTATGTCGTCCAAAATCTGTAAAAAATTTTGAATAGTTTTTTTTAGCCCAAAATGTGACCGAAACGTCATACTATACTATGTCGTCGACCTCAATGTCATACGACACTATTTCGTCCAAAATCACCATTTTTTTGAAAAAACAATTTTGGTCCAAAATTTGACAAAAACGACATACTATACTATGTCGTCCAAAATCTGTAAAAAATTTTGAATTGTTTTTTTTTGCCCAAAATGTGACCGAAACGTCATACTATACTATGTCGTCGACCTCAATGTCATAATACACTATATCGTCCAAAATCGGACCATTTTTTTGGAAAAACAATTTTGGTCCAAAATTTGACAAAAACGACATACTATACTATGTCGTCCAAAATCAGTAAAAAAATTTGAATAGTTTTTTTTAGCCCAAAATGTGACCGAAACGTCATACTATACTATGTCCTCGACCTCAATGTCATAATACACTATATCGTCCAAAATCTGACCATTTTTTTGGAAAAACAATTTTGGTCCAAAATTTGACAAAAACGACATACTATACTATGTCGTCCAAAATCTGTAAAAAATTTTGAATTGTTTTTTTTAGCCCAAAATATGACCGAAACGTCATACTATACTATGTCGTCGACCTCAATGTCATATACACTATTTCGTCCAAAATCTGACCATTTTTTTGAAAAAACAATTTTGGTCCAAAATTTGACAAAAACGACATACTATACTATGTCGTCCAAAATGTGTAAAAAAAATGTAATTGTTCTTTTTGGCCCAAAATGTGACCGAAACGTCATACTATACTATGTCGTCGACCTCAATGTCATACTACACTATTTCCTCCAAAATGACCATTTTTTTGAAAAAACAATTTTGGTCCAAAATTTGACAAAAACGACATACTATACTATGTCGTCCAAAATCTGTAAAAAAATTTGAATTGTTTTTTTTAGCCCAAAATGTGACCGAAACGTCATACTATACTATGTTGTCGACCTCAATGTCATAATACACTATTTCGTCCAAAATCTGACCATTTTTTTGAAAAAACTATTTTGGTCCAAAGTTTGACAAAAACAACATTATACTATGTCGTCCGAAACTTGATAAAAACATCATGTTAAACAGATGTCTGTCATAGCTCAGTGGTAAAGTCTCAGACCTTGATGTAGATACCTGGTGTTCGAATCCCAGTCAGGGCAAGTAAGCTAATATCCACGGCAGGCCCTAAATGCTCATCGAACTGCTCATTTGCTACATACTACGCAATTTTGTCCACAATCTGACCACTTATTTGAAAAAAAAACTTTTGGTCCAAAATTGGACAAAAACGACATACTATACTATGTCCAAAATCGGATCCTTTTTTTGAAAAAAAAAGTTTTGCCCAAAATGTGACCAAAACGTCATACTATACTATGTCATCGACCTCAATGTCATAATACACTATTTCATCCAAAATCTGACAATTTTTTTGAAAAAAAAAATTTGGTCCAAAATTTGACAAAAACGTCATACTATGTCGTCCGAAATCGGATCACTTTTTTTGAAAAAAATTTTTTAGCCCAAAATGTGACCAAAACGTCATACTATATTATGTCTATTACCTCAATGTCATACGACACTATTTCTTCCAAAATCTGACAATTTTTTTGAAAAAAAAGATTTTGGTCCAAAATATGACAAAAACGTCATGTCGTCCAAAATCTGATACATTTTTTGAATTATTTTTTTTAGCCCCAAATGTGACCATAACGTTATACTATACTATGTAGTACATCATACTATACCATGTCGTACAAAATGTGACCATTTTTTTAAAAAAAAATTTCGATTTCTTCGAGACAAAGCTTTGGTTCCAAAATTTGACGAAAATGTGATACGTTGTCCAAAATTTGACATAAACGCCATACTACAGTATTTTGTACAAGAATTGACAATTAAAAAAATATATATATTTTAACGTATTAAAGTCCTTTATTAGGCACTGCAGTACGAAAAACAGTCTTTGTTGTTGTTGAATGCATTTCAGAACAATCTAATTGCATTACAAAGTACCAATTAAATCATCAAGAAAAAAGAAAGAAAATGAAAGACTTAAAATCAACTAAAATCTTCACACACAAAAAACAATAATCAATCAAAGAGGAAATATTTTAATTCTAGGACAAAATGGTCACGATATACAATTCCAGAACAAACCAAAACAAGTGTTAGAAAACAATTCTGCGTTGACAGTAAACGTAAAACTAACGTGAGTAAAGCCCCTGTGGCACCAGGCTCGTGTTTATCTTCTCAAATTGTGTCTGATTTCATTTCAAGGATTTTATTAAGAACTTTCTTTCTACAACACACGGCCAACAAGGTTATTCATTAAATCTGTAATTTGCATCTTTGTGTCCTGCTGACGTTGGCGTTCATTCACCTCTGTTTTCATGCCACATGCCAAATCAGAGAGAGAACAGATGACATGCCCAAGCAAATACATCCATTTTCCAGGTACTATCACAAAAATGTAGACTTGATATTGTTAAATATTGTTAATTTCAGCTAAAACAAAAGGCAACCAAATTCATTACCTTATTTTTCATATATACATTTACTTGTTTAGGGCATTTTAGCTTTTATCTTTGCTACAAGCCTGCAAGTGAAGGGTACTGACAGATCATATGTGTTTGGTACATGCATACATTTTAAATATACGTGTATTTTGACATGCCTGAGGACCACCTCAACCTTTTCCCAACAACTGCCGTCATGATCATCTTACACAGACTACAGGCTCTCACTCATGTGAATCCTCATGTGGATCGACAAGTTTTGCTTGGTTCCGAAACTTTTCTCGCACGTTTTGCAGTAGTACGGCTTCTCGCCCGTGTGGGTCCTCATGTGGGTCAACAAATTGTATTTAGTTCTGAAACTTTTCTGACAAGCTTCACATAAATACGGCTTCTCGCCCGTGTGAGTCCTCATGTGGATCAGCAAGTTATATTTACTCCTGTAACCTCTCTCGCATGTTGTGCAGAAGTACGGCTTCTCGCCCGTGTGGGTCCTCATGTGGATCAGCAAGTTGTGTTTGGTTCGGAAACCTTTATCACAAGTTTCGCACGAGTACGGCTTCTCGTTCGTGTGTGTCCTCATGTGGATCAACAAGTTCGGCTTACTCCCAAAACCTTTCTCGCACATTTCACAGTAGTAGGGTTTCTCACCTAAGTGTGTCCTCATATGGAGCAACAACTTCTGCTTATTTCCAAAACATTTCTGGCATGTCTCACAAACATAGGACTTCTCGGCGCCATGACTCCTTGTGTGGTTTTGCAGTGCTGAGGGGTCACCAAATGTCTTCCCGCGGGTGGTGCAGGGGTACGGCTCGTCACCTGCGTGAGTCCGTACATGGATCGAAAGGGCCGTTCTGGTGCTAAAATTCTTGACACATGTTTTGCAGGAATACTGCTCCTTCGCTGCATGTGTCCTAACATGTTTTTTCAAAGCGGACTTGTCTGTAAATCTGCTCCTGCAGGTCGTGCAGGAGTAGGGCTTCTCACCTGTGTGTGTCCTGATATGGACATTAAATTTAGATCTATACTGAAAGGTTTTCCCACAGGTGTCACATATGAAAGGCTTCTCGTCGGTGTTAGTTTTAGACTTGATCTTTGACTTTTGAAAATTGTGAGATCTCCTCCGCGTCGGCGATCCCGAGTTCACGTCTATGCTTCCGGCCCGATCGTCGCCACTCTCAGCTACAGGAGGGCTGTTGCAGAGGAGCTGGTGGTTCATGTCCAGATCTGGTTCCACGCGATCACTTTCCTCTTCCTCCTCCACCTCCTCATCCTCATCAGGAGTCAACATAAAGGCATCACTGTCTGGTTCCGCACGATCACTTTCCAAAATTAAAGTATCGGCCTCGTCAAGCTTCTCCGCCTCCTGACTGATTTCCTCCTGTTCCACTTTAATCTGTAGCACCTCTGGTGTCTCTCGGTCCAGACTGGAGTTCCCCTCCCGGTCACAGAGCTGAACTTCCTTTCCCTTGCGGACACGACGCCGTGGAAGCGCTGGAAACACACACAGGGAATCATTTTAAAAAACGTCAAACATAAATTACACCAAATTCCCAGTCAGGCACGGTGAGAACTTTCCTCATTTACCCAGGATTTTAAAAACCTAGTATGGAATTAGATTTGTGTCAATATTTTTGTAACTTTTGCAAATACACAAATTGAAAATAAAATACAGATTTAATCATTCAAAAATATTGTACTTTGGGCCTTAAGGAGCTGCTTCCTGATTGGCTACAGGGTATTGGAGCGGCTTGGAGTCTTTTCTAAACCTCGATCTGTTAAGAAGTCGCTGAGATTAGAGTTGCAACTAATGATTATTTTCATAATCGATTAATCCGTCGATTATTTTCTCGATTAATCGTTTGGTTCATAAAAAGTTAGTCAAACCTGGAAATTACGATGTTCTCGAATGTCTTGTTTTTGTCCACAAACCAAAAGGATTCAGTTTTAAAGATTTAGTTGTCACGTGGAGCAAAGAAACAAAGGAAATCATAATTAGAAATTATTATTATTTTAGTAATGAAAAAAGCTTCAAACGGATTAATCGATCATGAAAACAGTTGACGATTAATTGTTTTAGCTCGAGCTGAGATCCACACGTCTGAACTTGTAACATCAGAAACACAAACTTCATCGTTACCAAAATACAGCAAAATCTCTCTTTATTGAGTTTCACAGATCAGACTCAGTATTTTGAAGAATCCGTGACGTCTCCGTGATAAACTAGTCCAGATTTGACAAGGTTAGGGGAAGTATTTTGTCTGTTTGTGCAAAACGCAAAAAAAATCTCCATTTGGATTTATAAAAGTCACGTTAGGTCTAAAAAATACACTTTGGTTTTAAAACTTGACGAAGTTATGTTTCCCTTAAGTTTCCCCTTAAATTCAAAAATGGAAGATGCGAATCTGAATCGGTTTGAAGCTTTTTTCATGATTAAGACAAGATTTCTGATTGTTTCAGGTTCTTAAATGTGAATATTTTCTTGGTTTCTTCGCTCCACATAACAAAGAAATCATTAAAACTGAATCATTTTGGTTTGTGAACAAAACAAGACTTTGGAGAACATCATTCATCAACGTTTTTTTTAACATTTTCTAACATTTTATGGACCAAACGATTCATCGATTACGAAAATAATCGTTAGTTGCAGCTCTACCCGTTTTGTTCGTAAATACTTAAAATGCGTCACCACTAGCTGCTCATTGGCTGCGGAACATGCGTGTCCGTGTACACAAACACGAGTTTGTCGGTGCGAATCCCTGCTTTAGAACCACTCTGACCTTGCATTCGCTGTAAATTGACGTCCGGCTCCCAGACGATCTCCAGCAGCCTGCGCTGACGGTCCACCTCCTCCTCGTACTCGCCGACGGTTTGTTCGAAAGCTCGGAAAATCTCCTCGGCGGCGGCAGTTAGCCGCTCGCTGATTAAGTCTCTCAGATACTGAAGCGACGACATCGCTGCTCCGGTCACGAAAACACCGATATTTACCTCCCGTGGACCACGAACACGCCACAGTTTCCTTCCCCCACTGTCCACAGAACGAGCTAACGGTGCTAGGCTAAGCGCTCTTGTTTCCTGTTTCCTGTTCTGGTCTGAGTTTGGCGTATTTCCGCCACCTGCTGGCCTGGAAGGTGCAACTGCAGCTCCACGACTACACTTAAGTGTTTCCTAAACCTAGAAAAGATGTTCTTAAATGTCCAAAACCCGACATTATTAAGTTCTATTTAATAATTAGTTGTATAAGTAATAATAATAATAATAATTTCAAATAATAAAATAACAAATGCAGGTATCTGAGCAAGTAATACTGAACAGTCTTTGCACACTCACTGATGCGTCACCGCTACACTCCTGTGGACTCTAAATGCTGCGTTCACTGACCGGTAGACCCTGAGCGATGCGTTCACTGACGTGTACTCTAAATGCTGCGTTCACTGACCTGTAGACTCTAAATGCTGCATTCACTGACCTGTAGACTCTAAATGCTGCGTTCACGAACCTGTGTACCCTGAGTGATGCGTTCACTGGCTTGTGGACTCTAAATGCTGCATTCACTGACCTGTAGACTCTAAATGCTGCATTCACTGACCTGTAGACCCTGAGCGATGGGTTCACTGACCTGTCGGGCTCTAAATGCTGCATTCACTGACCTGTGGACTCTAAATGCTGCATTCACTGACCTGTAGACTCTAAATGCTGCATTCACTGACCTGTGGACCGTGAGCGATGCGTTCAGTGACCTGTGGACTCTGGATGCTGCGTTTGCTGGCCTGTGAACACTGCGTGATGTATTCACTGACCTTTAGTCCACAGGTCAGTGAACGCATCATTCAGAGTCCTGTTCACCTGTGAACAACAGTACGAGTCACCTGTGGACTCTATTGTATGTATAGAAAACTTAAATTAGAAAAAGATTTAAATAAAAAAAACAGTTCCAAGGGAAATCAAGATCACTTTAGGTAAACGATAAATTAAGATTGGTGCTTTTTAAAAGTGTCATTTTCTACAGAAAACCCCAAGACAACGACTTTGGACACAAATTCACATTTATTTACGTAACGTGAGTTCTAATGTGCATTATTAGCTCCACCGCTGCTGGACTGTACCATTACGATACCACTACGCTACTGGAAAATGGAACAGTTGGGGTCGATTATTTTGGTGCTAGAATACATAAATAATACAAAACACAACACAAACACATACCGTACAGTACCGAAACTAACAAAGCTACCGTTTGGATAATAAGTGCAAAACAGACTGGGTTTTCATGTTCCAAACCCAAAATACACACACGAAAACCCACAAAGTATTGACTCGGTACAGCACTGATCATGTGAATTCTCTAACTTGAATGACGATAACTTGCTCTTAATCAGGTGTTGTGGGAATATCGTTGCTGTGAATTTGCATGTGCGTCAACAACTTACTTTTGCTTACAAAACCTTTGTTACAGGTGTTGCAAATGTGCTGGTTCTCACCCGTGTGGGTTCTCATGTGGCCCATCAGGGTACCTTGCTGGGCGAAACCTTTGTTACACGTGTTGCAAACGTAGGGCTTCTCGCCCGTGTGAGTTCTCATGTGGATCGACAGGGCATTTTTTTGCGCAAAACCTTTCTCGCAGGTGTTGCAAGTATACGGCTTTTCACCCGTGTGAGTTCTCATGTGATCTTTCAAATGGTGACTGTGCGCAAAGCATTTACCACACACGTCACAAATGTGCGGCTTCTCACCTGTGTGGGTTCTCATGTGATCTTTCAAATGATGACTCTGCGCAAAACATTTACAACATACGTCACAAACATATGGCTTCTCACCCGTGTGTGTTCTCATGTGGTCCAACAGGGCCGTTCGCTGAGAGAAAACTTGTGCGCAGGTGTCACAAATGTGCAGGTTCTCACCCGTGTGGGTTCTCATGTGGACCATCAGAGTACCTTGCTGGGCGAAACCTTTGTTACACGTGTTGCAAACGTAGGGCTTCTCGCCTGTGTGAGTTCTCATGTGGACCGACAAGGCATTTTTTTGCGCAAAACTTTTCTCGCAGGTGTTGCAAGTATGCGGCTTTTCACCTGTGTGAGTTCTCATGTGATCTTTCAAATGGTGACTGTACACAAAACATTTAGCACACACGTCACAAACATGCGGCCTCTCACCTGTGTGAGTTGTCACGTGGGCCAACAGGGCCTTTTCCAGTGTAAAACCTTTCATGCAGGTGCCGCAGATAAAGGGCTTGTCATTAGAGTGCGTTGTCATGTGATATTGTAAGTGATGACGATGAGCAAAATGTTTACCGCATATGTCGCAGAAATATGGCTTCTCACCTGTGTGGGTTCTCATGTGGATCAACAAGTTACTTGGCTTAGCGAAACCTTTTTGACAGATGTTGCAAACACATGCAGTTTCGCCCGTGTGAACCGACATGTGATACCTCAGACTTTTCTGATGAATGAATCTTTTCCCACAGGTGTCGCAGGAGTACGGCTTCACACCCACGTGGGAATTCACATGGGTCAACAAGGTGCTTTGCTGCGCAAAACCTTTGTTACAGGTGTTGCAAATATATGGCTTCTCGCCGGTGTGAGTTCTTATGTGCGCCAACAGGTTACTTTTCGTTCCAAAACCTTTCTTACAGGTTTTGCAAACATGCGTCTTCTCACCCGAGTGAGTGCTGATGTGGACGGTCAAATTGCTGCTGCTCACAAAAAATTTGTCGCATATCTTGCTGGAATACGGCTCCTCGCTTGTATCACTTCTCATCTGAGATTCTGAATGATGATTATGTCCTTGTAATTGTTGATGAGATTCATTAAAACTTTCACTTGATTCCTGTTCCTCTTCAATCTGTGGTTCCTCGTGGTCCAGACCGGAGGTCCTCTCCTGGTTCCAGAGCTCCTGGTCAGTGAGAACCTCCTCCTCCTCCTCCTCCTCCTCCTTACAGATGAGATGCAGTGGAAACTCTGGGGACAAAAAGAGACACAAGGAATAGATTTCAACGAGGGTTCAGAGCAAGGGTTGTGCTATTGTTGAAAGGTGTTAAAATATGTGCCGTGTTGCATTTATAATTCATTTGTTTGTGTAAACAATAAGAAAAAAAAAATTATATATTCAACATTTTTAACCAGTATGTGTAAATGTTAGTATTTGTTATTTTCATCAAAGATTGTTATACTGCATATACAGGCATATGTGGTTTCTGAGGGCATCCTGTTTTTCAGTGGTTTATGGGGTCACATATTTTCACAAATTTTACTTCATCTAATCAGCTACAAAGTCATGTCAACATTTTTTATTTGATCTCCAGAAGACAGATCTAAAATTAAAAAAATGGTTTCACTTTCAGAACATGTACTGACCCAATATGTGACATATGACAGATTTATGGGGTCAATCACAAATTATGGCTTATAGGACCACTTTGGTTTATGAGGTCAATTTACTCACAACACACAAATCTACCCACGTGGTGGTCTAAGAACTGATAGATATTACAAGTCCTATACAAACAATGTTATTTTGCAGCCTTTTAAAACTTACCACTAGGTGGAGACAGAACCTTAATTTCTTTTCCTATGCAAAACCATCTCCTTGTGATTATGTATGTAGTATGCCAGAACATTGTCCCTTCAAAAACATGGAACATGAAAAAAAATACATAGCGCATTATACAAATTTGAAAAACATGAAACTGTTTATTGACAATGTAGCAATTTCTGCGACTGACAGAACGTTCATATCAAAACACTGGTATTTATTTTTTTTAATTTTCTTGCTCAATGTGAGCATGCGCACACACATAGTCTGCGCATAGTCTGCAGGAATCTTCCAAGTTGACAATTTTTCTGGCGGACACAGTCATGCTTTGAGGGGTCATGTCCATGTTTCCTGTAAAGGGACTCCGCTAAGCGAAGAAGACAAAAGTCATCGCAAACTACACTTGCAATGTCCTCATCATGCATACGACTTAACATCTTCAACAACCCATTCCCAAAAGTTCTTGAGGAGACACCGACTTGATGAACGATGCCATGCCAAGCACCCGTTTTCTCCCTTCCCTCCCTTCCCTTTCCTGGCCTTCTGGCTTAGAGGAGCACCTTCTCATGTGTCGCCATAGCACTGCTCTCACAAACATACCCTTGCAATGTACACAACATTCATATTTTTTGTGTTCACCCAAACCTTTTCGTTTCACTTTCAGTGACCCACTTCCACTGTTCAGGACTGTGATGTTATGCATGAAGTTTCCTCTATTGCGGAGCTTCTCCAGTAACTGTTTCCTACTTGCAGAGCCAACAGGGAGACTAAGAGCCTTTGCTATGTCAGCATTCTCCTTGACATGGATTCTGAAATGTCGAGCTATCTTGCGATGAGCCTTTCTGCAAACAAAGCAGAGGTTTTGCCCTTTTCCTAAAGTGGTGAATTGCACGTCGTTTGAAGTTTTGTCAGGCGATTCTTCAATGTCAGTGTTAGCTCCGACATCCAACGAGGGATCCAATTGAGCGTCTTCAGCAAACGGCAATTTTGAACTTGCCAAAGGTTCATGAGGTTCAACATCTTCTGTGTTCATTTCTGAGTCAGGAACATTTTCTGCATCACAACCATCACCCGAACCTTCCTCCTCCTCAGTGGATTCAGATTCATTCTGATTAAAATACAAAGAACAAATCAGGAGACATAAACATGACAAACATGACCCACATGAGCACTAGGAAAGACAATTCAAGACATTGCCATTTTCATTACATCAACCAATAATTAGTTAGATAGTCAACATATGATAGAGTAAAAGTTTTAAGTTCATATAAGTCTATTTGTGTTCAGTCTGAAGAAATGTACAGAGCCAAATAATCTAAATATTCCTCAACAGTTCTTGTGCTGATATCACAAGTCGACGTTGGATATTTTCAGAAATCACGGGCTATGATATTGCACAGATGCACGTGAAGCTAAACACCGTCAGGGCCGTCATAGTCGAGTCCGTCTTCCGCGCAGTATTACGTACGTGTAAGGGACAGGATTGAGCAGCCGAACTAGCGTTCGCAAGAGAACATAAAAACCTGATGTGGTGCTGGAAAGTCTCTTTGCGCAAAAGCGAAACTTGGCTGCATACGGAGCAGATTATGAACTCCCTGCGACATTCACTTCACACCAGAGAACATTCTCTCTCTTTGAGTAGTTAACTAAAGACATCAGCTCATCTGATGCATCCGTTATTCCCTTAATAACATCGCTAAAGCGTCTTCTACACAAAGTTTGAGACCACAGAGTGACAACAATGAAAAGTGTGCTTTTCTGCTCGTCAGAGTCTGTCACCACGTTTTACTCAGATCTACTCGGATCACCTGCGCTTCATCGCGACTGTACTCCATCCTCGTCATATAGATCATTATTTGGATGTAGGGCTAAGCTGTGTGTTGATTTATTTTACTTTTAAATGTGACCAGCATTGCATGGATTGTTTTAAGATTCACTGGCTGATTACTTAATTAGGATTCAACTTAAGTGAAAACAATTGATATTATTTATTTTAATAAAGTGTCTTTATTAAAATAATTAAAATCACCGTGTGCCGGCGGTGGGCTGCCCAAGAGGCCCTACCACCGGACTTAGCAGATTTTCTGGGGGAAACCCTGGAAAGACTATATGTATGATATTAAGTAATAACAACGTTTGGGTGTACTATGAATGCCTTGGGCTTGTCAGTTAAGTGTTAATATAAATATAATACTTACAGATGTCTTTAGTCGTTTCACCCTTGTCCCAAAACAGCATGCATGCGTTGCAATACAGCAAACTGTAAAATAAAAAAAAGGTAATGAGAAAATGTATAAATGCAAACCCAAAACAAATTCTTAAATATTTGGGTTCACAGGAACCAAAACCCATTTGTGAAAAAGAAAACTGAAGGACAAAAGATAAACTAACATGCTACAAGAAAAGAGAAGTTACCAAATCATGCTACAACTTTCTAACTAGGCAACTAGATGCTAACGATGCTAACGTTAACGCTAACGAGAACGTTACCTCGCCAATGGCAATGCGGTGTAATAGAGCGAGGCTCTGTGACGCGAACACTCTGGTACCGTGACCCCTGAATATTCACACGAGTTACCGTTCTAAAGTCGGTCAAGCTGTCTCTGAAATCCGCGAATAACAATGATTAACAATGTGTTTATGAATATATATATATATATGTATATATACACGTATATACATTCACACATGTATACAAACTTACATACAAAAAGAACTCACCTGTCTAGCAGTAGTGGACTTCACGTCTGGCTTCCATACCGTATATCACCCTCTGACGCATATGTGGCGCGAAGTTGTGTATAATATGGCGCTAAATTGCGTGTAATTTGGCGCCCGGTGTATAACCATGCAGTAACAAATCTGACCTCTAGAGGCCACTGGTCGACACACATGGACACGCATCCTTGTTTATGAGACCACTGTTTGAAAAGGTCATTAAAAAGCTCAGGGATGTTTAAAATAGTCAGGTATTGATATGTATTCATCATAACACTTTTGTGTGGATACCATTTATGTATTAATATTGTTTTTAAGTATTATTAATCAAAAATGATACGCATTTATATTTCTGGAATTATGAGGACAAACCTGAAATTTGGTTTCCTGAACCACTTATGCCAACACACACAAACCGTTCAATAGTTTGGGCTCACTTAGAAATGTGAAAATGTATTTTTTCAATGAATATAACATTAAATGAATCATAAATACACTCTATACATTGTTAATGTGGTAAACGACTATTCTAGCTGCAAACGTCTGATTTTTAATGGAATATGTACATTGGTGTATAGAGGCCAATTTCCACTGTTCTAATGGTACATTGTGTTTGCTAATTATTATTTTATTATTAAAAAATTATTTTTTTGAATAAAAATCATTATTTTATAATCTTGTCAATGTTTTGACTATATTTTCTGTTCATTTTGCAACTATTTTGATGAATAAAAGTGTGACTTTTAAGGGAAAACGCCCAAAACTTGTATAGGTGACACCAAACTTTTGAACAGTAGTGCATCTATAACATTTTGCCTTAACGCTCAGCAATCAAAATAGCTTACGGTTGTTGTTTTTTTCTATTATTATTGTTATTAGTGTTAGTCGTCATTAGCAGTAACAGTGAGTAGTGACACCATGTGATGTTTAGAAGCAGAAATATGCGTCTGCTCAGGAGGACAAACAGGTCCGTCTGTTTCTCTGAGATCAGGGAGTGTCACTAAACACAGTTTGGCAAAGGCTGCTCCACACTGAGCTCCCGTTTCCTGGATTAGCATAAACAAGCTCACAAACGAGCTCGAGAATCTCAGACAGTTTGTCTAGACCGAGCGGTGAAATGGCGCAGACAGGAGTTCAGCTGCACAGAGAAACCTTCTCTTGTTCCATCTGTTTGGATCTTCTGAAGGATCCGGTGACTCTCACGTGTGGACACAGCTTCTGCGTGAACTGTATTAAAAACCACTGGGACTCAGAGGACGAGAGGAGGATCTACAGCTGCCCTCAGTGCAGAGAGGCCTTCACGCCGAGGCCTGAACTGATGAAAAGCACCATGTTAGCAGAGTTAGTGGAGGAGCTGAAGAAGACCGGACTCCACGCTGCTCCTGCTCATCACTGCTATGCTGGAGCTGAAGATGTGGCCTGTGATGTCTGCACTGGCGGGAAACTGAAAGCTCTCAAGTCCTGTTTGGATTGTTTGGCCTCTTACTGTGAGGAACATCTCCAGCCTCATCTTCAATCACCTGCATTAAAGAAACACAAGCTGGTGGAGCCCTCCAAGAACCTCCAGGAGAACATCTGCCCTCTTCATGATAAGATGATGGACATGTTCTGCCGCACTGATCATCAGTGTATCTGTTATCTCTGCTCTGTTGACCAACACAAAGACCACGACACAGTCTCAGCTGCAGCAGAGAGGAAGCAGAAGCAGAGAGAGCTGGATCTGAGTCAAGAAGAAGTCCAGCAGAGAGTCCAGGACATAGACAGAGACGTGAAGGTGCTTCAACAGGAGGTGAAGGCTCTGAATCTCTCTGCTGATAAAGCCGTGGACGACACAGACAAGATCTTCACTGAGCTGAAGCAGCAGATCAGATCCAAGCAGCAAACAGAAGTGAGTCGAGTCAGAGACGCTGAGAAGAAGCTTCAGCAGGAGAAGACTGAGCTGAAGAAGAGAGAAGCTGAACTGAAGCAGCTCTCACTCACACACGACCACAACCAGTTTCTCCTCAACTACGGCTCACTGTCAGCACTCAGTCCATCTACACACTCGTCCACCATCATCGTCCGTCCTCTGAGACACTTTGAGGACGTGACAGCAGCTGTGGTGAAGCTCAGAGGACAACTGAAGGACGTCCTGACCCAGACGTGGACAAACGTCTCACCGGCTGTGGCTGAAGCAGATGATTTACTGACAGAACCTGAACCTGAACCAAAGACCAGAGCTGAGTTCCTCAGATATTCCCAGGAAATCAAACTGGATCCAAACACAGTAAACAAGCGTCTGTTTTTATCTGAGGGAAACAGAAAAGCGAGATTAATGCGAGAGGATCAGTCTTATCCTCGTCACAGAGACAGATTCACGTATTATTATCAGGTCCTGAGTAAAGAGAGTCTGAGTGGACGTTGTTACTGGGAGGTGGAGTGGACGGGAGGAGGAGTTCACGTCGCAGTGACGTACAAGAACATCAGCAGATCAGACTCGGGCGAACGGAGATTTGGGTACAACGACAAATCCTGGGCTTTAGACTGCGACCAAAAGAGTTGTCGTTTCCGTCACGACGGCGTCGCCGCCGACGTCTCGGAGGGTCCGTGCTCCAGAGTGGGAGTTTACCTGGACCACGGAGCGGGTCTTCTGTCCTTCTACGGGGTCTCCGACACCAGCGTGACTCCGCTCCACAGAGTCCACGCCGCGTTCACTCAGCCTCTCTACGCCGGAGTCTGGTTTTACGATCCGCCCGGAACCACGGCCGAGTTCTGTCGACTCAAATAGACTCGAGTCGTCTTTGTAAAGACGATCATCGGTGAAGAGATGATTTGTTCTTTTCTTTTTTCGTCAGATTGAGGTGAAATAAAGAGATTTATGTTTTAATCCTTAAATCTGTGGAGTTTGTTCTAAATAAACCAGATTTTTTTGTTTCCCCTAAATAAAAAAAACACCTTAACCAATAATAACGTTTGCTTCTGTCCGAGTATCGAGAATATAAGATCGTACCTTAATTCTCTTCAGAGCCTTGAAACCATTCATTAGCCTTTTCTGAAAGTGTTTGTTTTTCAAAAACGTTTCACCTGTAAAACTTCCAGACTCCTCCTCTTCCTCTTTAATCTGTAGAGACTCTGGTTCCTCTTGGTCCAGACTGGAGTTCCTCTCCTGGTTCCAGAGCTGCTGCTCCTCCTCCTCCTCCTCCTCCTCCATGACGACCTGCTGCTGTGGAAGCTCTGGAGACATAAAAACAGTATTTAGGATTGATGCTTGGGGGGAAAGCGCTGAATACAAAACAGTTTCAAAAGCCCCCGGAGACAATGCTGTGGTTTCACAGACCTGTCGGTTCACGTTTCCAAACGCCTCTTTCCGCCTCGTACTCGACGGTGGTTCTCTCTGCATCTTCACTTCCTGTCTGATCTTGACTCTCAGCTACAGCAGAGAGGAGCTGGTGGTCAGTGTCTGGTTCTGGTTCCATGTGATCACTTTCTTCATTATCAGGAGTCAACATAAAGGTATCAGCCTCCTGCTTCAGTTCAAGCTGCTCCTGCTCCTGACTGCTGCAGAATTCCTCCTCTTTAATCTGTAGAGACTCTGGTTCCTCTTGGTCCAGACTGGAGTTCCTCTGCTGGTTCCAGAGCTGCTGCTCAGCGAGAACCTCCTCCTCCTCCTGAAGAACATCTTTCGGCAGAAGCTCTGCAGACAGAAATAAATACATAAGTACATTGATAAGAGAAATATAATATAACAGTTGGATTTTGACTGAAAACACAAAAAAGTGTCAACAACAATTTTCAGAAATGACCTCCAATGCTCAAAAATGTAGTCGTGAAGGTCAAAACAGCACGTTAACTCTTTACAAGCGTCTCAGAATCGACTCGTTACTCTTGTTAACGTTTGAGGAGAATAAACGTCATGGTTTTTGTTGCTGTCGTCGTTTTCTTTTTCACACTTTCATCTGTCCAAAGATCGTACGTCAAACCCTGGAGGAACTCTGCGAATCAGCTGAGCTTCACACAGCAAGTAACATGTTGATATAACGCAATATCGTCCGGATACAACAAAACCAGAGTTACATGGTTCCACAGTTGAACAAGGTCGGACTGTAAAACTCTTTTTTGTGCATCAGTCAAACCTAAATTTAAAGGTGCCACGTGTAAGAATGTGGCCAAAAACGGTTACTACATCATTCAAAATCAAAACACAGAGGTCTTTTAGGTTTCATTTTCTGACGTAACTGGCAACCCGTGGTTGCTCGGCAGCTGAGACTCCACTGACTGCAATGATCGGTAGACGGCAGTAGGTGGCGCCACATGACGCCAAAACATGATTTCAAAACATAAACATGATTTGCAGTCTGCAAAATATATATTTTTTTTAATGCAAATATTTTGTCTGTACTGTTGTTGTTGGTGAGTTAAGCACCTTTAAATATGGAACATAATCCCAGATCAGGTGTACTGTGAAATTATGTTATTATAATTATTATTATTATTATAACGCTTTCTTTTCTATCTTCTTTTTGATATTGCGAGTCCATTTTCACACTTAACTTTGATTTGACTGCAACACAGATTAAATTATTAATCAGTGACGAAGTTATTATTGTTTTGACTGCTTGTACAGACCTATCCGCTGTAACCTGACTTGAGGTTGACCAACGATCTCCAACAGTTTCCGCTGACGATTCACCTCTGCCTCGTACTCGACGATGATATTCTCTACGTGTGTGAATATTTCTTCCGCAGCAGCAGTTAGTCGCTCTTTTATCAAACCTCTCAAACACTGAAGTGAAGACATCGCTGCTTCGTTCGGAAAAAAGTGGGATATTTAACCGCGACACGTTTAAAAACACCGTAATGTCTTGTTGTTGTTTTCGTAGCAACAGACCGAGCTAACAGCGCTAGCTCAACGCGCTGTTTCCGTTTCCTGTTCGATGAGTTTAAACTGGTCAAACTACCGCCACCTCGTGGTGTGGAAGATGGAACTGCAGCACAACAGGGGGGAAAAAAATCCCTATTATTGTAGATTCTAGATTTACGACGGAGTATTAGGGCCATACTAAGAGTAAAAAAAACAAGAATAAAGTCGTAATATTACAGGAATTAAGTCATAATATTATCAGAATAAAGTCGTAATAATACGAGAAAAAAATGATCTTATTCTCGTAATAATATGACTTTTTTCTCGAAATATTATGACTTTTTTCTCGTCATGTTACGATTTTATTCTCATAATATTACGACTTTTTTCTCGCATTGTTACGACTTTATGCTCATAGACCTAATATTATGACTTTATTCTCGTAATTTCCGAAATAAATAAAATATTTTTTCTCTTAGTCTGTCCCTAATACTCCGTCGTATAGATTTCATATTTCCACGATGACTTGATATTTGTCCAACTGACTTTCTCTGTAAAATAAAGGAAATTCCACATTACTACAATGACTAATATACTATGATGACTACTAGTATTGATAATATGACTGAGAAAAGTATGCAGTAAAGCCATGTACTTAGATAAAAAAGGCTTTTACAGTATTTTCAGAGATATTTTACTATTTCAGCAATATTGAGATTATCAAAAGTCTTTCATTCACATTTTAATAAGAGCCAAAACTAGCTAAGAAAAATGGAATTGTGTCACGATGAAGTGATTTTTGTGCAGAAAAGAGTATTTGTTATGATTAAAATTACTACAATTCCAACGACTGCTGCTACAAATAAGAGGTTTGGTCGTCTGAACGTAGAGAGATTTACGCAGGAACAAGACACAATTCTTCCACAGGAGATTCAACATTTGCTTGTTTTCAAATCAATACCAAGACATTTAAACTTCAAATTAAAAGAACACACTCTTGACACGGAATGAGAAGTGAGACTGTTATTGACAGGATGATGATAATAATGATAGATTTTTCTCGTTGGACTCTGTTTATAATGAGGTGTCACACTCGTAAATGCTTTTTAAAACCCGACAGTGCTACAGAGGTATATGGCGTCTCACCTGTGAGTTTGCATGTGGTTCTCCATGTCATATTGTCGCAGAAAGCGTTTCTTACAAATGCTGCAAACATAGGGCTTTTCACCTGTGTGAATTCTTCTGTGCACTTTCAAATTTGAAACGTTTCGAAAACACTTTCCACACGTTTCACAACTGTATGGCCTTTCACCCGTGTGGATTCTCATGTGGTACATCAAGGTGCTTTTACGGCCAAAGGACGCACAACAAACGCTGCAAACGTGGGGCTTCTCACCCGTGTGAGATTTTCTGTGCTCTATCAAATGCGGCATTTGTCGAAAACACTTTCCACACATTTCACAAGAATGTGGCCTTTCACCCGTGTGAGTCCTTCTGTGCATTTTCAAATGTGTAACGTTTCGAAAACGCTTTCCACACGTTTCACAGGAATAAGGCCTTTCATCCGTGTGAGTCCTTTGGTGGAATATCAGCGTATGTTCATTTGAAAAGCATTTGTTACAAATGTTACAAAGGTTGCACATGTGGGGCTTTTCACCTGTAATATTTGTCTGATCTTGACTCTCAGCTACAGCAGAGAGGAGCTGGTGGTCAGTGTCTGCTTCTGGTTCCATGTGATCACTTTCTTCATTATCAGGAGTCAACATAAAGGTATCAGCCTCCTGCTTCTGTTGGTCCAGACTGAAGTTCCTCTCCTGGTTCCAGAGCTGCTGCTCACTGAGAACCTCCTCCTCCTCCTCCTCCTCCTCCTCTTCTTTATAGATATGATGCTGTGGAAGCTCTGGAGGAGGAACAAGAAACAGATTACAACTATCAATCAATTTTGATTAGACTGCAACACAGATTAAATTATTAATCAGTAACTAAATTCATTGTGAAGTATTTTGATCATCGATGAATCAGAGTGTTTTTTTTTTCAATCACTAAATCACGTTTATCTGATTTTTCAGCTTCTTAAATGTGAATATTTCTTCGTACATAACAAATACATTATTTACAGGTTCCACAAACAGCGATCAAGTACTCGATTTATCTGTAAAATCATCAACAGACTGATAAATTAGGAAAACAATCATTAGTTGGAGCTCTAGTGTGTAGAATAATAACTGTTGTTGCTTGTCCAAGGAAACACGATGCATTTTATTTGTTAAAGCGACCGTGTTATGAACAAAATAAGTCCCACATGAGTCTTTAGAGTCTTTTCAGAGACATTTTACCGATACCAAACGCAGCAAGCCAGTGAAGTGAAGAAGACCTTTAAACTTCAAATTAAAAGAACACACTCTTGACACGGAATGAGAAGTGAGACTGTAATTGACAGGATGATGATAATAATAATACAAACTTAGAAATAAAAGTTTGACAGAAATACAGTTTCAATGATAAGGACAAGCATCATATAAAAAAAATTTTCTCGTTGGACTCTGTTTATAATGAGGTTTCACACTCGTAAATGCTTTTTAAAACCCGACAGTGCTGCAGAGGTATATGGCGTCTCACCTGTGAGTTCGCATGTGTTTCTCCATGGTATTTTTTTGCACAAAGCGTTTCTCACAAATGCTGCAAGCATAGGGCTTTTCACCTGTGTGAATTATTTTGTGGATTCTCAAATGAGAAGTGTGTCGAAAACACTTTGCACACGTTTCACAGCGATATGGTCTT
This sequence comes from Microchirus variegatus, assembly GCF_963457635.1. NCBI lineage: Eukaryota > Metazoa > Chordata > Actinopteri > Pleuronectiformes > Soleidae > Microchirus > Microchirus variegatus. The sequence goes on from NC_139813.1 coordinate 26,529,430, forward strand.
TCACCCGTGTGGATTCTCGTGTGCTCAATCAAGGTGCTTTTGCGGCCAAAGCACGCACTACAAACGCTGCAAACGTGGGGCTTCTCACCCGTGTGGGTTATTCTGTGCAGGTTCAAATTTGAAGCGTAGCGAAAACGCTTTCCACACGTATCACAAGAATGTGGCCTTTCACCCGTGTGAGTCCTTCTGTGCATTTTCAAATGTGTAACGTTTCGAAAACACTTTCCACACGTTTCACAGGAATAAGGCCTTTCATCCGTGTGAGTCCTTTGGTGGAATATCAACGTATGTTTACGTGCAAAGCATTTCTTACAGATGTTGCACATGTGGGGCTTTTCACCTGTGATATTCCTCTTGTTTCCTGTCTGATCTTGACTCTCAGCTACAGCAGAGAGGAGCTGCTGGTCAGTGTCTGGTTCTGGTTCCATGTGATCACTTTCTTCATTATCAGGAGTCAACATAAAGGTATCAGCCTCCTGCTTCAGTTCAAGCTGCTCCTGCTCCTGACTGCTGCAGATTTCCTCCTCTTCCTCTTTTATCTGTAGAGACTCTGGTTCCTCTTGGTCCAGACTGGAGTTCCTCTCCTGGTTCCAGAGCTGCTGCTCACTGAGAACCTCCGCCTCCTTATAGACGTGATGCTGTGGAAGCTCTGGAGGAGGAACAAGAGGAACAAGAAACAGATTAAAACTAGGGCTGCAACGATTCAATAATGAGTCATCTGTAACTGCAGTGTAAACAAACACACACTCGAGAGCTCTCCAGAACTAGCTACAGGAAGTCACTGGGGGCAGCATTGTTCGCTGTTTACATTACGACATTTTGGGGAGTTCTAGTTTATGGTTGAAAATGTGTGTATAATATACTTTATAAATGGAAATGAAAACACCCCCACCCCCTAAAAATGGTATCATCAGCGTTACGTTCGATGTATGTGTACGGCTGCAACGCTCTGCAGCGCCTCACCATGCACGAGAATGAGAATGCGTGTGCATGTGTGTATCAGTGACCATGGACATACGACACTTATTTAAAAGAAAAGACAGATTGAGCAGGTTAGAGACTAGGGACAGACCATGATGACCTAATACAGGGTCTCTGCAGGTTTCAACCTGTCAAATTTAAGACTTTTTAAGACCTTTTTAAAGACCATAATGAATACAATTTGAGACCCATTTCAAATCAATACTGGCAAAAAAGTACAAAAGACATGAAGGAAAATTGGAGCCACAAATTGTTGAACTAGCAATTCGGCTTAGCTGTGGGCTTTCGTTAAGTTTTCACAGCACACTAGCTAGTGTTGCGCGATAAAGTGTCCCCGTGCAGCACAGGTGGCCTACTTAAGTTCCGTGTTGTAGTTATTGTTGTTATCGCATCCTCAAAAATAGAAACACTTCAAAGCAAGACTGAAGTGTATGCACGTTTTAAATAAAAATCACGTTAATAGATTTTTAAGACCTTTCAAAATTGTATTTGAGGCCTTTTATGAGATTTTAGGAGAATTTAAGACATTCTAAGGCCTTAAATTCAAATGATTGGATTTTAGACTTTTTAAGACCCTGCGGATACCCTGTAATATAAACCAGCTATATGCATGTTGTATCAAATTACTTTTATTTTTTATTATCATTATTATTCTTCAAACCCACAATGGAGAGTACAGCTTCTCTTGTGAAAGGAATCTGTGTTTTTAACAAATATTGTGTTTATAAGCCCAATAATAATAATAATATGAAGATAATTAAAATGACTCGGCTCTATTTGCCTTTTGCTACGGAGCCCTGCGAGGGTCAGGTGTGGAAAAAAATAAAAAATATTTTGTAATCCGTGCCCTCGGTTATAGAAACGTAATAATGCCTTCTAAACTGAAGGCACGGTTTACAAACGCTTTTTTAAAATGTCTTCTTCACCTGACCCTCGCAGGGCTCCGTATTCCTGCTCCAGTGTGTGTTGTATCATAACTGTTGTTGCTTGTCCGAGGAAACAAGACGCGCTTTATTTGTTAAAGCGACCGTGTAATTTACGTCATTTACGTCCCCCACGCGAGTCACGTTGACGTGTTAGTATTGATGAATCAGATCAGTGTGCTTGTACAGACCTATCCGCTGTAACCTGACTTGAGGTTGACCAACGATCTCCAACAGTTTCCGCTGACGATTCACCTCTGCCTCGTACTCGACGATGATATTCTCTACGTGTGTGAATATTTCTTCCGCAGCAGCAGTTAGTCGCTCTTTTATCAAACCTCTCAAACACTGAAGTGAAGACATCGCTGCTTCGTTCGGAAAAAAGTGGAATATTTAAGCGCGACACGTTTAAAAAACACCGTAATGTCTTTGTGTTTTCGTAGCAACAGTCCGAGCTAACAGCGCTAGCTCGACGCGCTGTTTCCGTTTCCGGTTCTTTCAGTTTAAACTGGCCAAGCGACCGCCACCTCGTGGTGTGGAAGATGGAACTGCAACACAACAGAGGGAAAAAAAAATATCCCTATTATTATAGATTATAGATTTACGACGGAGTATTAGGGCCATACTAAGAGTAAAAAAAAACGAGAATAAAGTCATAATATTATCAGAATAAAGTCGTAATAATACGAGAAAAAAATTATCTTATTCTCGTAATATTATGACTTTTTTCTCGTAATATTATGACTTTATTCTTATAATATTATGACTTTATTCTTGTAATGTTACAACTTTATTCTCATAGACCTAATATTATGACTTTATTCTCGTAATATGACTATATTCTCGTAATGTTACAACTTAATGTTACGACTTTATTCTCATAGACGTAATATTATGACTTTATTCTCGTAATTTCCAAAATAAATAAAATATTTTTTTCTCTTAGTCTGGCCCTAATACTCCATCATATAGATTTCATATTTCCACGATGACTTGATATTCGTCCAACTGACTTTCTCTGTAAAATAAAGGAAATTCCACATTACTACAATGACTAATATACTATGATGACTACTAGTATTGATAATATGACTGAGAAAAGTATGCAGTAAAGTCATGTACTTAGATGAAAAAGGCTTTAAGAGTATTTTCAGATGTATTTTACTAATTCAGCAATATTAAGATTAGCAAAAGTCTTTCAAACACATTTTAATAAGAGCCAAAACTAGTATTTGTTACCTCCACCAAGAAGGTTATGTTTTTTTAAACTTCAAATTAAAAGAACACACTCTTGACACGGAATGAGAAGTGAGACTGTAACTGACAGGATGATAATAATAATAATTAAACAGGTGATGTAAAAAAGAAAAGAAAAACAGACTTAGAAATAAAAGTTTGACAGAAATACAATTACAATACAAAAAATCATATAAAAATGATAAAAAAATAAAATTAAAAAAAAGATTTTGGTCGTTTAATCAAATCTAAAGACACGGCTACAGAAACTGTGACGTCTTCTCAGTGTGAAGTTTGCATGTGTTTCTTCAAGGTATTTTTTTGCGAAAAACATTTCTCACCTGTGTGAGTTCTTCTGTGGATCATCAAATCAGAACTGTATCGAAAACACTTTCCACACGATTCACAGGAATAAGGCTTTTCACCTTGTGTGAATTCTTCTGTGGGTTACCAAAGGTGCACTTTATCGAAAACTCTTTCCACACGTTTCACAAGAATAAGGCCTTTCATCCGTGTGAGTTCTCATGTGATTAATCAAGGTCACTTTATGAGAAAAGCATTTCTGACAAACATTGCAGCCATGGGTCTTCTCACCCGTGTGAGTTCTTCTGTGGGTCAACAAAGCCGAACTTTGTCTAAAGCACTTTCCACACGTTTCACAGGAATAAGGCTTCTCACCCGTGTGAGTTCTTCTGTGGGTCACCAAAGACGAACTTTTTCCAAAGCACTTTCCACACGTTTCACAGGAATATGGCTTTTCACGTGTGACGTTCCTCATGTTTCCTGTCTGATCTTGACTCTCAGCTACAGCAGAGAGGAGCTGCTGGTCAGTGTCTGGTTCTGGTTCCATGTGATCACTTTCTTCATTATCAGGAGTCAACATGAAGGTATCAGCCTCCTGCTTCAGTTCAAGCTGCTCCTGCTCCTGACTGCTGCAGATTTCCTCCTCTTCCTCTTGTTGTCAAGAGGAAGAGGAGGAGTTTCCATTATTGAATTGTATTTTCACACACGGTTCTCTACCAGCAAATACTGGGAAAGTCCGCGCGTTGGCTAGCTTACTGCAGCGTGCTCGTATGGACTGTACTCTGTGTATTAAAAATTCATAATAATTTAAGAAAAGCATTCAAATGTGTTAAAAATACAGCAAGTGTAGCTCAACTGTCCTACACTCATTTTCAGCCAATAGGAAGCTGAGGTTTTGGGCATTAAAGCTCAATAGCTTCCAGGTCATGTGACCTAATGACTTCAAATGAGTGCGGAAACAGCAGTAGACGGCCCTTTTTTTTTATTCCATTTTAGTACTTCAAATATTTTTTAAGGTTTTTAAGAAAAAGTATGCAGTAAAGCCATATGCTAAGATTAAAAAAAAAAAAGGCTTTTAGAGTATTTTCAGAGATATTTTACTAATTCAGCAATATTAAGATTAGCAATGGTCTTTGAAACACATTTTAATAAGAGCCAAAACTAGCTAAGATGAAGTGATTTTTGAGCAGTGTAGGGTGTTCCCTCCACCAAGGAGGTTATGTTGTTTGTCTGTTAGTTAGCAATAAGTCACAGACGGATATGGATGACATTTTCAGGATATGTCCGCAATGGGACACCAAACGAATCAAGCCAGTAAAGTGAAGAACTTTAAACTTCAAATTAAAAGAACACTCTTGACACGGAATGAGAAATGAGACTGTAATTGACAGGACGGTAATAATAATAATTAAACAGGTGATGTTAAAAAAATAAAAACAGAAGAAATACATTCGTTTGACACAAATACAGTTTCAATGATAAGGACAAGCATCATATAAAAATTTGAAAAATGATTTTGCTAGTTTTATAAAATCTGAAGACACTGCTACAGAAACTGTGACATCTTCTCAGTGAGAAGTTCACGTGTTTCTTCAACGTATTTTTTTAAGCAGAAAGCATTTACACATCAACTGTGTGAGTTCTTTTGTGGCTCATCAAATGAGAACGCCGTCGAAAGCACTTTCCACACTTTTCACAGGAATAAGGCTTTTCACCTGTGTGAATTATTTTGTGCCTCAAGAAATGAGAGCTTTGTCGAAAGCACTTTCCGCACGTTTCACAGGAATATGGCCTTTCATCCGTGTGAGTTTTCAAGTGGTGCGTCAAGGCGCTTCTAACCGCAAAGCATTTCTTACAAACGTTGCAAACATGGGGCTTCTCGCCCGTGTGAGTTTTCAAGTGGTGCGTCAAGGCGCTTCTAACCGCAAAGCATTTCTTGCAAACGTTGCAAACATGGGGCTTCTCGCCCGTGTGAGTTTTCAAGTGGTACGTCAAGGCGCTTCTAACCGCAAAGCATTTCTTACAAACGTTGCAAACATGGGGCTTCTCGCCCGTGTGAGTTTTCAAGTGGTCCGTCAAGGTGCTTCTAGCCGCAAAGCATTTCTTACAAACGTTGCAAACATGGGGCTTCTCGCCCGTGTGAGTTCTCCTGTGCCCTTTCAAATGTCCAATTTGTCGAAAATGAGTTCCACACGTTTCACAAGAATAAGGCCTTTCATCCGTGTGAATTCTCATGTGTATTATTAGGAAGTTTTTAAGCGCGAAGCATTTCTTACAAACGTTGCAAATGTGGGGCTTCTCACCCGTGTGAGATTTCATGTGGTTTGACAAGGTTTTTTGACCTGCAAAGCTTTTATTACAAATGTAACAAATATATGGCTTCTCAACCATGTGAGTTCTTTTGTGGATAATCAATTGGCCTTTTTTCACAAAGCATTTCTTACAGATGTTGCACACGTGGGGTTTTTCACCTGTAATGTTCATTGTACTTCCTGTCTGATCTTGACTCTCAGCTACAGCAGAGAGGAGCTGGTGGTCAGTGTCTGGTTCCATGTGATCACTTTCTTCATTATCAGGAGTCAACATAAAGGTATCAGCCTCCTGCTTCAGTTCAAGCTGCTCCTGCTCCTGACTGCTGCAGATTTCCTCCTCTTCCTCTTTAATCTGTAGAGACTCTGGTTCCTCTTGGTCCAGACTGGAGTTCCTCTCCTGGTTCCAGAGCTGCTGCTCACTGAGAACCTCCTCCTCCTGCTCCTCCTGAAGAACATCTTCCAGTGGAAGCTCTGCAGACACAGAAGAATAAATGCATTAATAAGAAAGAAAAAAGCGAAGACGTGTACAATGTTCTAATCGATAAGGTTAAACCTACAGACCCAGATTCCAGTGAAGTTGGGATGTGTAAATGACCGTTCATGAACAGCCAAAGGTATGATGGGAGTAACACAGTAACAGCTGCTGTCAGTGTTTACCGTCACATTAGAGCCATTAACAACTTTACATTTCTAATGTTTCTACCATGTTATCGTCAAAAAATGTTGCTTTCACACAATGGCGTCATTATGCCTATGTTAGGGGCTCTGAAGCTCCCCTAAATAATCTGGAGCTTTTATTATTATTATTATTATTATTTATTTATTGTTTTTGTTTACAAAAAAGTGCCAACAAATTCTTTATTTAAGGTCCATAATGTGAATTTAAATAAATAATGATATAACCTGTCATTGTTCATTGAAATATGATCATACATTTTGTCCGTTTCCCTTCACTTTGTAGTGTAAGGCAGAGAGAGAGCGCCTTCAGTGCGTCGTTATCCAAATCATTCCACTTTCATAGAGAACGCCTACATCACTGAAAATCCAGTCCACGTTTTCCCTGCGACATTGCTTGCACTCCTGCAGCGTGTGCACCTTGAAGCACACAGAGCGAATTCAGCGGCTTAGCAGAACGACGTGAATGAAGAACGGACATCAGAAAGTATTCATCACTGCTGCTAGTAACAGTTAGTTAGCTAGCTTCAACAGTTTGTCAGCTAACAGCTAGCCAACATGTGTGAGCTAACATACTCACATGTTTATCATTTAAACAGGTGTGAGCAGAGAGCGCGAAGCCTTGTTGGCACGGGGGGGGGGGGGGGGGGGAATATGTTTAAACTTAAAGAAACTACATCTACAGGTAGTTATGTCTCGTTGTATTAGTTTGTCCTGTCTTTGACGTCATGCTGTCATCGCCTGACAGTCTGGCTGATCGAAAGCCCCAAGATGCACGATGCAAATACTATGAGAATATATTCGAATATCTGTGTTTCTTTTTTCGAGGGAATATTGGAATATCATTTTTGAGCAATTTTGACAGCCCAAGTAAGCGTGTCTTGGAATATGAAAAAGTTCTGCATTTTGACAGTAATTGTCCTTGCATTCCGATTCCTCACTTCATTAGAATCACGAGTATCATGTTCTGGGGCCATGTGAGTTATTCTACAGTATTCATGTCAGTAAAATAGACCACCCTAAGTTACTCTACTGCAGTAATTCTGTTCTCAACCAGTAGAAAATACTGTGAACACCTGATTATGCATGAAAAAAAAAAACGTCATCTACCGTGAAACCGTTCGTCCGTTTGTATTTCTATGTTTAAATGTTCTATTAAAGAAAAGATGCAAAAATATATATCTTTCTGTATGCTGTAAAGTGGTTTAAAAAATTGAAATCGGCTAAAATCGGTATCGGCAGGTCAAACTTCTAGAAAAAACGGACCCAAAAATGGCAATGTGTGTGTGTGTGTATATGTATAAACATGAAACAAGCATATGATTTTTATAGTGAACCATGTCAGCCCTTTTCCTTGATGGCCAACTTTTGCCACGTTTTGTTAGCTTTATTCGTGAAATACAGAAATAAGCAAAAATCACCGTGTTCACTCTTTGCCAAAACCAGTATGTAAAGGCAGCGTTAGTCTATGAACATTTAATCACAATAAATGAAGCAGCAGTAATGAAGGTCTAATATCTCAAGTGTCACAATTCAAGTTTTAACGTTTCCTCGTCATTTTGGCAGCACTCAGATTCACTGGAAATGGCTTCATGTAATCCCCTTGAAGTACACACACACACACATTCAGTCTCATTCATTTCCTGTAAAAGCGGAAGTTTATTTTGAAAAGTCCCCGCATCCGTCGAGAGGAAAATGACTCGAATAAAAGAGCTAACTTTACAACAAAACGCTCCCTGAGAAGAAAACGAAGTAAAAAAAAACGACACAAAACACACACGACGGCGATGTTTGTACTCACTTATCTGCTATCACAAATATGAAACTCCATGATTGACATCCTGTTTTACAGGCGTCTCGTTTGTGTGTTTAATGTTTCCCAGAATGCATTTCGGCGGAACAGAGGAAAACACAGTAAAAAACTTGAAATTTATACTTTGTCTGTGTCGCTGAACGCAGTTTTAAGATCATTTGAGGGGAGAAATTGGTCATTTAGATTTATTTTTTTTGCGTGTTAAGATATGTCTTTACCGTTTGTTAGCGACGTTGTCGGAGACGAACAGCGGACACGCGGTGCTCCCGGTGCCCGGCACAGAACAGCGTTACCTCGGCCTGTCCTGCTGAAATGTTCCGCTGGCTCATTTGGCGTCGACGCAATATTGTGTATTTAATGTGAACGTTTCGATTTCCTAAATACATTAATACGTGCATTATTATTTGTATTGTCATTATTATAATTCGGGCACTTCCTGTAAAAGCGGAAGTTACTTTTTGAAAAGTCATCGAACCTCGGACTTAAATAAGAGTGAACGTTACAACAAAACGCTCAAGGAACATCAACGACACACAATAATAATCCTCATTATTCCGCTTGTACTCACCTATCCGCTGTAACTTGACTTTAGGTTTATAAACGACCTCCAACAGTTTGCGCTGACGAATCATCTCCTCCTCGTACACGACGACGATTCTTTCTACGTGTGTGAATATGTCTTCAGCAGCAGCAGTTAGTCGCTCCTGGATTAAACCTCTCAGATACGGAAGCGAAGACATCGCTGCTTCGTTCATAACCGGAATATTTGACCAGCGACACGCGAGACAAACCACCGCTGACCACACGGAGCTAACGCTGTTACCACGAGGACTTTGTGCCACTGGTTTGTTCTGCGCATGTCCAAACGCCACAGTGGGCACCGCGTTGCATTCTGGGACTTGGCGGCCGTGTTGATGGCTTCCCGAAAACGATGTGGAATTTACCGGGATATGTTAAATAGGGAAGCCGGGGACCGGTGTGTGGACAAAATCGATACTCCCTGAGGTTATATTCGAGAATTCCGCATTTTGAAACACGGATGTATTATAAACTCTGTTTATTATAAAGCACCGCCCCCTCTGATTTGAAGACAGTTTAGTCATGGTGGTCACTCTGGGTACTGCAACAACAAAATACTCACTTCCCCATTGAGCACAATAGTAAAAGAGTCGCCTGTAAAAGTGTCCACAGGACACCTCGAGACATTGACACAGGCTTTTATAGATCTTTATATTCTATATTTTTAATTCATGGAGTTTCACATTTGGAAAAAACCTCCTAAAGGCCATAAAAAGCCCACAAATCTTATTTCCCAGAGTGACGTCACAGCTGTGCTTGGTCATGTGGCGTCTCGTGAACGGCGCTGTGAACTTTATGAGAAATGTGAATAAATGAAGACAATGAGAGTTTTTTTTCCGTTTATATTATATTTAAAATATTGCGACAAGGTTAACAAGTTCAGGGAAAAACTTCCTGAAAAACAAACAAATTACAGATTTGCAGTCGAGTCAACAGTGATTCACCAACATGTTGGCAATTTTCAAAATAAATGAGACATTCCGAGACCACTCACGTCAGTGGTATACGGCTTCTTCTCATGTGGTTCATCATTTTATATTCATATGCAAAACATTTCTTACAAATATAACAATCATGGGGCTTCTCACCCCGTGTGAGTTTTGTGCTTTTTCAAACACATGCAATTAGCTAAATACAAACGATATTATTGGTTTACCTGGGAAAGCTACAGCAGGCTGTCGCTGTGTCTGTGTTGATGATGTTGACACTTTTATTTTATACTGTATATGACGCTTTCTGTTGTGGACGCGTGAAATACGAGGCACACCGAGACGCAAAGCTTTCGCAGTTACGAACGTAAACTGTCAAATCTGATCCGTGGTGAATGGGATGCGACTGGTTATATGAACGTAGAGGGATTCACGCAGGAGCAAGACACAATTCTCCCACAGAAGATTCAATATTTGCTTGTTTTCAAATCAATACCAAACGCATCAAGCCAGCGAAGTGAAGAAGACAGAAATACAGTTTCAATGATAAGGACAAGCATCATATAAACATTAGAAAACAAAAGATTTTGCTAGTTTTATAAAATCTAAAGACACCGCTACAGAAACTGTGACGTCTTCTCAGTGTGAAGTTTGCATTTGTTTCCTCAAGGTATTTTTATGCAGAAAGCATTGACGCATCACCTGTGTGAGTTCTTTTGTGGATCATGAAATGAGAACTTTGTCAAACACATTTTCCACACATTTCACAACTATGACTTCTCACCCGTGTGAATTCTTTTGTGGCTCATGAATTCAGAATCATGTCGAAAGCACTTTCCACACGTTTCACATGAATAAGGCTTTTCACCTGTGTGAATTCTTTTGTGGATCATCAATTGAGTACTCGTTCGAAAATTCTTTCTGCACGTTTCACAAGAATAAGGCCTTTCATCCGTGTGAGTTTTCACGTGGTACGTCATGGCGCTTTTATCCGCAAAGCATTTCTTACAAACGTTGCAAACATGGGGCTTCTCACCCGTGTGAGTTCTCTTGTGCTGTATCAAATGCGCAACTTGTCGAAAAAGCTTTCCACACGTTTCACAAGAATAAGGCCTTTCATCCGTGTGAGTTTTCATGTGGTTCAACAAGGTACCTTTGTGCGCAAAGCATTTCTGACAAATGTTACAAATATAGGGCTTCTCACCGGTGTGAATTCTTTTGTGGATTACCAAATGCGAAATTTTTCGAAAACACTTTCCACACATTTCACAAGAAAAAGGCCTTTCATCCGTGTGAGTTTTCATGTGGTTGGACAAGGTTCTTTTACCCGCAAAGCTATTCTTACAAATGTTACAAATATAGGGCTTCTCACCCGTGTGAGTTCTTTCGTGGATAATCAATTGGCCTTTTTTCACAAAGGATTTCTTACAGATGTTGCACATATGGGACTTTTTACCTCTGATATTCCTCTTGTTTCCCGTCTGATCTTGACTCTCAGCTACAGACTCTTCATTATCAGGAGTCAACATAAAGGTATCAGCCTCCTGCTTCAGTTCAAGCTGCTCCTGCTCCTGCTCCTGACTGGTGCAGATTTCCTCCTCTTCCTCTTTAATCTGTAGAGACTCTGGTTCCTTTTGGTCCAGACTGGAGTTCCTCTCCTGGTTCCAGAGCTGCTGCTCACTGAGAACCTCCTCCTCCTCATCATCATCATGATAGACATTCTGCTGTGGAAGCTCTGCAGACACAAAGAGACACCAGTTATTGGTTGAGTAATAACACTTTGACACTAGGAAAAGCGGATACATCAATTTTCAGGGGGTATAAGGGTTCCTTGCGACATTGTTTTGAAATTTCTGCGAGCAAACATGGAGGACTTTGACAGTGAAGAGATTCCCGAAGGCAGTGATCTTGAGGAGTTCCTCGTCTTTGACGACATCATCACTGATCTTTGGACGCGCTGAACAAATCAACCGGGATTTATGGTTAAGACATAATAATGTTTGGAGATGACGAGGTCGGCGATAACGACGATGAGTTTGAAGGTTTTCAAAGTAACAGAAGATGGAGAGTTATCGCAGTAATCGATGGAGTGTTTTCAACCTGAAAGTGGATTTACCTGCAGATGCCACAGCGCTGTAAGCACCATCACCGTCACATGTGAAGCTTTCTTCATTATCAGGAGTCAACATAAAGGTATCAGCCTCCTGCTTCAGTTCAAGCTGCTCCTGCTCCTGACTGCTGCAGATTTCCTCCTCTTCCTCTTTAATCTGTAGAGACTCTGGTTCCTCTTGGTCCAGACTGGAGTTCCTCTCCTGGTTCCAGAGCTGCTGCTCAGTGAGAACCTCCTCCTCCTGAAGAACATCTTCCAGTGGAAGCTCTGCAGACACAGAAGAATAAGTAAGCGCATTAATAAGAAACATAAAAAGCAAAGACGTGTATAATGTTTTAATCGATAAGGTTAAACCTACAAACCCAGATTCCAGTGAAGTTGGGATGTTGTGTAAATGACCGTTCATGAACAGCCAAAGGTATGATGGGAGTAACACAGTAACAGCTGCTGTCAGTGTTTACTGTCACATTAGAGCGTTTTATAACTTTACATTTTGAATGTTTCTTCCATGTTATCGTCTACAAATGTTGCTTTCATTATGCCTATTGTAGTGGAAATTTACTTCACCTTTACTTCACCCCTGACCAATGGGTACACTTCCCCTTTTGTGCGTTATGACAACAAAGGTTCTCAATAACAGGATGTGACTTAGCTGCACTCAGTTGCAGAAGCGACGACTTGTTTGTGTCTGACTATATAAGAGTAGCACTTCCCCTACACATGCAGAGATCTCTCTGCATATGCCGACTGTGCATGTATTGCTCCTGACAAATAAACCTTTGAATGCAGCTCGACTAATAGTCGTTCTTCGGGAACCAGAATCTGCCTCCACACTATTTTAGGGGCTCTGAAGCCCTCCCTAAATAATTTGAAGCTTTTATTATTATTATTGATATTTATTGTTTTTGTTTACAAAAAAAGTGTTGACAAATTCTATATAAAAGGTCCATAATGTGAGTTTAAATAAATAATGATATAACCTGTCATTGTTCACTGAAATATGATCATACATTTTGTCCGTTTCCCTTCACTTCGTAGTGTAAGGCAGAGAGAGAGCGCCTTCAGTGCGTCGTTATCCAATCCATTCCACTCGTTCTTATAGAGAACGCCCACATCACGGAAAATCCAGTCCACGTTTTCCCTGCGACCTTGATCGCACTCCCGCAGCGCGTAAGCACCTTGAAGCACACAGAGCGAATACAGCAGCTTAGCAGAACAGCGTGAATGAAGAATCAGTTAGTTAGACAGACATCAGTTAGTTAGCTAGCTCCAGCTAACAGCTAACAGCTAACAGCTAACAGCTAACAGCTAACAGCTAACAGCTAACAGCTAACAGCAGAAAGTAACAATATCTTAATATTACTTTAATTTAAGTAATTAAGCGAAATTTTTCAGGCAACCATTTTGGTTACACATGTGCCCAAAATGTAATTTGTGCGACTTTGGGCGCAAACGATGACTTTGTCGTGAGAGAAAGTCATGGCATTAGCCTCCATGTTGATCAGTTATGAATTCAACTCATTGTGTTTCTGTGTATCTTGAAGGGTCAGGCAGAAGTAGCTGCTGAGTAAGAAATAGATCGACGGGCAAGTTCAAGTCAGGGAGAGCAAGTGGATCCAGAGATGGATCAAGAGGCAGAGGAAAGAGAGGGAGAAGAAGAGCTTTTCAGCAAATATACGTCAAAAACTCTGTTTACCTTCGACTAATTCATGTGTTCATCACATTTATCGGGAATTATTTATTTATGAACCGATAGTGAAAAGACAACCAGGAATTCCCTGGTCTATTTATGGCCTTTAGGCAGTGTTTACGAACGTGAAACTCCCAGAATGCATTTCACCGGAACATAATCGTCAGAGGAAAACACATTAAAAACCTGAAATTAAGCTTTTCCTGTGTCGTGGAACGCAGTTTTGAGATGATTTGAGGGGAGAATTTGGTCCTTTAGAATTCCAAAACACATGTTTTGTTTGTTATGATGTGACGTATTTACAGTTTGCTAGCGACGTAGTCAAGCGTGCATAAGTTAGCAGGAGATTTTCTCAATCAACAAATAGACATTTTCTCATTCTGATTGCTGTAGTAGTTGCCAATGGTAGACAGCTACTTATAACAGGTGACGTTTTGTTGATATGTGCTATTATTGTGAAAAAGTATGAAATTTAATATTTTAAAAATTCACCAAAAATCAACAAATAGACATTTTCCCAATCTGATTGCTGTAGGAGTTGCCAATGGTGGACAGCTACGTACTACTGGTAAACTTTTGTTGATATGTGCCATTATTGTGAAACAGTATGAAATTAAATATTTTAAAAATTCACCACAAATCAACAAAAATATATTTCCTCATTCTGATTGCTGTAGTAGTTGCCAATGGTAGACAGCTAATTATAACAGGGGAAGTTTTGTTGATATCTGCCATTATTGTGAAATTGTGTGAAAATTAAATATTTAAAAAATTCACCAAAAATCAACAAAAATATATTTTCTCATTCTAATTAATGTAGTAGTTGCAAATGGTAGACAGCTACTTATAACAGGAGAAGTTTAGATGATATTTGCCAATATTGTGAAACAGTATGAAATTTAATATTTTAAAAATTCACCAAAAATCAACAAATAGACATTTTCCCATTCTGATTGTTGTAGTAGTTGCCAATGGTGGACAGCTACTTATAACAGGTGAAGTTTTGTTGATATGCGCCATTATTGTGAAACAGTATGAAATGATATATTTAACAACAGCACTTTTCCTGTAATAAGTAAGCCATCTACCATTGGCAGCTACTACAGCAATCAGAATGGGAAAATGTCCATTTGTTGACTTTTGGTGAATTTTTAAAATATTAAATTTCATACTGTTTCACAATAACGGCAGATATCAACAAAACATTACCTGTTGTAAGTATGAATAACCATTGGCAACCACTACAGCAATCAGAATGGGAACATGTCTATTTGTTGATTGAGAAAATGTGTTTGGAAAACGAATATCCAGCTAATAACAAACCTCCTGCTAACTTATGCACGCTGTCAGAGACGAACAGCGGACACTCGGTGCTCCCAGTGCCCGGCCCAGAGCAGCGTTACCTCGGCGTGACCTGTTGAAATGTTCCGCTGGCTCATTTGGTGTCGACGCATTATTGTGTATTCAATGTGAACGTTTCGATTTCCTAAATAAATACACGTTCATTAGTATTAGTATTATTTGGGCACTTCCTGCAAACGCGGAAGTTACTTTTTGAAAAGTCACCGAACCTGAGAGGAAAACAAGAGTGAACTTTACAACAAAACGCTCCGTGAGAAGAAAACGAAGTAAAAAACGACACAAAAACACAGACGATGGCGACGTTTGTACTCACCTATCCGCTGTAACTTGACTTTAGGTTTATAAACGACCTCCAACAGTTTGCGCTGACGAATCATCTCCTCCTCGTACACGACGACGATTCTTTCTACGTGTGTGAATATGTCTTCAGCAGCAGCAGTTAGTCGCTCCTGGATTAAACCTCTCAGATACGGAAGTGAAGACATCGCTGCTTCGTTCGAAAAACTGGAATATTTGACCTGCGACACGTCAAAAAAAAACACCGTAACGTCTTTCTATTTCCGTAGCAACAGACCTAGCTAACAGCGCTAGCTCCACGCGCTGCTTCCGTTTCCTGTTGTTCGATATTCGTCCAACTGACTTTCTCTGTAAAATAAAGGAAATTCCACATTAATACAATTACTAATATACTATGATGACTACTACTAGTAATAATATGACAAAAAGTATGCAGTAAAGCCATGTACTTCGATAAAAAAGGCTTTTAGAGTATTTTCAGAGATATTTGACTAATTCAGCAATATTAAGATTAGCAAAAGTCTTTCAAACACTTTTTAATAAGAGCCAAAACTTGCTAAGAAAAATGGAATTGTGTCACGATGAAGTGATTTTTGTTCAGAAAAGAGTATTTGTTATGATTAAAATGACTACAATTCCAACGACTGCTGCTACAAATAAGAGGTTTTGTCGTCTGAATGTAGAGAGATTCACACAGGAACAAGACACAATTCTTCAAAGGAAATTCAATATTTGCTTGTTTTCAAATCAATACCAAACTAATCGGTAATCGATAAGTCACAGTCTCACTGTGTTGTGTATGTGGACCTTCACATGGGGAAACCAGACATCAAGGATGGAGACAAAAATGTAAATAAATGACTCTAAAAATATAAAATAATGTATATCAGGGATGGGACAATACCACTATTTTGTTTTCCTGATTGTAAGCGACACCGCTGAATCCAAAAGACTTTTAAAAATCACAGCAGTCAGTAACTTTACTACATGTTTAAGGTGTAAAAAAACATGAGATTTGAAAATCATCTGGATGGAAAAAAAACAAACAAAAACAAAGTGGAAAAAGTCCTGTATGAGCCAAACTGTTTTTATTAAAACATTGAGGTTTCACAGATTTATCCAGGTTTCCAAAGGATCTCTACCTCTTTCTTTGGTGCTTTACTGCCACCTCCTGGCCTGAAGACGGAATTGCAGATACAGTTTAAATCCCCAAGCAGTTTCTGTGTGGTTTTGTTGATGAAACTCTGCAAATAAATGCTCTGCCACATAACGGAAACACAAAACACTGTGTTCCTAACTGATAAACACTGGAGTGTGTTTACATGAGGTGTCACATAAATAAATGTTTTCATTGAAATTGTTCCTCATGTGCGCGCACAAACGCTGCACATATAAGACTGTTTCACCTGTGGGATTTGAATTTGTGGAGTAACAAATTTTGATGATGACGAAAAACCTGCCCACACGTTTCACAAGAAAACGGCATCTCACCCGTGTGAATTCTCATGTGTTGAGCCAAGTTGCCTTTGAGCCTGAAGCGTCGCTTGCAAATGTTGCACACATAGGGCTTCTCACCAGTGTGAATGCTTTTGTGACCCATCAAATGTGAATTTCCCCGAAAACACTTTCCACACGTGTCACAAGAGTATGGCCTCTCACCCGTGTGAGTTTTCATGTGATACTGCAAGCTATATTTACGCCCAAAGCGTTTCTTACAAACGTCACACACGTGGGGTTTTTCACCTGTGATGTTCCTCGTGTTTCCTGCCTGATCTTGACTCTCAGCTACAGCAGAGAGGAGCTGGTGGTCAGTGTCTGGTTCTGGTTCCACGTGATCACTTTCTTCATTATCAGGAGTCAACATAAAGGTATCAGCCTCCTGCTTCAGTTCAAGCTGCTCCTGCTCCTGACTGCTGCAGATTTCCTCCTCTTCCTCTTTAATCTGTAGAGACTTTGGTTCCTCTTGGTCCAGACTGGAGTTCCTCTGCTGGTTCCAGAGCTGCTGCTCACTGAGAACCTCCTCCTCCTCCTTACAGACATGATGCTGTGGAAGCTCTGGAGGAGGAACAAGAAACAGATGACAACTATCTATTGATTTGGATTTGACTGCAACACAACTTTTCTGCAACTGTCAGAATATCACATTTAGTTTTTTGTGAAGGTCAGCAAGAAATCAGACAATAAAAAAATTGAAGTGAGTGAATCTTGAGATTAGGGCTTTTTCTCAAGGTAGGTTTGAACAGCAGCCACCAACAGAGTGCTGATAAATGAATGCGTAAAATGCTATATTGTCATTTTTGAATGTTTATCTTAATGTGTTTATTTAAATTTAAATATACAGCATAGTGTGGAAAATAGATACATTACAGCGGAATAATACACATAATATACATATATATATATGTATATGTGCACACACACACAAGACAGTGCACCTTTAATATCAATCTAAAATTCCAAGTTCAAATAAGTACAATATTAATAATGTACTAACGTTGACTTTACATTAGAAACAAAAATAATGCTTCAACACCAAATCTATGGATCACACCAAGTATCTCATGACGGAGACGTCTGAGCCAGCGGATCATTTCATCAGGACAGGCCGAGGTAACGCTGCTCTGTGCCGGACACTGAACAACTGTAAATAAATACGTCATGTCTTTAACACACAAACCACATTTTTGAATTCTAAATGATTCATTTCTCGCCTCAAATCATCTCTAAACTGTCTTCCGTGACACCAGATTGTTTTTGTTTTGAGTTTTTTTTCCCCCTGTCGATGTGTTCCGGTGAAATGCATTCTGGGATACATGGATGTTGCTTTTCCCGAGTGCACTCAAAAAAAGTCGAAAATATCTGCGGAACGAAACACGACTCTTGTGAAAAAAGAGTGAACTTTAGCACGATAACGTGTTTCTAAAGATCAGTTTGCTTGTACAAACCTATCCGCTGTAACTGTAGCCGAGGTTTACACACGATCTCCAACAGTCTGCGCTGACGATTCACCTCCTCCTCGTACTCGACGACGATTCTTTCTACGTGTGTGAAGATTTCTTCCGCAGCAGCAGTTAGTCGATCGCTGATTAAATCTCTCAAACACTGAAGCGAAGACATCGCTGCTTCGTTCACAACCGGAAGATTTGACCTGCGACACGCGAACAAACCACACCGCTACCACACGGAGCTAACGCTGCTAGCTCGTTGTCAGTCGGTAACAGGAAGTGACACTACTTCCGGTTGCTTCCGGTTTCATTAGAAATATACAAAAAACACAAGCTTTCTTGCTTTTCCATAGTGCATTTTCCTCAGAGATAGGAAAAAAAAAAAAAAACATTTAAAGTCATTCTTTAAATCAGGAAATGATCCATTTGTCCTGATGCACTTTGAAAGTGAGCTGACTTTCTTCTCAAAAACAAAAAGTATCTCGGAATGACTTGAAATTTACCTTCATAATAGTCGGCATCGCCCTGAACAAGGATCCGTCGAAAATATACGCA
This sequence comes from Microchirus variegatus, assembly GCF_963457635.1. Lineage (NCBI taxonomy): Eukaryota > Metazoa > Chordata > Actinopteri > Pleuronectiformes > Soleidae > Microchirus > Microchirus variegatus. The sequence continues at coordinate 26,548,140 of NC_139813.1, forward strand.
AATCTCTTAACGAATAATTTTAATGAATTTTTTAAATTCAGGAAATGGTCCATTTGCTCTGATGCACTTTGACAGTGAGCTGACTTTCTTCCTGAAAACAAAAAGTATCTCGGAATGACTTGAAATTCACCATCATAATAGTCGGCATCGCCCTGAACAAGGATCCGTCGAAAATATTTGCAAACCTCTTAACGAATAATTTTAATGAATTTTTGAAATTCAGGAAATGATCCATTTGCCCTGATGCACTTCGACAGTGAGTTGACTTTTCAAAAACAAAAAGTATCTCGGAATGATGAATGAAATGAAATTTAATGAAATTAGTCATCTATCTATAGCAGGAGAAATCGTGGGTGTGAGTCAATATATTTAATAAAATGTACCTTTTATCTCATAAATCTGCAACTTTATTTTCTCATATAATTTCCACTTTAAATCTTGTAAATCTCAAAATATTATCCCCCTCCCGCAGTCCACAAATACCTTTTTTTCTTCATACCTGGCCCTAATACGCGTCGTAATAAGATGCCAAATCATGCCAGCATAATCCTCCAGTCCGGCCATACTTCTTCTTCTTTGGTTTGTTTTGCAGTCCCTCTCATAGTTCAGGTCACTTCCAGGTCACGCAACTTGCATTTATCAAAATTTGATTAAACGGGAAACGCTTGTATCACAAACTTGGTATGACAAGAAAATAATATTTATAGCGAAGATGGACACTTGATTCCTTCAAGGAAAAATTTAATATACAAGGCTTTTATAGACAAGTGGGTCATGATAAACCATTACTTTTGAACATTCCTTAACAATATGGCCTTTTTATGGCCTTTGTGTGAGTGGTCATGTGGATCTTCAAGCTATGTTTAGGCCCAAACCCTTTCTTACAAATGTTGCACACGTGGGGCTTTTCATTGCTGTGAGTTTTTTCGTGGTTTCTCAAAGTCGATTTTTGTCGAAAACACGCTCCACACGTTTCACAAGAAAACTGCTTCTCAACCGTGTGAGTTCCCATGTGGTCAGTCAAGATGCTTTTACACCCAAAGGATGCATTACAGACGTTGCAAACGTAGGGCTTCTCACCCGTGTGAGTCCTTCTGTGTTTCACTAAAGACGAACCTTGTTGAAAGCACTTTCCACACATTTGACAGGAATATGGCTTCTCACCCGTGTGAGTTCTCGTGTGTTCAGTCAAGTTGCTTTTACTCCCAAAGCATGCATTACAAACGTTGCAAACGTAGGGCTTCTCACCTGTGTGTGTCCTTCTGTGGACCACCAAAGTCGAATTTTGTTGAAAGCACTTTCCACACGTTTCACAGGAATATGGCTTCTCACCCGTGTGAGTTCCAATGTGGTATTTCAAGCCAGATTTAGACGTAAGGCATTTCTTACAAAGGTTGCACACGTGGATCTTTTCACCTGTCATTTTTCTCTCGTTTCCTGTCTGATCTAGACTCTCAGCTACAGCAGAGATGAGCTGGTGGTCAGTGTCTGGTTCTGGTTCCATGTGATCACTTCCTCCTTCCTCCTCCTCTTCAATCTGCTGAGACTCTGGTTCCTCTTGGTCTTTGGACTCAACGATGGTCATTTCTCCACGTTTGTTTCCTGTCTGATCTTGACTCTCAGCTACAGCAGAGAGGAGCTGGTGGTCAGTGTCTGGTTCTGGTTCCATGTGATCACTTTCTTCATTATCAGGAGTCAACATAAAGGTATCAGCCTCCTGCTTCAGTTCAAGCTGCTCCTGCTCCTGACTGCTGCAGGTTTCCTCCTCTTCCTCTTTAATCTGTAGAGACTCTGGTTCCTCTTGGTCCAGACTGGAGTTCCTCTCCTGGTTCCAGAGCTGCTGCTCACTGAGAACCTCCTCCTCCTCCTCCTCAATGTAGACGTTCTGCTGTGGAAGCTCTGCAGACACAAGGAACATATTTCAACTGTCAGAATATCACATTAGGTTTTTTTGTGGAAGTCAGCAAGACATCAGACAATAAAAAAATTGTGAATCTTGAGATAAGGGCTGTTTCTCAAGTGAGGTTTGAACAGCAGCCGCAATACATAACGTATACATAATTCCATAACGTTGTATTTGTTCCTCTGCATGAATGCCATAGTAGATTTTGAGCAGTGTTTAGGGTCGTTGTCTTGTTGAAAGATCAACATCAACTTTGTCACTGATTCCTAGACATTGTTCTCCAGAATCTGCTGATATTGAGTGGAATCCATGTGACCCTCAACTTTAACATGATTCCCAGTCCCTGCACTGGCCTCACAGCCCCACAGCATGATGAAACCACCACCAAATTTTACTGTATGTAGCAAGTGTTTTTCTTGGAATGCTGTGTTCTTTTTCCACCATGCATAACGCCCCTTGTTTTGCCCAAATAACTATTTTAGTTTCATCAGTCCACAGCACAAACTACTCCGTTTGTGGCGGGTGCAGAGAAAAGGCTTTTTCTGCATTACTCTTCCATACAGCATCTCCTTGTGTAAAGTGCGCTGAACAGTTGAACGATGCACAGCGACACCATCTGCAGCGAGATGGTGTTGTAGGTCTTTGGAGCTGGTCTGTGGGTTGACTGTGACTGTTCTCACCATCCTTCACCTCTGCTTATCTGAGAGTTTTCTTGGTCTGCCTCTTCAGGCCTTAACTAGAACTGTTCTCCTGTGGTCTTCACATTCCTCACAATGTTCCTCACAGTTGAAACTGAGAGCTTAAATCTCTGAGATAGCGCGCACAGCACGCTAGCTAGTTAGTTAGTGCCTGATAAATTGTCACCGGGCCGCACAGGTGGCCTACTTTAGTTCTGTGTTGTAGTTATTGTTGTTATCGCATCCTCAAAAATAGAAACATTTCACAGCGAGACTGAAGTTTATTTGTTTTTATGCAGATTTTTAAGACCTTTTTGGTAAATCATATTAACTTTATTTCACTTCTCAAATATCACTGTTTTGTCTCCTATATGATATATTTAACTGAAATGCATTATTCAAACAACCAATGATTTATAAAGGAAAATCATGAACATTCACAGGGGTGCCCAAACTTTTACATTCCACTTTATATATATACACACATACATATATATATGTGTGTACACACACACAGACAGTGCACCAGTGCAACTTTAATATCAATCTAAGATTCAAAGTTCAAATAGATACAATATTAATAATGTACTAACTTTGACTTTACATTAGAAACAAAAATAACGCTTCAACAGCAAATCTATGGATCACACCAAGTTTCTCATGACGGAGACGTCTGAGCCAGCGGATCATTTCATCAGGACAGGCCGAGGTAACGCTGCTCTGTGCCGGACACTAAACAACTGTAAATACGTCATGTCTTTAACACACAAACCACGTTTTTTGAATTCTAAATGATTCATTTCTCGCCTCAAATCATCTCTAAACTGTCTTCCACGACACCAGATTGTTTTTATTTTGAGGTATTTATGTGTTCCGGTGAAATGCATTCTGGGATACATGGATGTTTCTTTTCCCGAGCGCACTATAAAAAAAGGTCGAAAATGTCTGCGGAACGAAACACGACTATTGTGAAAAAAGAGTGAACTTTAGCACGATAACGTGTTTCTAAAGATCAGTGTGCTTGTACAAACCTATCCGCTGTAACTGTAGCCGAGGTTTACACACGATCTCCAACAGTCTGCGCTGACGATTCACCTCCTCCTCGTACTCGACGACGATTCTTTCTACGTGTGTGAAGATTTCTTCCGCAGCAGCAGTTAGTCGACCGCTGATTAAATCTCTCAAACACTGAAGTGAAGACATCGCTACTTCGTTCACAACCGGAAGATTTGACCCGCGACACGCGAACAAACCACCGCTGTCCACACGGAGCTAACGCTGCTAGCTCGTTGTTAGCCGGTAACCGGACGTGACACGACTTCCGGTTACCAGCGGAACTACGACTAACACACAAATAGCACCAAAACGTCTGTTATATTTATTTCCACGATGACTTGATATTGGTCCAACTGACTTTCTCTGTAAAATAAAGGAAATTCCACATTAGTACAATGACTAATATACTATGATGACTACTAGTACTTATAATATTACTGAGAAAAGTATGCAGTAAAGCCATGTACTTTGATAAAAAATGCTTTTAGAGTATTTTTTAGAGGTATTTTACTAATTCAGCAAATAAAAGATTAGCAAAGTCAAACACATTTTAATAAGAGCAAAACTAGCTAAGAAAAATGGAATTGTGTCACAATGAAGTGATTTTTGTGTAGAAAAGAGTATTTGTTATGATTAAAATTACTACAAATAAGAGGTTTAGTCGTCTGAACTGTGAAAGAAATTTCTCTGGAGTCATCGGTGTTGAGTAAATCAAGTCTTTTACTGCATGCATGGAGGAGAGACCCTGACACCAAGATGGTCTATAATGTTCTCTGTCTTTCCTTCAGATAGCTCCACCACATAAACAGTCACATCAAAGCATCTTACAAACACAATAAAATCAGAGTTACAACAAGAAAACACACTTTGTTTATGACACACAGATGTTATCATGTGTAACCTCATGTTGACCCCTGGGTTACAATCCCCCAGCATTTGTTCACAGCTCGACTGTTGGTTCATTGTTATCTTAAACAACATAGAGAAACCCTTACACTTAACCCTCTCCGGGAACAAGAAAACTATTTATTTCCCACAGAACGTAGAGAGATTCACGCAGGAACAAGAAACAAATCTTCCACAGTAGATTCAATATTTGCTTGTTAATACAAGACGCATCAAGCCAGTGAAGTGAAGAAGACCTTTACACAGTTTTCACAACTATGGCTTCTCACCCGTGTGAGTTCTCATGTGTTGAATCAAGGTGCTTTTACGTCCAAAGCATGCATCACAAACGCTGCAAACATGGGGCATCTCACCCGTGTGAGTTCTTTTGTGGGTTATCAAATGAGAACTATGTCCAAAGCACTTTCCACACGTTTCACAGGAATAAGGCTTTTCACCCGTGTGAGTTCTCATGTGTTGAATCAAGTTGCTTTTTTGTCCAAAGCACGCATCACAAATGCTGCAAACATGGGGCTTTTCACCTGTGTGAGTCCTTTTGTGGATTATCAGATAAGAACTGTATCGAAAGCACTTTCCACACGTTTCACAGGAATAAGGCTTTTCACCCGTGTGAGTTCTTTTGTGGGTTATCAAATGAGAACTATGTCCAAAGCACTTTCCACACGTTTCACAGGAATAAGGCTTTTCACCCGTGTGAGTTCTCATGTGTTGAATCAAGTTACTTTTTTGTCCAAAGCACGCATCACAAAAGCTGCAAACATGGGGCTTTTCACCTGCGTGAGTCCTTTTGTGGATCTCCATGTTTTTTTTCAGAGCAAAGCATTTCTTACAAATGTTGCACATGTGGGGCTTTTCATCTGTAATATTTGTCTGATCTTGACTCTCAGCTACAGCAGAGAGGAGCTGGTGGTCAGTGTCTGGTTCCATGTGATCACTTCCTCCTTCCACCTCCTCTTCAATCTGCAGAGACTCTGTTTCCTCTTGGTCTTTGGACTCAACGATGGTCATTTCTCCACGTTTGTTTCCTGTCTGATCTTGACTCTCAGCTACAGCAGAGAGGAGCTGGTGGTCAGTGTCTGCTTCTGGTTCCATGTGATCACTTTCTTCATTATCAGGAGTCAACATAAAGGTATCAGCCTCCTGCTTCAGTTCAAGCTGCTTCTGCTCCTGACTGCTGCAGATTTCCTCCTCTTCCTCTTTTATCTGTAGAGACTCTGGTTCCTCTTGGTCCAGACTGGAGTTCCTCTCCTGGTTCCAGAGCTGCTGCTCACTGAGAACCTCCTCCTCCTCCTCCTTACAGACATTCTGCTGTGGAAGCTCTGCAGACACAAGGAATATATTACAACTGTCAGAATATCACATTTAGTTTTTTTTGTGGAGGTCAGCAACAAATCAGACAATAAAGAAATTGTGAATCTTGAGATCAAGTCTGTTTCTCAAGGGAGGTTTGAACAGCAGCCACCAACAGAGTGCTGATAAATGAATGCGTAAAATGCTATATTATTTTTGAATGTTTATCTTAATGTGTTTAAATTTAAATATACAGTATAGTGTGGAAAATATAAACATTAGAGCAGAGTAATATACAGTTTATATATGTATACAGTGGTATGCAAAAGTTTGGGCACCCCTGTAAATGTTCATGATTTTCCTTTATAAATCATTGGTTGTTTGGATAATAAATTTCAGTTAAATATATCATATAGGAGACAAACACAGTGATATTTGAGAAGTGAAATTAATGATTTACAGAAAGTTTGCAAGAATTATTTAAACAAAATTATGCATGTGCAGAAGTTTAGGCACCAGAAAAGAAACATTTTGTGCATCCGGGCTTAACAGCTTTTCTGGGGGAAACCCTGCTTATGGGTATTTCTTTGTCTTTATTTGAATGTGTCTTTATTGTGGTAATTGTGGTAATCCAAAAGTAACTTAAAGTAATCAAGTTACATTACTTTAATATTGTGGTACTTAGATTACGTTACTGACTAAATTTTTTTAACAGGTAATTAGTAACTGTATCGGACTACATTTTTAACCCTCCCAACGCTGCTCTACGCTACTGTAATATATCTATTTTCCAAATGGTACTGTAATATTGTAATAAAAATGAGTTCATACATTAAGTTGAATATTTAAAATGTTAAAATAATATCAATATATGTGTTTATTAAAAGTATTTTACATGTTAATTTATCAACAATGTAGGTGGCGCTAATGAGGCTTAAACACTTGGCGCCACCCTCCATTCAAACAGTAGAACAAGGAAGTACCTGCTGTTTCGTAAGAGATTGTACTCGTGTACTCGGCGAGTATGTACTTCAGTTGTACTTCTCAAGTACTTAAGTATTGACAAATGACCCAGATCTGTTTTTATTTGAGTTTTTTTCCGTGTGTTTTCCTCTGTCGATGTGTTCCGGTGAAATGCATTCTGGGATACATGGATGTTTCTTTTCCCGAGCGCACTTTTTAAAAAAGTCGAACATGTCTGCGGAACGAAACACGACTCTTGTGAAAAAAGAGTGAACTTTAGCACGATAACGTGTTTCTAAAGATCAGTGTGCTTGTACAAACCTATCCGCTGTAACTGTAGCCGAGGTTTACACACGATCTCCAACAGTCTGCGCTGACGATTCACCTCCTCCTCGTACTCGACGACGATTCTTTCTACGTGTGTGAAGATTTCTTCCGCAGCAGCAGTTAGTCGACCGCTGATTAAATCTCTCAAACACTGAAGTGAAGACATCGCTGCTTCGTTCACAACCGGAAGATTTGACCCGCGACACGCGAACAAACCACCGCTGTCCACACGGAGCTAACGCTGCTAGCTCGTTGTTAGCCGGTAACCGGACGTGACACTACTTCCGGTTACCAGCGGAACTACGACTACCACACAAATAGCACGAAAACGTCTGTTATATTTATTTCCACGATGACTTGATATTGGTCCAACTAACTTTTTCTGTAAAATAAAGGAAATTCCACATTACTACAATGACTAATATACTATAATGACTACTAGTACTAATAATATGACTGAGAAAAGTATGCAGTAAAGCCATGTACTTTGATAAAAAAGGCTTTTAGAGTATTTTCAGATATTTTACTAATTCAGCAATATTAAGATTAGCAAAAGTCAAACACAGAGCAAAAAATAGCTAAGAAAAATGGAATTGTGTCACGATGAAGTGATTTTTGTTTAGAAAAGAGTATTTGTTAGGATCAAAATTATTACAATTCCAACTACTGCTGCTACAAATAAGAGGTTTGGTCGTCTGAGCTGTGAAAGAAATTTCTCTGGAGTCATCGGTGTTGAGTAAATCAAGTCTTTTACTGCATGCATGGAGGAGAGACCCTGACACTGAGATGGTCTATAACACGTGTCAAACTCAAGGCCCGGGGGCCAGATGTGGCCCTCCACATCCTTTTATGCGGCCCACGAGTGATTAATTGGTCTTAATCTGTGTTAAAATAGGTTTATGCTGCTTTAAGGCATGCGTTAACCTACTTTTCCCACAATGCATGGCGATTGTGTGACCTGCAAAGAGACGGCACCGCCACTAATGTTCTCTGTCTTTCCTTCAGATAGCTCCACCACATAAACAGTCACATCAAAGCATCTTACAAACGCAATAAAACATCAGAGTTACAACAAGAAAACACACAGATGTTATCATGTGTAACCTCATGTTGACCCCTGGGTTACAATCCCCCAACATTTGTTCACAGCTCGACTGTTGGTTCATTGTTATTTTAAACAACAGAGAGAAACCCTTACACTGAACCCTCTACTGGAACAAGAAAACTATTTATTTCCCACAGAACGTAGAGAGATTCACGCAGGAACAAGACACAATTCTTCCACAGTAGATTCAATATTTGCTTGTTAATACAAGACGCATCAAGACAGTGAAGTGAAGAAGACCTTTACACACATTTCACAACTATGGCTTCTCACCCATGTGAGTTCTTTTGTGGGTTATCAAATGAGAACTGTGTCCAAAACATTTTCCACAAGTTTCACAGGAATAAGGCTTTTCACCCGTGTGAGTCCTTTTGTGGATTATCAAATGAGAACTGTGTCGAAAACATTTTCCACATGTTTCACAAGAATAAGGCCTCTCACCCGTGTGAGTTCTCATGTGGTACATCAAGTTGGTTGTTCTTGCAAAGCATTTCTTACAAACGTTGCAAACATGAGGCTTTTCACCTGTGTGAGTTCTTTTGTGCTCCATCAAATGCGAAATTTGTCGAAAACGCTTTCCACACATTTCACAGGAATATGGCCTTTCGTCCGTGTGAGTTCTCGTGTGATCAGTCAAGTTGCTTTTACTTCCAAAGCATGTATCACAAACACTGCAAACATGGGGCTTTTCACCTGTGTGAGTTCTCATGTGTCGAATCAAGTTGCTTTTACTTCCAAAGCATGTATCACAAACGCTGCAAACATGGGGCTTTTCACCTGTGTGAGTTCTTCTGTGCCCCAGCAAATGAGAAATTTGTTGAAAACGCTTTCCACACATTTCACAAGAATGTGGCCTTTCGTCCGTGTGCACTCTTTTGTGGATCTCCATGTTTTTTTTCAGAGCAAAGCATTTCTTACAAATGTTGCACATGTGGGGCTTTTCACCTGTAACATTTGTCTGATCTTGACTCTCAGCTACAGCAGAGAGGAGCTGGTGGTCAGTGTCTGGTTCTGGTTCCATGTGATCACTTTCTTCATTATCAGGAGTCAACATAAAGGTATCAGCCTCCTGCTTCAGTTCAAGCTGCTCCTGCTCCTGACTGCTGCAGATTTCCTCCTCTTCCTCTTTAATCTGTAGAGACTCTGGTTCCCTTTGGTCCAGACTAATGTTCCTCTGCTGGTTCCAGAGCTGCTGCTCACTGAGAACCTCCTCCTCCTCCTCCTTACAGACATTCTGCTGTGGAAGCTCTGCAGACACAAGGAATATATTACAACTGTCAGAATATCACATTTAGTTTTTTTGTGGATGTCAGCAACAAATCAGACAATAAAGAAATTTGTGAATCTTGAGATCAAGTCTGTTTCTCAAGGGAGGTTTGAACAGCAGCCACCAACAGAGTGCTGATAAATGAATGCGTAAAATGCTACATTAATATTTTTGAATGTTTATCTTAATGTGTTTAAATTTAAATATACAGTATAGTGTGGAAAATATAAACATTAGAAGCAGAGTAATATACAGTATATATATATATATATACAGTGGTATGCAAAAGTTTGGGCACCCCTGTAAATGTTCATGATTTTCCTTTATAAATCATTGGTTGTTTGAAAAAGACATTTCAGTTAAATATATCATATAGGAGACAAACACAGTGATATTTGAGAAGTGAAATAAATGATTGACAGAAAGTTTGCAAGAATTATTTAAACAAAATGATGCATGTGCAGAAGTTTAGGCACCAGAAAATAAACATTTTGTGCATCTGGGCTTAACAGCTTTTCTGGGGGAAACCCTGCTTATGGGTATTTCTTTGTCTTTATTTGAATGTGTCTTTATTGTGGTAATCCAAAAGTTACTTAAAGTAACCAAGGTCCATTACTTTAATATTGTGGTACTTAGATTATGTTACTGACTCAATTTTTTAACAGGTAATTAGTAACTGTATCGGACTACATTTTTAACCCTCCCAACGCTGCTCTACGCTACTGTAATATATCTATTTTCCAAATGGTACTGTAATATTGTAATAAAAATGAATTCATACATTAAGTTGAATATTTAAAATGTTAAAATAATATCAATATATATGTGTTTATTAAAAGTATTTTACATGTTAATTTATCAACAATGTAGGTGGCGCTAATGAGGCTTAAACACTTGGCGCCACCCTCCATTCAAACAGTAGAACAAGGAAGTACCTGCTGTTTCGTAAGAGATCGTACTCGGCGAGTATGTACTTCAGTTGTACTTCTCAAGTACTTAAGTATTGACAAATGACCCAGATCTGTTTTTATTTTGAGTAGTTTTTTCCCGTGTGTTTTCCTCTGTCGATGTGTTCCGGTGAAATGCATTCTGGGATACATGGATGTTTCTTTTCCCGAGCGCACTTTTTAAAAAAGTCGAACATGTCTGCGGAACGAAACACGACTCTTGTGAAAAAGAGTGAACTTTAGCACGATAACGTGTTTCTAAAGATCAGTGTGCTTGTACAAACCTATCCGCTGTAACTGTAGCCGAGGTTTACACACGATCTCCAACAGTCTGCGCTGACGATTCACCTCCTCCTCGTACTCGACGACGATTCTTTCTACGTGTGTGAAGATTTCTTCCGCAGCAGCAGTTAGTCGACCGCTGATTAAATCTCTCAAACACTGAAGTGAAAACATCGCTGCTTCGTTCGAAAAACCGCAATATTTGACCCGCGACACGCGAACAAACCACCGCTGTCCACACGGTGCTAACGCTGCTAGCTCGTTGTTAGCCGGTAACCGGACGTGAGTCGTGACACTACTTCCGGTTACCAGCGGAACTACGACTAACACATCAAATAGCACCAAAACGTCTGTTATATTTATTTCCGCGATGACTTGATATTCGTCCAACTGACTTTCTCTGTAAAATAAAGTCAATTCCACATTAATACAATGACAATAAAGTAGTAGTAATAATATGACTATGAAAAGTATGCAGTAAAGCCATGTACTTAGATAAAAAAAAATGCTTTAAGAGTATTTTCAGAGATATTTGACTAATTCAGCAATATTAAGATTAGCAACAGTCAAACACATTTTAATGAGAGCCAAAAATAGCTAAGAAGAATTTAAGAATTGTGTCACGATGAAGTGATTTTTGTTATGATTAAAATTGCTACAATTCCAACTACTGCTGCTACAAATAAGAGGTTTCGTCGTCTGAGCCGTGAAAGAAATTTCTCTGGAGTCATCGGTGTTGAGAAAATCAAGTCTTTTACTGCATGCATGGAGGAGAGACCCTGACACTGAGAAGGTCTATAATGTTCTCTGTCTTTCCTTCAGATAGCTCCACCACATAAACAGTCACATCAAAGCATCTTACAAACACAATAAAACATCAGAGTAACAACAAGAAAACACACTTTGTTTATGACTCTGGGTTACAATCCCCCAGCATTTGTTCACAGCTTGACTGTTGGTTAATTGTTATCTTAAACAACAGAGAGAAACCCTTACACTGAACCCTCTACGGGAACAAGAAAACTATTTATTTCCCACAGAACGTAGAGAGATTCACGCAGGAACAAGACACAATTCTTCCACAGTAGATTCAATATTTGCTTGTTAATACAAGACGCATCAAGCCAGTGAAGTGAAGAAGACCTTTACACACATTTCACAACTATGGCTTCTCACTCGTGTGAGTTCTCATGTGTTGAGTCAAGGTGCGTTTAAGTCCAAAGCACGCATCACAAACGCTGCAAACATGGGGCATCTCACCCGTGTGAGTCCTTTTGTGGGTTATCAAATGAGAACTGTGTCGAAAGCACTTTCCACACGTTTCACAGGAATAAGGCTTTTCACCCGTGTGAGTTCTCATGTGTTGAATCAAATAAGAACTGTGTCGAAAACATTTTCCACATGTTTCACAAGAATAAGGCTTCTCACCCGTGTGAGTTCTCATGTGGTACATCAAGTTGGTTGTTTTTGCAAAGCATTTCTTACAAATGTTGCAAACATAAGGCTTTTCACCCGTGTGAGTTCTTTTGTGGGTTATCAAATTATAACTTTTTCGAAAGCACTTTCCACACGTTTCACAGGAATAAGGCTTTTCACCTGTGTGAGTTCTCATGTGTTGAATCAAGGTGTATTTACGTCCAAAGCATGCATCACAAACGCTGCAAACATGGGGCTTTTTACCTGCGTGAGTCCTTTTGTGGATCTCCAGGGTTTTTTTTAAAGCAAAGCATTTCTTACAAATGTTGCACACGTGGAGCTTTTCACCTGTAATATTTGTCTGATCTTGACTCTCAGCTACAACAGAGAGGAGCTTGTGGTCAGTGTCTGGTTCCATGTGATCACTTCCTCCTTCCACCTCCTCTTCAATCTGCAGAGACTCTGTTTCCTCTTGGTCTTTGGACTCAACGATGGTCATTTCTCCACGTTTGTTTCCTGTCTGATCTTGACTCTCAGCTACAGCAGAGAGGAGCTGGTGGTCAGTGTCTGGTTCTGGTTCCATGTGATCACTTTCTTCATTATCAGGAGTCAACATAAAGGTATCAGCCTCCTGCTTCAGTTCAAGCTGCTCCTGCTCCTGACTGCTGCAGATTTCCTCCTCTTCCTCTTTTATCTGTAGAGACTCTGGTTCCTCTTGGTCCAGACTGGAGTTCCTCTGCTGGTTCCAGAGCTGCTGCTCACTGAGAACCTCCTCCTCCTCCTCCTTACAGACATGCTGCTGTGGAAGCTCTGCAGACACAAGGAATATATTACAACTGTCAGAATATCACATTTAGTTTTTTTGTGGAGGTCAGCAAGAAATCAGACAATAAAGAAATTGTGAATCTTGAGATCAAGTCTGTTTCTCAAGGGAGGTTTGAACAGCAGCCACCAACAGAGTGCTGATAAATGAATGCGTATAATGCTATATTAATATTTTTGAATGTTTATCTTAATGTGTTTAAATTTAAATATACAGTATAGTGTGGAAAATATAAACATTAGAAGCAGAGTAATATACAGTATATATATATATATATATATACAGTGGTATGCAAAAGTTTGGGCACCCCTGTAAATGTTCATGATTTTCCTTTATAAATCATTGGTTGTTTGAAAAAGACATTTCAGTTAAATATATCATATAGGAGACAAACAGTGATATTTGAGACGTGAAATAAATGATTTACAGAAAGTTTGCAAGAATTATTTAAACAAAATGATGCATGTGCAGAAGTTTAGGCACCAGAAAAGAAACATTTTGTGCATCTGGGCTTAACAGCTTTTCTGGGGGAAACCCTGCTTATGGATATTTCTTCTTTCTTTGTCTTTATTTCCATTTGTATTGTGGTAATTGAGGTAATCCAGAAGTAACTTAAAGTAATCAAGTTACATTACTTTAATATTGTGGTACTTAGATTACGTTACTGACTACATTTTTTTAACAGGTAATTAATAACTGTATCGGACTACATTTTTAACCCTCCCAACGCTGCTCTACGCTACTGTAATATATCTATTTTCCAAATGGTACTGTAATATTGTAATAGAAATGAATTCATACATTAAGTTGAATATTTAAAATGTTAAAATAATATCAATATATATGTGTTTATTAAAAGTATTTTACATGTTAATTTATCAACAATGTAGGTGGCGCTAATGAGGCTTAAACACTTGGCGCCACCCTCCATTCAAACAGTAGAACAAGGAAGTACCTGCTGTTTCGTAAGAGATTGTACTCGTGTACTCGGCGAGTATGTACTTCAGTTGTACTTCTCAAGTACTTGAGTATTGACAAATGACCCAGATCTGTTTTTATTTTGAGTTGTTTTTTTCCGTGTGTTTTCCTCTGTCGATGTGTTCCGGTGAAATGCATTCTGGGATACATGGATGTTTCTTTTCCCGAGCGCACTTTAAATAAAGGTCTAAAGTGTCTGCGGAACGAAACACGACTCTTGTGAAAAAAGAGTGAACTTTAGCACGATAACGTGTTTCTAAAGATCAGTGTGCTTGTACAAACCTATCCGCTGTAACTGTAGCCGAGGTTTACACACGATCTCCAACAGTCTGCGCTGACGATTCACCTCCTCCTCGTACTCGACGACGATTCTTTCTACGTGTGTGAAGATTTCTTCCGCAGCAGCAGTTAGTCGACCGCTGATTAAATCTCTCAAACACTGAAGTGAAAACATCGCTGCTTCGTTCGAAAAACCGCAATATTTGACCCGCGACACGCGAACAAACCACCGCTGTCCACACGGTGCTAACGCTGCTAGCTTGTTGTTAGCCGGTAACCGGACGTGAGTCGTGACACTACTTCCGGTTACCAGCGGAAATACGACTGACACACAAATAGCACCAAAACGTCTGTTATATTTATTTCCGCGATGACTTGATATTCGTCCAACTGACTTTCTCTGTAAAATAAAGTCAATTCCACATTAATACAATGACAATAAAGTAGTAGTAATAATATGACTGAGAAAAGTATGCAGTAAAGCCATGTACTTAGATAAAAAAGGCTTTTAGAGTATTTTCAGAGATATTTGACTAATTCAGCAATATTAAGATTAGCAAAAGTTAAACACATTTTAATAAGAGCAAAAAATAGCTAAGAGAAATTGAAGAATTGTGTCATGATGAAGTGATTTTTGCTGAGAAAAGAGTATTTGTTATGATTAAATTACTACAATTCTAACTACTGCTGCTACAAATAAGAGGTTTGGTCGTTTGAGCCGTGAAAGAAATTTCTCTGGAGTCATCGGTGTTGAGTAAATCAAGTCTTTTACTGCATGCATGGAGGAGAGACCCTGACACTGAGATGGTCTATAATGTTCTCTGTCTTTCCTTCAGATAGCTCCACCACATAAACAGTAACATCAAAGCATCTTACAAACACAATAAAACATCAGAGTAACAACAAGAAAACACACTTTGTTTATGACTCTGGGTTACAATCCCCCAGCATTTGTTCACAGCTTGACTGTTGGTTAATTGTTATCTTAAACAACAGAGAGAAACCCTTACACTGAACCCTCTACGGGAACAAGAAAACTATTTATTTCCCACAGAACGTAGAGAGATTCACGCAGGAACAAGACACAATTCTTCCACAGTAGATTCAATATTTGCTTGTTAATACAAGACGCATCAAGCCAGTGAAGTGAAGAAGACCTTTACACACATTTCACAACTATGGCTTCTCACTCGTGTGAGTTCTCATGTGTTGAGTCAAGGTGCGTTTAAGTCCAAAGCACGCATCACAAACGCTGCAAACATGAGGCATCTCACCCGTGTGAGTTCTTTTGTGGGTTATCAAATGAGAACTGTGTCGAAAGCACTTTCCACACGTATCACAGGAATAAGGCTTTTCACCCGTGTGAGTCCTTTTGTGGATTACCAAATAAGAACTGTGTCAAAAACATTTTCCACATGTTTCACAAGAATAAGGCTTCTCACCCGTGTGAGTTCTCATGTGGTACATCAAGTTGGTTGTTTTTGCAAAGCATTTGTTACAAATGTTGCAAACATAAGGCTTTTCACCCGTGTGAGTTCTTTTGTGGGTTATCAAATGATAACTTTTTCGAAAGCACTTTCCACACGTTTCACAGGAATAAGGCTTTTCACCTGTGTGAGTTCTCATGTGTTGAATCAAGCTGTATTTACGTCCAAAGGATGCATCACAAACGCTGCAAACATGGGGCTTTTTACCTGCGTGAGTCCTTTTGTGGATCTCCAGGGTTTTTTTTAAAGCAAAGCATTTCTTACAAATGTTGCACACGTGGAGCTTTTCACCTGTAATATTTGTCTGATCTTGACTCTCAGCTACAACAGAGAGGAGCTTGTGGTCAGTGTCTGGTTCCATGTGATCACTTCCTCCTTCCACCTCCTCTTCAATCTGCAGAGACTCTGTTTCCTCTTGGTCTTTGGACTCAACGATAGTAATTTCTCCACGTTTGTTTCCTGTCTGATCTTGACTCTCAGCTACAGCAGAGAGGAGCTGGTGGTCAGTGTCTGGTTCTGGTTCCATGTGATCACTTTCTTCATTATCAGGAGTCAACATAAAGGTATCAGCCTCCTGCTTCAGTTCAAGCTGCTCCTGCTCCTGACTGGTGCAGATTTCCTCCTCTTCCTCTTTAATCTGTAGAGACTCTGGTTCCTCTTGGTCCAGACTGGAGTTCATCTCCTGGTTCCAGAGCTGCTGCTCACTGAGAACCTCCTCCTCCTCCTCCTTACAGACATTCTGCTGTGGAAGCTCTGCAGACACAAGGAATATATTACAACTGTCAGAATATCACATTTAGTTTTTTTGTGGAGGTCAGCAAGAAATCAGACAATAAAGAAATTGTGAATCTTGAGATCAAGTCTGTTTCTCAAGGGAGGTTTGAACAGCAGCCACCAACAGAGTGCTGATAAATGAATGCGTATAATGCTATATTAATATTTTTGAATGTTTATCTTAATGTGTTTAAATTTAAATATACAGTATAGTGTGGAAAATATAAACATTAGAAGCAGAGTAATATACAGTATATATATATATATATACAGTGGTATGCAAAAGTTTGGGCACCCCTGTAAATGTTCATGATTTTCCTTTATAAATCATTGGTTGTTTGAAAAAGACATTTCAGTTAAATATATCATATAGGAGACAAACACAGTGATATTTGAGAAGTGAAATAAATGATTGACAGAAAGTTTGCAAGAATTATTTAAACAAAATGATGCATGTGCAGAAGTTTAGGCACCAGAAAAGAAACATTTTGTGCATCTGGGCTTAACAGCTTTTCTGGGGGAAACCCTGCTTATGGATATTTCTTTGTCTTTATTTGAATGTGTCTTTATTGTGGTAATCCAAAAGTTACTTAAAGTAATCAAGTTACATTACTTTAATATTGTGGTACTTCAATTACGTTACTGACTCCATTTTTTAACAGGTAATTAGTAACTGTATCCAAATGGTACTGTAATATTGTAATAAAAATGAATGCATACATTAAGTTGAATATTTAAAATGTTAAAATAATATCAATATATATGTGTTTATTAAAAGTATTTTACATGTTAAAGGTGACATAGAGTGGTCCTGTTGCACATATATGTTAGTTATGGAGGTCTACTTACATATATTAACTTGTTTTTATGGTCAAAAACCTCCTAGTTGCTGTAAACGAGCCGATAGAAATCCTCTTTTCTGACAGTGTTTTTCAGCCGCGATGTTTCAGAGTGAACTTTCACCCCCAGAAGACAGAGTCTTGTGATTGGCCAGTACTATCCAGCACATCCGTTCTCAGAAGCGCAGCGCCCCCCTCTGGAACGGCGGATGCACTGCTCCTCATTATCAAAACATTGTTTTAACAGTGTTTAAAAATAGCTTCTTCACGACTCCCCGCCGCAGTCCCATTTATGACTTTAAACCGGAGTCAGACCCAGAGTCAGAAGACACTGTTGCTCGTGAAACACCTCCACAACGGACGTTATTCTTCTTCTGCGGTTCAATGTACGCAACCGGATGTGCCCGGACTAGTGCCCGGAGCAGGACGATCTGTTGTTCAGGAGAACCGCTGCTTACGTAACTATTACAGGATTTTCAGAGATCTCGTTGAGCCCCGAGATTACAATAAAACACAACGTTCTCAGCAGTGACTGAACTGTTTGTTTAGAACCGTCAGGGCTTCATAAACAAGGTAATGACGCAGATACACACCAAAAAAAACAGCGATAATAGGAACTTCCGGTCTAGTTCCGCTTTAATTTATCAACAATGTAGGTGGCGCTAATGAGGCTTAAACACTTGGCGCCACCCTCCATTCAAACAGTAGAACAAGGAAGTACCTGCTGTTTCGTAAGAGATCGCACTCGTGTACTCGGCGAGTATGTACTTCAGTTGTACTTCTCAAGTACTTAAGTATTGACAAATGACCCAGATCTGTTTTTATTTTGAGTTGTTTTTTCCGTGTGTTTTCCTCTGCCGATGTGTTCCGGTGAAATGCATTCTGGGATACATGGATGTTTCTTTTCCCGAGTGCACTCAAAAAAAGTCGAAAATGTCTGCGGAACGAAACGCGACTCTTGTGAAAAAGAGTGAACTTTAGCACGATAACGTGTTTCTAAAGATCAGTGTGCTTGTACAAACCTATCCGCTGTAACTGTAGCCGAGGTTTACACACGATCTCCAACAGTCTGCGCTGACGATTCACCTCCTCCTCGTACTCGACGACGATTCTTTCTACGTGTGTGAAGATTTCTTCCGCAGCAGCAGTTAGTCGACCGCTGATTAAATCTCTCAAACACTGAAGCGAAGACATCGCTGCTTCGTTCACAACCGGAAGATTTGACCCGCGACACGCGAACAAACCACCGCTGTCCACACGGAGCTAACGCTGCTAGCTCGTTGTTAGCCGGTAACCGGACGTGACACTACTTCCGGTTACCAGCGGAACTACGACTGACACACAAATAGCACGAAAACGTCTGTTATATTTATTTCCGCGATGACTTGATATTCGTCCAACTGACTTTCTCTGTAAAATAAAGTCAATTCCACATTAGTACAATGACAATAAAGTAGTAGTAATAATATGACTGAGAAAAGTATGCAGTAAAGCCATGTACTTAGATAAAAAAGGCTTTTAGAGTATTTTCAGAGATATTTGACTAATTCAGCAATATTAAGATTAGCAAAAGTTAAACACATTTTAATAAGAGCAAAAAATAGCTAAGAGAAATTGAAGAATTGTGTCATGATGAAGTGATTTTTGCTGAGAAAAGAGTATTTGTTATGATTAAATTACTACAATTCTAACTACTGCTGCTACAAATAAGAGGTTTGGTCGTTTGAGCCGTGAAAGAAATTTCTCTGGAGTCATCGGTGTTGAGTAAATCAAGTCTTTTACTGCATGCATGGAGGAGAGACCCTGACACTGAGATGGTCTATAATGTTCTCTGTCTTTCCTTCAGATAGCTCCACCACATAAACAGTAACATCAAAGCATCTTACAAACACAATAAAACATCAGAGTAACAACAAGAAAACACACTTTGTTTATGACTCTGGGTTACAATCCCCCAGCATTTGTTCACAGCTTGACTGTTGGTTAATTGTTATCTTAAACAACAGAGAGAAACCCTTACACTGAACCCTCTACGGGAACAAGAAAACTATTTATTTCCCACAGAACGTAGAGAGATTCACGCAGGAACAAGACACAATTCTTCCACAGTAGATTCAATATTTGCTTGTTAATACAAGACGCATCAAGCCAGTGAAGTGAAGAAGACCTTTACACACATTTCACAACTATGGCTTCTCACTCGTGTGAGTTCTCATGTGTTGAGTCAAGGTGCGTTTAAGTCCAAAGCACGCATCACAAACGCTGCAAACATGAGGCATCTCACCCGTGTGAGTTCTTTTGTGGGTTATCAAATGAGAACTGTGTCGAAAGCACTTTCCACACGTTTCACAGGAATAAGGCTTTTCACCCGTGTGAGTCCTTTTGTGGATTACCAAATAAGAACTGTGTCGAAAACATTTTCCACATGTTTCACAAGAATAAGGCTTCTCACCCGTGTGAGTTCTCATGTGGTACATCAAGTTGGTTGTTTTTGCAAAGCATTTGTTACAAATGTTGCAAACATAAGGCTTTTCACCCGTGTGAGTTCTTTTGTGGGTTATCAAATGATAACTTTTTCGAAAGCACTTTCCACACGTTTCACAGGAATAAGGCTTTTCACCTGTGTGAGTTCTCATGTGTTGAATCAAGCTGTATTTACGTCCAAAGGATGCATCACAAACGCTGCAAACATGGGGCTTTTTACCTGCGTGAGTCCTTTTGTGGATCTCCAGGGTTTTTTTTAAAGCAAAGCATTTCTTACAAATGTTGCACACGTGGAGCTTTTCACCTGTAATATTTGTCTGATCTTGACTCTCAGCTACAACAGAGAGGAGCTTGTGGTCAGTGTCTGGTTCCATGTGATCACTTCCTCCTTCCACCTCCTCTTCAATCTGCAGAGACTCTGTTTCCTCTTGGTCTTTGGACTCAACGATAGTAATTTCTCCACGTTTGTTTCCTGTCTGATCTTGACTCTCAGCTACAGCAGAGAGGAGCTGGTGGTCAGTGTCTGGTTCTGGTTCCATGTGATCACTTTCTTCATTATCAGGAGTCAACATAAAGGTATCAGCCTCCTGCTTCAGTTCAAGCTGCTCCTGCTCCTGACTGGTGCAGATTTCCTCCTCTTCCTCTTTTATCTGTAGAGACTCTGGTTCCTCTTGGTCCAGACTGGAGTTCCTCTCCTGGTTCCAGAGCTGCTGCTCACTGAGAACCTCCTCCTCCTCCTCCTTACAGACATTCTGCTGTGGAAGCTCTGCAGACACAAGGAATATATTACAACTGTCAGAATATCACATTTAGTTTTTTTGTGGAGGTCAGCAAGAAATCAGACAATAAAGAAATTGTGAATCTTGAGATCAAGTCTGTTTCTCAAGGGAGGTTTGAACAGCAGCCACCAACAGAGTGCTGATAAATGAATGCGTATAATGCTATATTAATATTTTTGAATGTTTATCTTAATGTGTTTAAATTTAAATATACAGTATAGTGTGGAAAATATAAACATTAGAAGCAGAGTAATATACAGTATATATATATATATACAGTGGTATGCAAAAGTTTGGGCACCCCTGTAAATGTTCATGATTCTCCTTTATAAATCATTGGTTGTTTGAAAAAGACATTTCAGTTAAATATATCATATAGGAGACAAACAGTGATATTTGAGACGTGAAATAAATGATTTACAGAAAGTTTGCAAGAATTATTTAAACAAAATGATGCATGTGCAGAAGTTTAGGCACCAGAAAAGAAACATTTTGTGCATCTGGGCTTAACAGCTTTTCTGGGGGAAACCCTGCTTATGGATATTTCTTTGTCTTTATTTGAATGTGTCTTTATTGTGGTAATCCAAAAGTTACTTAAAGTAATCAAGTTACATTACTTTAATATTGTGGTACTTCAATTACGTTACTGACTCCATTTTTTAACAGGTAATTAGTAACTGTATCCAAATGGTACTGTAATATTGTAATAAAAATGAATTCATACATTAAGTTGAATATTTAAAATGTTAAAATAATATCAATATATATGTGTTTATTAAAAGTATTTTACATGTTAAAGGTGACATAGAGTGGTCCTGTTGCACATATATGTTAGTTATGGAGGTCTACTTACATATATTAACTTGTTTTTATGGTCAAAAACCTCCTAGTTGCTGTAAACGAGCCGATAGAAATCCTCTTTTCTGACAGTGTTTTTCAGCCGTGATGTTTCAGAGTGAACTTTCACCCCCAGAAGACAGAGTCTTGTGATTGGCCAGTACTATCCAGCACACCCGCTCTCAGAAGCGCAGCGCCCCCCACTGGAGCGGTGGATGCATTGCTACTCATTATCAAAACATTGTTTTAACAGTGTTTAAAAATAGCTTCGTCACGACTCCCCGCCGCAGTCCCTTTTATGACTTTAAACCGGAGTCAGACCCAGAGTCAGAAGACACTGTCGCTCGTGAAACACCTCCACAACGGACGTTATTCTTCTTCTGCGGTTCAATGTACGTAACCGGATGTGCCCGGACTAGTGCCCGGAGCAGGACGATCTGTTGTTCAGGAGAACCACTGCTTACGTAACTATTACAGGATTTTCAGTGATCTCGTTGAGCCCCGAGATTACAATAAAACACAACGTTCTCAGCAATGGCTGAACTGTTTGTTTAGAACCGTCAGGGCTTCATAAACAAGGTAATGACGCAGATACACACCAAAAAAAACAGCGATAATAGGAACTTCCGGTCTAGTTCCGCTTTAATTTATCAACTATGTAGGTGGCGCTAATGAGGCTTAAACACTTGGCGCCACCCTCCATTCAAACAGTAGAACAAGGAAGTACCTGCCGTTTCGTAAGAGATCGCACTCGTGTACTCGGCGAGTATGTACTTCAGTTGTACTTCTCAAGTACTTTAGTATTGACAAATGACCCAGATCTGTTTTTATTTGGGTGTTTTTCCCGTGTGTTTTCCTCTGTCGATGTGTTCCGGTGAAATGCATTCTGGGATACATGGATGTTTCTTTTCCCGAGTGCGCTCAAAAAAGTCGAAAATGTCTGCGGAACGAAACACGACTCTTGTGAAAAAGAGTGAACTTTAGCACGATAACGTGTTTCTAAAGATCAGTGTGCTTGTACAAACCTATCCGCTGTAACTGTAGCCGAGGTTTACACACGATCTCCAACAGTCTGCGCTGACGATTCACCTCCTCCTCGTACTCGACGACGATTCTTTCTACGTGTGTGAAGATTTCTTCCGCAGCAGCAGTTAGTCGACCGCTGATTAAATCTCTCAAACACTGAAGTGAAGACATCGCTGCTTCGTTCACAACCGGAAGATTTGACCCGCGACACGCGAACAAACCACCGCTGTCCACACGGTGCTAACGCTGCTAGCTCGTTGTTAGCCGGTAACCGGACGTGAGTCGTGACACTACTTCCGGTTACCAGCGGAACTACGACTGACACACAAATAGCACGAAAACGTCTGTTATATTTATTTCCACGATGACTTGCACATTAGTACAATGACAATAAAGTAGTAGTAATAATATGACTATGAAAAGTATGCAGTAAAGCCATGTACTTAGATAAAAAAAATGCTTTAAGAGTATTTTCAGAGATATTTGACTAATTCAGCAATATTAAGATTAGCAAAAGTCAAACACATTTTAATAAGAGCCAAAAATAGCTAAGAAGAATTTAAGAATTGTGTCACGATGAAGTGATTTTTGTTATGATTAAAATTGCTACAATTCCAACTACTGCTGCTACAAATAAGAGGTTTCGTCGTCTGAGCCGTGAAAGAAATTTCTCTGGAGTCATCGGTGTTGAGTAAATCAAGTCTTTTACTGCATGCATGGAGGAGAGACCCTGACACTGAGATGGTCTATAATGTTCTCTGTCTTTCCTTCAGATAGCTCCACCACATAAACAGTCACATCAAAGCATCTTACAAACACAATAAAACATCAGAGTTACAACAAGAAAACACACTTTGTTTATGACACACAGATGTTATCATGTGTAACCTCATGTTGGCCTCTGGGTTACAATCCCCCAGCATTTGTTCACAGCTCGACTGTTGGTTAATTGTTATCTTAAACAACAGAGAGAAACCCTTACACTGAACCCTCTACGGGAACAAGAAAACTATTTATTTCCCACAGAACGTAGAGAGATTCACGCAGGAACAAGAACCACTTCTTACACAGTAGATTCAATATTTGCTTGTTAATACAAGATGCATCAAGCCAGTGAAGTGAAGAAGACCTTTACACACATTTCACAACTATGGCTTCTCACCCGTGTGAGTTCTCATGTGTTGAATCAAGGTGCTTTTACGTCCAAAGCACGCATCACAAACGCTGCAAACATGGGGCTTCTCACCCGTGTGAGTCCTTTTGTGGGTTATCAAATGAGAACTATATCGAAAGCACTTTCCACACGTTTCACAGGAATAAGGCTTTTCACCCGTGTGAGTCCTTTTGTGGATTATCAAATAAGAACTGTGTCGAAAACATTTTCCACATGTTTCACAAGAATAAGGCTTCTCACCCGTGTGAGTTCTCATGTGGTACATCAAGTTGGTTGTTTTTGCAAAGCATTTCTTACAAATGTTGCAAACATGGGGCTTCTCACCTGTGTGAGTTCTTCTGTGCTCCATCAAATGCGAAATTTGTCGAAAACGCTTTCCACACATTTCACAAGAATGTGGCCTTTCATCCGTGTGCACTCTTTTGTGGATCTCCATGTATTTTTTAAAAGCAAAGCATTTCTTACAAATGTTGCACATGTGGGGCTTTTCACCTGTAACATTTGTCTGATCTTGACTCTCAGCTACAGCAGAGAGGAGCTGGTGGTCAGTGTCTGGTTCTGGTTCCATGTGATCACTTTCTTCATTATCAGGAGTCAACATAAAGGTATCAGCCTCCTGCTTCAGTTCAAGCTGCTCCTGCTCCTGACTGCTGCAGATTTCCTCCTCTTCCTCTTTTATCTGTAGAGACTCTGGTTCCTCTTGGTCCAGACTGGAGTTCCTCTGCTGGTTCCAGAGCTGCTGCTCAGTGAGAACCTCCTCCTCCTTCTCCTTATAGACATGATGCTGTGGAAGCTCTGCAGACACAAAGAGAGAAAAAGGATAAAGTGTAAATGCAAAATACTTTTGGAAATCAGGCTCAGTCCACTGTAGGGCTTAAAGATTTATTGTTTTCTGATCATATGATCGTCAAAGCTGCATTTTTTTTGCACTGCCCCCGACGAGCCAGATGCAGATTGAACCCCAAATCACACTAACAAATACGTCATTATTACGGTTAAATTGTTCTTGCCAATAAAGATGTTATATTTAGGGACGCACCAAAAATTCAGCACACGAAAGACTTTTATCTTATATTTTATATGTAAATTAAAAAAACGCTTGGCTGGACAGCGGAGAACCCACAGATTCCAGCTGTACCATTTTTATCACTCTACGACCAAGATTCACGGATCCAGCCCCAAAATAAGAGCAAAACAACAACTGACTTTCAAGAAATACAAGCAGAAATGTTGCCTTACCTTTGCTTACCTTTTCACTAAATTATTTCCACCGGAACAAAACCACTTCGAATGAAGAACTACACTTCCCAGCATGCTTCTGGGAACAAATCACGGTCTGATTGATCATTACAGAGCGACATTAGATCGTTCTGATTAGAGAAGGGCGAATGTCCGCACAAATGAGTCACATGCATTTATGTCATTTTGACTCGCTAATGAAGTGATTCACACGCATTTGGAGACCGGGGTCTGATTCTATTGGTTTAGAGGTTTAAAACGAGCTGTCAATCACCCTAATTGACCAAGGTGAGCCAGAGCTATGTCGCTGCGTAACTGAAGACGCTGCAGAGTCACAGAGTTGGTATTACGCACCGTACAGGAAGCATCGATTTACAGACAGTTATCATACTTTTTTTTTTTTTTTTTTCAAAACAAGTTCCTTTTAGATCTGTAGTGACATGTAAATAAAATTAAATGTTTTTTTTAAAATAATTTGGTACCTAATAAATCTCAAATGGCACAGATGGTGCCAAGCTGTGCCATAGAGAGAACGCCCAGACATCTCTTTACTAAAACCTCTGTAATTTCACTCTGCTTCACTTCAGCAGCATCAGACTTTGCACAGCTCATGTCCACATGTTGTTACATGACCTCCATGTGTTTTTAAGCTCCTGCTGCATATTTTAAAGTGGATATTTGCTTTAAAATGCAATATTTTTTTAGGCGAGAGGAAACAAATCCTTCATTTATGCTGTGTTCGATGTACATTTACTCTGACACAGTGACATCTACAGTGAAACTTACACCTCTGGTGAAATCTCACAAGTGTTATCTGTAGTTTGATATCAAGATAATTCACATAGAGCTTGTAACTTGCAGATATTTACTCTATTTAGTTTGGGCATGGCATTTTCGAGCAGGGACTCCAAAAAGAGGGTCAGGGAAGAAGTGGGTAAGGCGTGTGTTGACCATAAACTACATTTCCCACAATGTATGGCGACTGTGTTACCCGTGAAGTGACGTTATCCCGTCACTAGTTTGCAGTGTGTGATTGTATATGTATGATGCGACGAATGCAATTGAGATTGAAACATCCACAAATGTCCAGGAAAAGAACCGATTATCAATAATCAGATCAGTGTGCTTGTACAGACCTATCCGCTGTAACCTGACTTGAGGTTGACCAACGATCTCCAACAGTTTCCGCTGACGATTCACCTCTGCCTCGTACTCGACGATGATATTCTCTACGTGTGTGAATATTTCTTCCGCAGCAGCAGTTAGTCGCTCTTTTATCAAACCTCTCAAACACTGAAGTGAAGACATCGCTGCTTCGTTCGGAAAAAAGTGGGATATTTAAGCGCGACACGTTAAAAACACACCGTAATGTCTTTGTGTTTTTGTAGCAACGCACCGAGCTAACGGCGCTAGCTCGAGGCGCTGCTTCTTCTTCTTCTTCTTTCTTATTAATGGCGGGTTACAGGTTTTGTTTGCGTATACCGCCACCTACTGTACAGGAGTGTGTAAAGGGACTGGATGGGATAGACTCACATTCTCATTTTTGTAAGGAGAAAATAGATAATAATAATAATAATAATAATGCATTATATTAGATAAATAAGTACAATAATAATAATAAAAATAGTAAATAAATAAACAAACAATTAAATAAATAAATAAATGAATGAATAAATAATCAATTAATTAAAATATTTATCTATCTAAATGAAATGAAATGAAATAAAAAAAATGTTTAACTTAAACTCTTTAAGTAACTGATAAGGGCTTTAATTCTTTTCCTCTGCATACCTTGTTCTTCTAGTATGTTGCGTATTCCTGTTTCTACTTCCTGTTCACTCCTTTCCTGTCTGAAAACATGATATTTTGTACAGTGCATTAACACATGCTCAACATCTTCCTTAAGTTTACATTCTATACTTAGACCATCACTTTTCCCTAATATCTGCAGGGTTGAATTACGTCAACGCGCTGTTTACGTTTCCTGTTCTTTGAAGTATAAACTGGTCAAACTACCGCCACCACGTGGTGTGGAAGATGGAACTGCAGCACAACAGGGGGAAAAATCCCTATTATTATAATAATATTATAACAGCAATTGTTTCTTTTGAATAAATCAGATTTCAACTGACTTTCTCTGTAAAAAAATCGGACAAAATGAGAGATTCACACAGGAACAAGACACAATTCTTCCACAGTAGATTCAATATTTGCTTGTTTTCAAATCAATACCAAACGCATCAAACCAGTGACTTGAGGAAGACCTTTAAACTTCAAATTAAAAGAACACACTCTTGACACGGAATGAGAAGTGAGACTGTAATTGACAGGATGATGATAATAATAATAATTAAACAGGTGATGCAAAAAAAAGAAAAACAGACTTAGTAATAAAAGTTTGACAGAAATACAGTTTCAATGATAAGAACAAGCATCATATAAAAATTAGAAAACAAATATTTCTGCTAGTTTTATAAAAATCTAAAGACACCGCTACAGAAACTGTGACTTCTTCTCAGTGTGAAGTGTGTTTGCATGTGTTTCTTCAAGGTATTTTTTTGCAGAAAGCATTTCTCACAAATGCTGAGTTCTTTTGTGGGTTATCAAATGAGAACTTTGTAGAAAACACTTTCCACACATTTCACAACTATGGCTTCTCACCTCTGTGAGTTCTCATGTGTTGAATCAAGGTGCCTTTACGTCCAAAGCATGCATCACAAACGCTGCAAACATGGGGCTTTTCACCTGTGTGAGTCCTTTTGTGACTTAACAAATGAGAACTATGTCGAAAGCACTTTCCACACGTTTCACAGGAATAAGGCTTTTCACCTGTGTGGGTCCTTTTGTGGATTATCAAATAAGAACTGTGTCGAAAGCACTTTCCACACGTTTCACAGGAATAAGGCTTTTCACCTGTGTGAGTCCTTTTGTGGATTATCAAATAAGAACTGTGTCGAAAACATTTTCCACATGTTTCACAAGAATAAGGCTTCTCACCCGTGTGAGTTCTCATGTGGTACATCAAGGTGGTTGATTCCGCAAAGCCTTTCTTACAAACGTTGCAAACATGGGGCTTTTCACCTGTGTGAGTTCTTCTGTGCTGCATCAAATGCGAAATTTGTCGAAAATGCTTTCCACACATTTCACAAGAATGTGGCCTTTCATCCGTGTGAGTTATTCTGTGCCGTTCCAAAAGTGAAACTTGTTGAAAACGCTTTCCACATATTTCACAGGAATAAGGCTTTTCAACTGTGTGCACTCTTTTGTGGATCTCCATGTTTTTTTTCAAAGCAAAGCATTTCTTACAAATGTTGCACATGTGGGGCTTTTCACCTGTAATATTTGTCTGATCTTGACTCTCAGCTACAGCAGAGAGGAGCTGGTGGTCAGTGTCTGGTTCCATGTGATCACTTTCTTCATTATCAGGAGTCAACATAAAGGTATCAGCCTCCTGCTTCAGTTCAAGCTGCTCCTGCTCCTGACTGCTGCAGATTTCCTCCTCTTCCTCTTTAATCTGTAGAGACTCTGGTTCCTCTTGGTCCAGACTGGAGTTCCTCTCCTGGTTACAGAGCTGTTGCTCACTGAGAACCTCCTCCTTATAGACATGATGCTGTGGAAGCTCTGCAGACACAAAGAGAGAAAAAAGGATATCAGGCTCAGTCCACTGTAGGGCTAAACGATTTATTGTTTTTCCAATCATGTGATCGTCAAAGCTGCGTTTTTTTTGCAGTGCTCCTGACTGACCCCAACGAGCCAGGTGCAGATTGAACCCCAAATCACACTAAAAAATACATCATTATTATGGTTATATTGTTCTTGCCAATAAAGATGTTATATTTAGGGATGCACCGAAAATTCTGCGGCCGAAAGACTTTTATCACCAAAACGATGTTGTGATCCCCTGCTCTTCATGGCGACTGTACTCGATCCTCCTCATAAAGATCATTATTTTGACGTGGGGATAAGCTTGAGAAACGATCCAGGCTGCGTTGGATACGGAGAGTCCGCTTGGAGAGAGGAGATTATAGAGACTTATCCAAAGTGACTTGGAGCTGTGATGACCACAAAACGTGGTTCTACCAAGTATTGACTTTCAGGGGGTGAATAGTTTTGCAGAAAAACATGAACAATGCCAAGGGGGGTGAATACTTCTGCAAGGCACTGTATACTATCATTGCAATGCCTTGACTTTAGTGAGGTAAGTACACACAGTGCCAGCCATAACAACACAATTACATAAAAAAACCCAATGGTACAGAATCGGCATAATCATTTCTTAAAGGGATAGTTGTGAATTTTGGATATAAGACCTATTTTCCAACTCAGCCGGTGTGATGGAGACGTCTGGAGACGTTTTCAAGAAATTTCATTCAGTTCTTCTAGTTGCTGAGTTCGCTCGTGCTATGGCTAGCGCAAGTCAATGGTACACGTTAGCATGGCATTAGAAACACTCAATAGTCAATCAATCACATCAATAGTCTAGTGTTTTAATTGATTTGCCTCGGGTGCACTGTGGAGTGGGTTTGAGTGTTTCTAATGCCATGCTAGCTTGTACCATTGACCTGCGCTAGCCATAGCACCAGCAAACTCAGCAACTAGAAGAACAGAATGAAATTCCTTGAAAACGTCTCCATCACACCGGCTGAGTTGGAAAATAGGTCTAATGTCCAAAATTCCGAACTATCCCTTTCACGATGTCTCTTGTTCATGTTCTCCTCCAGAAGGAAATCGTGAACCAAATCGAAATCGCACTATTTGCCAGAAAAATCGCAATTAGAACAATGAAAAAGTCCAGTATGAGCTTCATTAAAAAGTGAAATCACTGAGGTTCCACAGACCTGTCTGCTGTAACTGTTCTTCCTCTTCCTCTTCCTCGTACTTGACGACGACTGTTTGTACGTCTTCACTTCCAGTCTGATCTCGACTCTGAGCTACAGCAGAGAGGAGCTGGTGCTCGGTGTCTGTGCGGATTTCCTCCTCTTCCTCTTTAATCTGTAGAGACTCTGGTTCCTCTTGGTCCAGACTGGAGTTCCTCTCCTGGTTCCAGAGCTGCTGCTCAGTGAGAACCTCCTCCTCCTCCTCCTCCTCCTCCTGACGAACATCTTTCAGTGGAAGCTCTGGAGGATGAACAAGAAACAGATCGATTGATTTGAGTGTTTTTTTTCCAGCTTCTTAAATGTGAATATTTCCTCGTCTATAACAAACACATCATTTACAACATGTGTTGACCATAAACTACATTTCCCACAATGCATGGCGATTGCGTCAAGGCCACGTTATACTTCTCCCGACTGCGTGACGGATACACGCTGCAATTTCCCTCCCGATCAGTAGGGGTCGCTGTTGTGCTTTTGGCTACAGTGGCTACAATGGCGTCCGAGAGAGAAAAGACTGTTGTTGAAAACAGTGTAAATTTAAATTTTAATCGCAACATGACATCGTTTCATTTATGTTTTTTACGCATCCAAAAATATTACCCGTAACTTTTCCAAAACTTTACTGGAAATTTAGTGTGAAAATGAATTTTAATTTCCAAAACTTTTCCAGGTTTTTCACCCTGGTTCTCCACTACCCAGGGTGCATTGCGACGTTAATAACAATGGCGACCTACGAGTTAAACTATTTTTTACACATAAATTGTATATAAACTAAGACACCGAGAGGGTTTTTCATGTCACTTTATTATCCCTGATATTAACATTTATCTGTTAATAACTACAGGTCTTGATAGTCGGGGTTCTTTTTAAGGTGCATTTACATTTAGATCCATTTATTGTGTCTTTACAGTGACATTTGGGGTGAATTCCAATTCCTTTCTTAACCCTCATTCTCAAAAATGTGCTGCCCCGATTCTCAGAAAAATTAACTTAAGGGTCAAGTTTAAGGGCTGTATCGCCCTCAATATTGACATTTTATGACACCACCCTTTAGTGCAAGGGCTACCCAGAATGCATTGCGGTGTTTTCACATAACAAAGATGGCGTCGAAAGCGGCGAAGCGAGTGCGATACAAATGAAGTATTTTCTTTGTTAATAGAGATATAAAAATGATGAAAACCATTGTGTCATCTTAGTTTAGGCCCATATTATGGATTACTGACGTCATTGTTGCGTAACATTTATTTTATATTTTACGATCTTTTGTCAATAGTCGGCCGGTGTGGTTTACTTTTCAATAAGTCGTGGTGTGTGGTAACTGTCAGCTGAATATTTGTATGAGTATCATCTTATAACTAACTGAAAACCTAATAACTTGACTGACAAACGGATCGTAATAAATAATCCTGACGTAAATGTGTTCTTCTTTTTCTTCTTTTTTTGGAGTTCACAGACTTGGACGCAGCTTTCGCGTTATTCTGCCCCCTACAGTCTGAAGACGTATCTGCATTTAAGGGGTGTCCCATTTCTAAGTGACAAAATGACACCTCAACACTTGGTTTTAAGGCCAGTTAAGATTAAGAGTTAAGATGGAGTCGCACATGAGTCACGTTGACGTGTTAGTATTGATGAATCAGATCAGTGTGCTTGTACAGACCTATCCGCTGTAACCTGACTTGAGGTTGACCAACGATCTCCAACAGTTTCCGCTGACGATTCACCTCTGCCTCGTACTCGACGATGATATTCTCTACGTGTGTGAATATTTCTTCCGCAGCAGCAGTTAGTCGCTCTTTTATCAAACCTCTCAAACACTGAAGTGAAGACATCGCTGCTTCGTTCGGAAAAAAGTGGAATATTTAACCGCGACACGTTAAAAAACACCGTAATGTCTTTGTGTTTTTGTAGCAACAGACCGAGCTAACAGCGCTAGCTCGACGCGCTTCTTCTTCTTCGTCTTTCTTATTAATGGCGGGTTACAGGTTTTGTTTGCGTATACCGCCACCTACTGTACAGGAGTGTGTAAAGGGACTGGATTGACTCACATTCTAATTTTTGTAAGGAGAAAATAAATAATAAACAATTAAATAAATACAATAATAATAATAATAATAATAATAAAAATAACACTTTTTTAAAATTAATTAATTAATTTATTTATTTATTTATTTTAAATGGTAAATAAATTTACCTAAATTATTTCCATTAATCTTGTATTCTTTAAGTTTCTACTTCCTGTTCACTCCTTTCCTGTCTGAAAACATGATATTTTGTACAGTGCATTAATACATGCTCAACATCTTCCTTAATTTTACATTCTATACTTAGACCATCACTTTTCCCTAATATCTGCAGGGTTGAATTAAGGGGACACTGTGTAGTATTTATGGTTTTATATAACCCAAAATCCACTTTTTTATACATATTATGTGCTCCTGCATTGTCTAGTCGCTGTATAATAGTTTTTGTTTCATTTTCGTAGTGTTTCAAAAAGTCATGTTAAATAACATGGTCGCGGACCGCGGTTGCATAGCCACTGTTAGCAGCGAGACGCCATGTTTCTACCGGAGCCTGTAAGGACAAACGCGAGAGAACAAATCAAGCGTCTCTTTACTTGTAGCTGAAGTCCCGCCTCCTCTCTCTCTGCTTCGTCTGCTACGGCCGTGGTAGCTCCGCCCTCTCCCTCGCCTCACGAACCTCATCTGCTGACACGGAGAAAGACGACGAGGACGACATTTGACCGGCTGAGGACACCGTAGCGCTCAGGGAAGGGAGGGGGTGAGCAGAGGAGCAGTTCTTTGTTGTAAATTTCAGCCTCTCCTCTAGATGGCACTATAAACTACTTACTTCACCTTTAAGTCAACGCGCTGTTTCTGTTTCCTGTTCTTTGAAGTATAAACTGGTCAAACTACCGCCACCTCGTGGTGTGGAAGATGGAACTGCAGCAAAACAGGGGGGAAAAATCCCTATTATTATAACAGCAATAGTTTCTTTTGAATAAATCAAGCGAGCAGCTTGTAACAGCTGTTTGTCCATTTACAGACACACAGAACGTATTTGTGGACCTTAATATCCACAGTAATTGTAAATTGTTTAACCGTATTTAGAGGTGAAGTGTAACACAACAGTGCCACCTAGTGTATAAATGCATTAACATTAAAAGACAGGTCCATCATGTAATCTCAAACGTTGCCCAACAGGAAAGGATGTCTATGGATATATAACAACTTAATGTTATGCAACTTAATCATGTTTGTACGGGTAATAATAGTGAGTTACTGGTGAAATGGCCACTGCCTACCCAGAATGCATTGCTGGTCTTTAAAAACACAATAATACTGTGAAATGTCTTGAATTCACGTGTTTCTACATCACTGTTATCTGTAAGCCCAAACAACCCCATGGTACGATCCTGATGACGCGTGACAAGACAAAGCTGTGAAATATCCATACAATTTGAATGTTGTTCACCCAGGAACACAATTCTTCCACAGTAGTTTCATTAAACTTCAAATTTAAAGAACACACTCTTGACAAGGAATGAGAAGTAAGACTGTAATTGACAGGATGATAATAATAATTATTAAACAGGTGATGTAAAAAAAGAAAAGAAAAACAGTTTGACAGAAATACAGTTTCAATGATGGACAAGCATCATATAAAAATTAGAAAACAAAAGATTTAAATCTAAAGACATCGCTACAGAAACTGTGACGTCTTCTCAGTGTGATCTTCACGTGTTTCTTCAAGGTATTTTTTGTGAGAAGCATTTCTCACCTGTGCAAGTTCTTTTGTGGATCATCAAACGAGAACTATGTCTAAAGCACTTTCCACACGTTTCACAGGAATATGGCTTCTCACCCGTGTGATTTCTCATGTGTTTGGTCAAGTTGCTTTTATCCGCAAAGCATTTCTTACAAACGTTGCAAACGTGGGGCTTCTCACCCGTGTGAGTTCTTTTGTGGCTCATTAATACAGAACTTTGTCGAAAGCGCTTTCCACACGTTTCACAGGAATAAGGCTTTTCACCCGTGTGAGTTATTTTGTGGATCTTCAAATGAGAGCTTTGTCGAAAGCACTTTCCACACGTTTCACAAGAATAAGGCCTTTCATCCGTGTGAGTTTTCACGTGGTACGTCAAGGAACCTTTACCCACAAAGCATTTCTTACAAACGTTGCAAACGTGGGGCTTCTCACCCGTGTGATTTCTCATGTGTTTGGTCAAGTTGCTTTTATTCGCAAAGCATTTCTTACAAACGTTGCAAATGTTCGGCTTCTCACCCGTGTGAGTTCTTTTGTGGCTCATGAATTTAGAACTATGTCGAAAGCACTTTCCACATGTTTCACAGGAATAAGGCTTTTCACCTGTGTGAATTCGTTTGTGGATTATCAAATCCGAAATTCGCCGAAAATTCTTTCTGCACGTTTCACAAGAATAAGGCCTTTCATCCGTGTGAGTTTTCACGTGGTACATCAAGGCACTTTTACCCGTAAAGCATTTCTTACAAACGTTACAAACGTGGGGCTTCTCACCCGTGTGAGTTCTCCTGTGCTCAATCAAATGCACAACTTCTCGAAAACGCTTCCCACACGTTTCACATGAATAAGGCCTTTCATCCGTGTGAGTTTTCATGTGTTTAATCAAGGCACTTTTACCCGTAAAGCATTTCTTACAAACGTTGCAAACGTGGGGCTTCTCACCCGTGTGAGTTCTCCTGTGCTCAGTCAAATGCGCAACTTGTCGAAAACGCTTTCCACACGTTTCACAAGAATAAGGCCTTTCATCCGTGTGAGTTCTCACGTGTTTAATCAAGTTCATTTTAACCGCAAAGCATTTCTTACAAACGCTGCAAACGTGGGGCTTCTCACCCGTGTGAGTTCTTATGTGTTTATTCAAGTAGCTTTTAAATGCAAAGCATTTCTTACAAATGTTGCACATGTGGGGCTTTTCACCTGTTACGTTCCTCATGTTTCCTGTCTGATCTCGACTCTCAGCTACAGCAGAGAGGAGCTGGTGGTCAGTGTCTGGTTCTGGTTCCATGTGATCACTTTCTTCATTATCAGGAGTCAACATAAATGTATCAGCCTCCTGCTTCAGTTCAAGCTGCTCCTGCTCCTGACTGCTGCAGATTTCCTCCTCTTCCTCTTTAATCTGTAGAGACTCTGGTTCCTCTTGGTCCAGACTGGAGTTCCTCTCCTGGTTCCAGAGCTGCTGCTCACTGAGAACCTCCTCCTCCTCCTCCTCCTCCTCAAGAACATTCTGTTGTGGAAGCTCTGGTGAGACAAAGAGAAACAAGAACAGGTTATGACTGTCATAACGGCTTAATGATTAAACTAAAGTTCATTTTCTTCCAAGATATTTCAGATGTTTTTGAAACTCAACAGTTTTTCTATAATCCCTGGAGTCAGTTTGTTATATTCAGGTTTAACAAGTATAAATGTCAGGTTTGTAAATCAAGCTCAGACTGTTGTTATCTGGAGGGAAAGACAACACAGTGTCATCAGTCCAATATGAGTCACATTCACTCGTCAGTGTTAAGTAAGAACATTGAGATTTCACAGACCTGTCTGCTGTAACTTTACTTCAGGTTTCCAAAGCATCTTCATCACAATGCGCTGACGATCCTTCTCTTCTTTGGACTCAACGATAGTAATTTCTCCACGTTTGTTTCCTGTCTGATCTTGACTCTCAGCTACAGCAGAGAGGAGCTGGTGGTCAGTGTCTGGTTCTGGTTCCATGTGATCACTTTCTTCTTCATTATCAGGAGTCAACATAAAGGTATCAGCCTCCTGCTTCAGTTCAAGCTGCTCCTGCTCCTGACTGCTGCAGATTTCCTCCTCTTCCTCTTTAATCTGTAGAGACTCTGGTTCCTCTTGGTCCAGACTGGAGTTCCTCTGCTGGTTCCAGAGCTGCTGCTCACTGAGAACCTCCTCCTCCTCCTCCTCCTCCTTAGAGACATGATGCTGTTGAAGCTCTGCAGACAGAAAGGATATATTACAAATGTGATGATTACAAAACAACACAGCAAACAAGTTAAAGTAACAATCATTCTAACGCTGACAAACTGCCTGCAGATGTTCACATTTTGCCAGTTTATCCTCACATTTGTTGATCTGTCTCCAGCAGTCTTGTGTTGACTTATTTTGAACAACGAGAGGGAACTTTACGACAAAACACAATCAGAACAGAATGAGATCAGTGTGCTTGTACAGACCTATCCGCTGTAACTTGACTTTAGGTTTATAAACGAACGCAAACAGTTTGCGCTGACGAATCATCTCCTCCTCGTACACGACGACGATTCTTTCCACGTGTGTGAATATGTCTTCAGCAGCAGCAGTTAGTCGCTCCTGGATTAAACCTCTCAGATACTGAAGTGAAGACATCGCTGCTTCGTCTATAACTGGAATATGTTTAGTTTTATTGGACACACTACTTAATCCACTACTTAATCCACTACTTAATCCACTACTTCACAGGTCATAAAGCGACAAAGCGCACGAGTTCTGACGATCAGTTCCAGATGAAAGACAGGAAAATAAAGATGAGCTACAGACACTAAAGTGCTTTGGTGACAAAGCTTTGATGACAGCTGTGCTTTGATGACCACTGCACATGATCCAGACCTGCTGGAAACGTCTAAAACGACAGCTTTGGCTTTGATTGTGAGAGTGATCGTCGCGACGAGTACAAGCAACAAGCGCCGTTTAAAGGTTTGGGACCATTTTGATCTCATGCCACCAAAATAAGCTATAACGCAGTTCATGGGCGACAGTCGACGTTTCCATTATTGAATTGTATTTTCCATTTTTAAACGGCTCTCAAACGTATAATTACTTGTCGGTGCAGCGTTTGCTCTGCACAAGAGTTGTCTTACAACAACAACAACAACACGTCATCAATGCTGAGACACTTATGTGTGCGACGGTTCTTTAATGGCAAATACTTTGAGACAACTGGGAAAGTCAGCGCGTTGGCTAGCTTACTGCAGCGTGCTAAAACGCTCATATAGACTGTATTTTGTGTATTAAAAAATGTATAAAAAATTAGGAAAAGCATTCGATAATGTCAGTAGATTTGGGCATTAAAGCTCAATAGCTTCCAGGTCATGTGACCTAATGACTTCAAATGAGTGCGGAAACATAGCAGGAGACGGCCTCGTCAAGACACACCTCTTTTTATTCCATTTAAATGAAAATATTAGCATTTTAGCTCAATAGCTTCCTTTAGCTCAATAATAATAATAATTTCCCCTTTTTCGTGTTGAGCTACAGCTCCACCCTCCAGGCCAGGATGTGAGAACAACTTTAAATTTAGCAGCATCAACAAACTCAGATAAAAATTGACAGAACTTAAAAGAGCAAAGGAGACCACGAGAACTTTAACTGGAAGTCACAGATAAACAGCACAACAATTAAAATGTCCAAATAGATAGCTCGACTTTATGAAAGTAAAGCAAAGCACATCAATTATATTGTGGGGAAATGCACATAAAACATACACAAATTCAGTCGTAATTTGACAAAATAAGAATCATGAGATCTAACCCTTCACTCAGCAGTTTCACTGTGGTTTTGTTGATGAAACTCTGCAAATAAACGCTCTGCCTCATATAACGGAAACACAAAACACTTTACATGAGGCGTCACATGACTAAACATTTTCATTAAGTTCATGCAATCTTCTTTTGTGATCTCGCAAAGTGTGACTATGACGAAAAAGCTGTCCACATGTTTCACAAGAATACGGCATCTCATCCATGTGAATTCTCATGTGTTGAATCAAAGTGCTTTTGAGCCTGAAGCATTGCTTGCAAACGTTGCACAGATTGGGCTTCTCACCCGTGTGAACCACTTTGTGTTTGTATAATGTCGAGCGATCTGAATAACACCGTCCACATGTGTCACAGGAGTATGGCCTTGTGTGGATTATTTTGTGATCCATCAAATGTGAATGTCTTACAAAACGCTTTCTACACGTCTCACAAGAATAAGGCTTCTCACCCGTGTGAGTTCTCATGTGGACATTCAAGCTACATTTGCGCTCAAAGCTTTTCTTACAAACGTTGCACATGTGGGTCTTTTTACCTGTAACATTCCTCATGTTTCCTGTCTGATCTTGACTCTCAGCTACAGCAGAGAGGAGCTGGTGGTCAGTGTCTGGTTCTGATTCCATGTCATCACTTTCTTCATTATCAGGATTATCAGCATTATCAGCCTCCTGCTTCAGTTCAAGCTGCTCCTGCTCCTGACTGCTGCAGATTTCCTCCTCTTCCTCTTTAATCTGTAGAGACTCTGGTTCCTCTTGGTCCAGACTGGAGTTCCTCTCCTGGTTACAGAGCTGCTCCTCCTCCTCCTCCTCCAGCTCCTCCTCCTCCTCCTCATTACTATTATAGACATGACGCTGTGGAAGCTCTGCAGGAAATCAGACAATAAAGAAATCGCAAATCCTGAGATTAGGACCGTTTCTCAAGGGAGGTTTGAACGGCAGCAGAGTGCTGATAAATTAACACTTATAATGCTATATTAATATTTTGAATGTTTATCCTGAATTATTTATTTAAATATACAGCATAATGTGGAAAATAGATAAATTACAGCAGAGTAATATAAACATCTACGTATAGACGTATATATATACACGTATACGTATATATATATATATACATATATACATATATGTGTATATATACACACACATATATATATATATATACACACATACATATATATTTTATATGCATATATATATATATACACATACATATATATTTTATATGCATATACATATATATACACATACATATATATTTTATATGCATATACATATATATACATATACATATATATATACATATACATATATATACACATATACATATATATATAT
Source organism: Microchirus variegatus (assembly GCF_963457635.1). NCBI lineage: Eukaryota > Metazoa > Chordata > Actinopteri > Pleuronectiformes > Soleidae > Microchirus > Microchirus variegatus. The sequence goes on from NC_139813.1 coordinate 26,586,765, forward strand.
ATATATATATACACATACATGTATATATACATACATGTACATATATATACATACATGTATATATACATACATGTATATATACATATACATATACATATATACATACATATACATATATACATACATATACATATATACATACATATACATATACATACATATACATGTACATACATATACATGTACATATATACATATACATGTACATATATACATATACACATATACACATATATATACAGTATATACACATATATATACACACATATATATATATATATATACATATATATATATTTATATATCTACACACATATATATATATATATATATATATATATATACGCACATATATATATATATACATACACGTATAAATATATAAATATATATATATATATATATATATATATATACATAAATGAATATATACATATATACACATACGGACAGTGCACCAGTGCAGCTTTAAAGCCTCTGGAAACACGGCTTGTCATATTAAAAACACTTATATTATATCAAAGTCTCATTAATGATCCACAAAAGTCTGAGTGAAAATAACTATTCATAACTTTTAAAAAACCTGGTTTGAAAACAGCTAATTTTGCCGTTTAAGCCACTGCTCAGGACAGTGTGGGCGTTGGCAGATAACGCTCTTGATTGACAGTCTCGTCGGGGGCAGATGGACGAACCCATTTTGGACATAAGACCAAATCAGACGGTGTGGTGGCGACGTCTGGAGACGTTTTTAAGGAATTTCATGCAGTTCTTCTAGTTGCCGAGTTCGCTGGTGCTATGGCTAGCGCAAGTCAATGGTACACGTTAGCATGGCATTAGAAACACTGTAACTGAATGAAATTTCTTGAAAACGTCTCCATCACACCGGCTGAGTTGGAAAATAGGTCTTATGTCCAAAATTCCCAACTATCCCTTTAAAGGTGAAGTAAGTCGTTTAAAGTGACATCTAGAGGAGAGGCTGAAATTTACAACAAACTGCTCCTCTGCTCACCCCCTCCCTTCCCTGGGCGCTGGTCAAATGTCGTCCTCGTCGTCATACATGACTTTTTGAAACACTATTAAAATGAAACCAAAACTATTATACAGCGACTAGACAATGCAGGAGCACAAAATATGTATAAAAAAGTGGATTTTGGGTCATATAAACCCATAAATCCTACACAATATGCTTTACGCAGGGGTTCTGAACGTTTTGGTACCTGAGGGACAATTTAGGAACCCAACATTCGACTGAGGGCCGCCAAAGAAAAAAACAGAATGAAATCCCATTTGTAGTAATTTTACAAAGTTCTACAGTTTAGCGTTAATATAATAACGCTTTATAACTTACTGGGTAATTACCCAGTATTTTGCCATTGTTCTTACCTTCTAATTACAGGTTAATACCAAGTAACACATTTCTGTTACCATATATTTACTGGGTAAATAGCTAGTAATTGGGGGCTGTAGCTACCTGCTTATTACCAGCTTATAACACAATAATACACTAAAATTCACCATATACAGACCATAAAGAATTTGTGTTTACACTTATTGGTCTGTATCCAGTATTGTCCAATAAACATTTAACAAGCTTAGTCGCTCCTGGATGAAAACTATCAACTGTATTTCATTGCAGGGCCGCCAGAAATGTTTCTGTGGGCCGCCGTTGGCCCCAGGGCCGCACTTTGAGAACCAATGGCTTTACGTATTAATAATGATTAATAATCATAATAATATCTAAACTGTCTTCCACGACACCAGATCTGTTTTTATTTTGAGTTGTTTTTTTCCGTGTGTTTTCCTCTGCAGATGTGTTCCGGTGAAATGCATTCTGGGATACATGGATGTTGCTTTTCCCGAGCGCACTTTTTAAAAAAGTCGAACATGTCTGCGGAACGAAACACGACTCTTGTGAAAAAGAGTGAACTTTAGCACGATAACGTGTTTCTAAAGATCAGTGTGCTTGTACAAACCTATCCGCTGTAACTGTAGCCGAGGTTTACACACGATCTCCAACAGTCTGCGCTGACGATTCACCTCCTCCTCGTACTCGACGACGATTCTTTCTACGTGTGTGAAGATTTCTTCCGCAGCAGCAGTTAGTCGACCGCTGATTAAATCTCTCAAACACTGAAGTGAAGACATCGCTGCTTCGTTCGAAAAACCGCAATATTTGACCTGCGACACGCGAACAAACCACCGCTGTCCACACGGAGCTAACGCTGCTAGCTCGTTGTTAGCCGGAAGTGACACTACTTCCGGCTACCGCTCGTGAACAGCGGAACTACGACTAAACACACAAATAGCACGAAAACGTCTGTTATATTCAAAAGTATAAAAACGAGTCGAATGAAAGATATAAGACCGTGTTATGGCAAAAGAGTTAAGCAACGTTAAGTAAAAACCCGACGTCAGCGGCTCTTATTTTGAAAAGTAGATAGAAAGGAAGTGTTGTAACTGTGTACACTCGAATGTTCCAAAGAAATATAAATATTACTGGTCAGTTTCATGTGGATCAAACTATCTTTACAAACAGTTCTTAGAAGAATGAAAAATGACAGAATGACAACATTAATCCATGAATTCATTAAACAGGTGGTGAATAAAAATAATGGCACAATCTTTGTGACAATAATAACTTTAATGAACTGAAAATACAAACTCAAGACTTCAAGAAATGTTTGACACAAACACTGTTTCCATGATAAAGACGAGCATCGTATAAAAATGATTTATCAAATCTATATAAGTCAAAAACAACAACAACAGAACAAACAAAGTGCTGAACAGAATGACGTCAATGAAAATCAATAAGAAATATGAAACATTTAAAAACGACACAGAACATCATAAAAAACAAAACACATGAAAGCAAACAAACAAAAAACTAGAATGCAGCTAAACCGGAGCTAAAGCCATGGAGTAAAAGTTGTTTTTTAAATAAGGTGGTCGAACTACCGCCACCTTGTGGTGTGGAAGATGGAACTGCAGCACAACAGGGGAAAAAAATCCCTATTATATTATAGTAGTTTGAATAAATCAGATGAGCAAAAGTCTTTCAAACACATATAGCTAAGATAAATGGAATTGTGTCACAATGAAGTGATTTTTGTGTAGAAACGAGTATTTGTTATGATTAAAATTGCTACAAATAAGCGGTTTGGTCGTCTGATCTGTGAAAGAAATTTCTCTGGAGTCATCGGTGTTGAGTAAATCAAGTCTTTTACTGCATGCATGGAGGAGAGACCCTGACACTGAGATGGTCTATAATGTTCTCTGTCTTTCCTTCAGATAGCTCCACCACATAAACAGTAACATCAAAGCATCTTACAAACACAATAAAACATCAGAGTTACAACAAGAAAACACACAGATGTTATCATGTGTACCCTCATGTTGACCCCTGGGTTACAATCCCCCAACATTTGTTCACAGCTCGACTGTTGGTTCATTGTTATCTTAAACAACAGAGAGAAACCCTTACACTGAACCCTCTACGGGAACAAGAAAACTATTTATTTCCTACAGAACGTAGAGAGATTCACAGTAGATTCAATATTTGCTTGTTTTCAAATCAATACCAAACGAATAAAGCCAGTGAAGTGAAGGAGACCTTTAAACTTCAAATTAAAAGAACACATTCTTGACACGGAATGAGAAGTGAGACTGTAATTGACATGATGATAATATCAATGATATGGACAATCATCAAGATTTTGCTAGTTTTATAAAAATCTAAAGACACCGCTAGAGAAACTGTGACGTCTTCTCAGTGTGAAGTGTGTGTTTGCATGTGTTTCTTCAAGGTATATTTTTGCAGAAAGCATTTCTCACATATGCTGCAAACATAAGGCTTTTCACCTGTGTGAGTTCTTTTGTGGGTTAACAAATGAGAACTTTGTGGAAAACACTTTCCACACGTTTCACAGGTATATGGCTTTTCACCTGTGTGACTTCTTTTGTGGGTTATCAAATGAGAACTATATCGAAAGCACTTTCCACACGTTTCACAGGAATAAGGCTTTTCACCTGTGTGAGTTCTTTTGTGGGTTTTCAAATGAGAATTATATCGAAAACATTTTCCACATGTTTTGCAAGAATAAGGCTTCTCACCCGTGTGAGTTCTCATGTGGTACCTCAAGGTGTTTGTTTTTGCAAAACATTTCTTACAAACGTTACAAACATGGGGCTTCTCACCTGTGTGAGTTCTTCTATGCCCCATCAAATGCGAAATTTGTCGAAAACGCTTTCCACACATTTCACAAGAATGTGGCCTTTCATCCGTGTGACTTCTTCTGTGCCCCGTCAAATGTGAAATTTGTCGAAAACGCTTTCCACACGTTTCACAACAATGTGGCCTTTCATCCGTGTGAGTTATTCTGTGCCGTTTCAAAAGCGAAACTTGATGAAAACACTTTCCACACATATCACAGAAATACGGCTTTTCAACTGTGTGCACTCTTTTGTGGATCTCCATGTTTTTTTTCAAAGCAAAGCATTTCTTACAAATGTTGCACATGTGGGGCTTTTCACCGGTAATGTTTGTCTGATCTTGACTCTCAGCTACAGCAGAGAGGAGCTGGTGGTCAGTGTCTGGTTCGGGTTCCATGTGATCACTTTCTTCATTATCAGGAGTCAACATAAAGGTATCAGCCTCCTGCTTCAGTTCAAGCTGCTCCTGCTCCTGACTGCTGCAGATTTCCTCCTCTTCCTCTTTAATCTGTAGAGACTCTGGTTCCTCTTGGTCCAGACTGGAGTTCCTCTCCTGGTTCCAGAGCTGCTGCTCAGCGAGAACCTCCTTCTCCTTATAGACATGATGCTGTGGAAGCTCTGCAGACACAAAGAGAGAAAAAGGATAAAGTGTGAATGCAAAATACTTTTGGAAGTCAGGCTCAGTCCACTGTAGGGCTAAACGATTTATTGTTTTCCAATCATGTGATCGTCACAGCTGCGTTTTTTTGAGTGCTCCTGACTGACCCTGACGAGCCAGGTGCAGATTGAACCCTAAATCACACTAACAAATACGTCATTGTTACGATTGTATTGTTCTTGCCAAAAAGATGTTATATTTAGGGATGCACCAAAAATTCAGCGGCCGAAATACTTTTATCACCGAAACGATGTTGTGATGATGCGTGCAAAAACTACAGCCAGCACGCGCTGGTTTATACCCACTTAGAGTCTGTCCAAGATCACCAATAAAACGATTCCAACAAGATGTGAGTACACGGTGGAACAGCACATATTAAATGCTGGAAAGTCTCTTTTGCGCAAAAGCGAAACTTGGCTGCAAACAGCGCAGATTATGAACTCCCCGCGACATTCTTCACACTAAGGTCACTCTGATCCCCTGCACTTCATGGCGACTGTACTCGATCCTCCTCATAAAGATCGTTATTTTGACGTGGGGATAAAGCTTGGGAAACGATCCAGGCTGCGTTGGATACGAAGAGTCCGCTTGGAGATGGAGGAGCGCTCGTCACAAGTCAGGGTTAGGTTATAAAAATGGCAGAACATTTATGGCACACCATTGTATCTACATGGGACAACAACAAAAAACAGTGAAAAAGTCCAGTATGAGCTTCATTAAAGTGAAATCACTGAGGTTCCACAGACCTGTCTGCTGTAACTGTTCTTCAGGTTTCCAAAGGTTCTCCTCCTCTTCCTCTTCCTCTTCCTCGTACTTGACAATGATTGTTTGTACGTCTTCACTTCCTGTCTGATCTCGACTCTCAGCTACAGCAGAGCAGAGCTGGTGCTCAGTGTCTGTGCAGATTTCCTCCTCTTCCTCTTTAATCTGTAGAGACTCTGGTTCCTCTTGGTCCAGACTGGAGTTCCTCTCCTGGTTCCAGAGCTGCTGCTCAGGGAGAACCTCCTCCTCCTCCTGAAGAACATCTTTCAGTGGAAGCTCTGGAGGAGGAGAAATAAACAGATTACAACCATCCATTGATTTGAGTGTTTTTTTCCAATCACTAACACAAGTTTTCAGCTTCTTAAATGTGAATATTTTATAACATATAACAAACACATCATTTACAACACGTGTCAAACCCAAGGCCCGGGGGCCAGATGTGGCCCGCCACATCATTTTATGTGGCCCGCGAGGTTTATGCTTCTTTAAGGTGTATTGTTGACCATAAACTACATTTCCCACAACGCATGGCGATTGCGTTACCCGCGAAGTGACGGCATCCCGCCACTAGTCTGCAGTGTATCACTGTATATGCATCATGCGACGAGTGAAATTGAGATTGAAAACATCTACAAATGATCCCAAACTGTCCAGGAAGAGAAAGATTGATGCAGATTGAAGGCAGTTTAAAGAACGATGGGAAGGCGAATACATGTTTGTGTTTCAAGGAGAAAAACCGTTACGACTTTTGCGTTACGAGGCGGTGTCGGTCGTCAAAGAGAACGATCTACGTCGGCATTTTGACACCAAACAAGGAGCCGAGTGTACCAGCGTTAGCCTTCAAGAAAAAGAACAAATGTCAAAGAATTGAAAGGCAAACTGTGATCGCAGCAGAATGTGTTCACAAAAGCCATCACCATAAGCTAGCTTTATTGAAATTAGAGCTGGTTGAGTCATGATTCAACCGACTCTTTAACCCCGTGTCTTTAAATTAACCCATGAGTCACTAGCATCATTAACCTGGATCAGTTGAGTCGTACTACAGTTCAATTTAAACAGCGCCACACACAAACATCTTGCAATATTAGCTACTAGTCCTAGCCATCTTAGCTGTCAAAAGTTGTATAACTTACAATTTTGAAGGCAACCACAACTCAACTCAAGTCCGAGATAGGAACCTCCTGCAGAGCCGTAAACAGCCGCGACTAGCGCTAATCAGTCGGTTACGTTGTCATGAACCGGCCGGTTACGTGAGCGGATCCGTTTCCTAGCTAGCAGACGAGAGGTAGGCTATTTCTCCACGAGTCAGCAAATCCACAACAAAAGCCAGACTTTCACTTCTGAAATAGCATGTTTATAGGTTATAGGCCTAGGTTTGGTGTTTAGAATGTAGCATAAAAAAATGATGTCGGTCGAGTTGTTAAATAGCCTAATAATAATAATAATAATAGGCCAATAATAAAAGTAATAATAGGCTAATGCTAGACATACTTTTCTATGTTAACAAAACAACAACAAAGGATGAATTATTATTATACTAGGACTGAGTTTTCTTGGCGATTTAGCAATACTGACTCAAGTGACTCGAATCATTTGAGTGAGTGACTCAGAATAACCCTAATCCTTAAAAAGAATCGAGTTTGCCAGGCCTAAAAGAAATCACTCGTGCTTCAGTCTTTTTCTTAAAGGTGAAGTAAGTAGTTTATAGTGCCATCTAGAGGCTGAAATTTACAACAAAGAACTGCTCCTCTGCTCACCCCCTCCCTTCCCTGAGCGCTACGGTATCCTCAGCTGGTCAAATGTCGTCCTCGTCGTCTTTCTCCGTGTCAGCAGATGAGGTTCGTGAGGCGAGGGAGAGGGCGGAGCTACCGCGGCCGTAGCAGACGAAGCGGAGAGAGAGGAGGCGGGACTTCCTGCTACAAGTAAAGAGACGCTTGATTTGTTCTCTCGCGTTTGTCCTTACAGGCTCCGGTAGAAACATGGCGTCTCGCTGCTAACAGTGGCTATGCAACCACGGCCCGCGACCATGTTATTTTACATGACTTTTTGAAACACTACGAAAATGAAACAAAAACTATTATACAGCGACTAGACAATGCAGGAGCACATAATATGTATAAAAAAGTGGATTTTGGGTTATATAAACCCATAAATACTACACATTGTCCCTTTAAAAGGAACCCTGACTATGAAGACATGTAGGCCCTAAAAAGCCACAATTGTTCTCTTGTACTAAAATACGTCGTTAGAAACACATAAAATATTGCCATTGATTTAAAAATCTGTAACATTAAGTGCATATTTTGCATATTTATAATAACTTTTGTTGCTTGTCAGAGGAAACAAGACGCGCTTTATTTGTGAAAGCGACCGTGTAATTTACGTCATTAACGTCCCCCACGCGAGTCACGTTGACGTGTTAGTATTGATGAATCAGATCAGTGTGCTTGTACAGACCTATCCGCTGTAACCTGACTTGAGGTTGACCAACGATCTCCAACAGTTTCCGCTGACGATTCACCTCTGCCTCGTACTCGACGATGATATTCTCTACGTGTGTGAATATTTCTTCCGCAGCAGCAGTTAGTCGCTCTTTTATCAAACCTCTCAAACACTGAAGTGAAGACATCGCTGCTTCGTTCGAGAAAAAGTGGAATATTTAACCGCGACACGTTAAAAACACACCGTAATGTCTTTGTGTTTTCGTAGCAACGGTCCGAGCTAACAGCGCTAGCTCGACGCGCTGTTTCCGTTTCCGGTTAAACTGGTCAAACTACCGCCACCTCGTGGTGTGGAAGATGGAACTTACAAAGCTTGTTCAAAAGCTTGTAAACCAGACAGAACAGCCCCACGCTTCATAGACTTTATTCCTCTAAAAAGCAATGGTTATTCCACCCTACTTTACTATTGAATCATTTCAAATGTGTATTATTATTTAAATTATTCCTATAATAATGACAAAAGCTAATAATAACAGACTTTTTTCCCTTTTTCCCGTTGAGCTACAGCTCCACCATCCAATCCAGGCCAGGACGTGAGAACAGGAATGAGGTAGCTTTGCTTTATCCATCTTCAATTTAGCAGCATCAACAAACTATTTCTTCAACAGACGGTGGATAAAAATGACAGAACTTCAAAGAGCAAAGGAGACAAAGTTGTTTTGGGCGTCATAACAGACGGAGACTTCAACTGGAAGTCACAGATAAACAGCACAACAATTAAAATGACGACGAAATATTTGATGACAAAGCGTTAGAGACTTTATACAATGCATTTAATGATGCTTCCATATCATATTATATTGTGAGGAAATGCATGTAAAACATACACAAATTCAGTCTTAATTTGACACATATAACATGTTTTTTCACATGTGGGAATTTTCTTTACTAGTCTATACTGAATAAAGTCAAACAAACATCTTTAAATCAACAATTTCCTGGGCATTACCTAAGCTAACGTTACGTCGTTCTGTTCAAAACGTGCATCTGAAACGTAACAGGTTTCGTCTATCAATAGAAAATTAAGTTTTACAGTTAAAAATTGATCTACAAAATAATCTCTCTCTCTTGCTTCATTAGGCCTAAAGTCATCTCTCTTTAACAGAGATTCTCACCCGTGTGAGATCTCATGTGTTGATTCAAGGCGCTTTTGTGCCTGAAGCATTGTGTGCAAACGCTGCAAACGTGTGGCTTCTCACCCGTGTGAGTCCTTCTGTGGATCACCAAAGGCGAACTTTGACGAAAGCACTTTCCGCACGTTTCACAGCAATACGGCTTCTCGCCCGTGTGAGTTCTCAGGTGGTACTTCAAGCCATGTTTCGACGTAAAACCTTTCTTACAAATGATGCACATGTGGGGCTTTTCTCCCGTGTGAGTCCTTTGGTGGAACATCAAAGTGCGTTTGCGTGTAAAGCGTTTCTTACAAATGTCGCACATGTGCCGCTTTTCACCTGTAACATTCCTCGTGTTTCCTGTCTGATCTCGACTCTCAGCTACAGCAGAGAGGAACTCGTGATCACTTTCTTCATCCTCATGATAGACGTGCTGCTGTGGAAGCTCTGCAGACACAAAGAGACACCAGCTGTATGTTAAAAATGCAATAAATCAAAAACCAAATAGTGTAAATCACCAGAAAAAAAGATAAATTCGTGATAATGTTTACACGCATTTTAAGAGTCAGGTTTTACTCAGACTAAAATATTGTGTTGCACAAAGATCCAACTATCAAAGCCATACATTAGGTTTCATTGTGTAAATAAACCTTTCACATTATGAATATTAGCATATTTTGTTTTTAAAAATGCCATCTGTTTTATTCACTTTTCGCCCTTTTCTTAATTGCGTCATTCTGTGGACTCGAATCTTGAAGTGAGTTGTTGTCGTCCGGAGTGAGTGAGTGAAAAAAAGAGTGAACTTTACAACAAAAACAAAACGCTTTGTGAGAAGAAAACAAAGTAAAAACGACACAAAACACAGATGATGGCGAGCGGAAGTCGGGTTTTTGATTAAATGTGTGCCGGCGAATGAATAGTTGAGACAGCGACTGGAGCAGATAGTGAGAGTGTTACTTGCACACATGTGGCTTCTCACCTGCGTGAGTCCTTCTGTGGGTCACCAAAGACGAACTTTGTCGAAAGCACTTTCCGCACGTTTCACAGGAATATGGCTTCTCGCCCGTGTGAATTCTCAGGTGGTACTTCAAGCCATGTGGAGACGAAAAACCTTTCTTACAAATGTCGCACACGTGGGGCTTTTCGCCCGTGTGAGTCCTTTGGTGTAACATCAAAGAATGTTTACGTGCAAAGCATTTCCGACAAATGTCGCACATGTGTGGCTTTTCGACCAGGTTTCCCGTCTGATCTTGAGTCTCAGCTACAGCAGAGAGGAGCTGGTGGTCAGTGTCTGGTTCTGGTTCCATGTGATCACTTTCTTCAACCTCATGATAGAAGTGCTGCTGTGGAAGCTCTGCAGACACAAAGAGAAACCAGTTATTGGTCGTGTAAAAACACTAATTACACATGTGTTACTGCTTAAAGGACAGATTATTAGTGTGCTCGCTGAAAGGCAGCAAGCTATTGTCCTTCTTAGGTTTTCTTAATCCTGTCAGACATATTTTTGCTCAGCTACTGCTCCTTGACCTGGAACTCTGGAACGTCCAGCCTGAACCGGTGTAGTGTGGAAATTGCAGATAGTGTTACGGACCCTTGTCGTTCTTTACGCCATAGTGGATCGAACAGAAAGCGAAACTAAACTTTCACAGTTCACAAATTTTGTCCGATCTTCACCAAACTTGACGTACATTATCCTTGGACCAAGCTCCACAAAGGTAAACAGAAGGATTTTTCATTTTCGGAAGCATTTGCCCGACACAGCCAGATGAACTCAAACAGGAAGTTAGCTCATATATCAGGAACGCTTTCGCGAAACCAAACTTTGTACATGAACTCGGCACTCCAATATGAGGAAGCACAAGATCTGAAATATGAAGTATTGATGAAATTCTCAGCTGTAGCATCAACACACCCAACTCCACTAGCTGCTCGCATTAGTGAAATGCACCCGAGCACAAACACACTCTGCAGTTCCCCCGGAAATGCATTCTAGTCAATCACAGTATCACAGATTATTGTCGTGTCTTGTTTGGGGGACTAGCAACACAACATACAAGTATGAGATACCAGTGATAACTCGGTCACCATGGAGACGGAGGCAAGGAGATGACAATAAGAACATTGAGATTTCACAGACCTGTCTGCAGTAACTTTACTTCAGGTTTCCAAAGCATCTTCATGGACTCATCCACGGTCATTTCTGCATCCTCACGTCCCGTCTGATTTTGACTCTCAGCTACAGCAGAGAGGAGCTGGTGGTCAATGTGATCACTTTCTTCATCGTCAAAGCCCACGATGAAGGTATCAGCCTCCTGCTTCAGTTCAAGCTGCTCCTGCTCCTGACTGCTGCAGATTTCCTCCTCTTCCTCTTTAATCTGTACAGACTCTGGTTCCTCTTGGTCCAGACTGGAGTTCCTCTCCTGGTTCCAGAGCTGCTGCTCAGTGAGAACCTCCTCCTCCTGAAGAACATCTTCCGGTGGAAGCTCTGGTGACACAAAGATAACAAAGACACATCAATAAAAAAGCCAAGTAATAGCACGAAATTGCGGATTTGTTACAGCTTCAAGATTTACTCCATTCTGACGACTGTCCTCGTCTCAGTTTACAAACACTAACAGACGATAGACATCGTAAAGTCAGTGCGTCTGCCTTTGTAACCCTACATGGTAAGTGTGCTGGACCATTAAGCAAATTTTCTTTAATCGATTATGGCTTCTCACGATCATAAAAAGCTTATAATCGAAGAAAAAAAAACGATTAATGCACCGCACGGCGCGTATGTAAATTCCTACGCTAGAAAAACACCTTGAATGCACCAGTGTTACGTGCAGCTGTAGCTTGCGAGCGACGTGTGTGGATCAATAATATGAGCAGCGAACGCTTGAAAACATGGCAGAAATGTGTCAAATTTTTTTTAATCAATTATGGCTTCCCACTATCATAAAAAGATTATATTCAAAAAAAAAAAAATATTAATGCGCCACACGGCGCGTATGTAAATTCCTACGCTAGAAAAAAACCTTGAATGCACCAGTGTTACGTGCAGCTACAGCTAGCGTGCGATGTGTAGGAAGGTAACAAAGGCAGGAAAACATCAGTTAACTGGAAACACTTTGGCTACAATTTGACGGACGTCGAGCAAAAGGAAATTGTTTGCAAAGTTTCTCTTGCCGTCGCGTCTGATCCTGAAGGCAACACGACCAACTTATTCAATCCTAAAGGCGATAAAGCTCCAACACAGTCCTCTTTTAAGGACACGCTCCATATCCCATCACGTCCACAGACATCAAGAGATAGCGGAGGCTGTGACGTTAATTTAAAAATATGGTAGTGAAGGACGCATCCGCAGAGTTGCACGATACCCACGGTACCCCGCGGTGCCAATTCGTAGCGGTTCCTAAGGCACTAGAAATTCTATGCAACGGTAATACCGTGGACTACGGTACACCGATATACCGGTCCAAACAACATTATGATAAAGTGATAAATAAGTATTTATAACTTGTACAAATACATTGCGGCTCATAAAAATAATAATAATAATAAAAAAAGGCTGTGGTGTCCTGGATACTACCAGGAACCGTAATACGTTGTCTGGTATCGTATCGTGTTTACTCATTTTGGTATCGTGACAACTCTACGCATCAGCACCGTAAAAAAAAACAGGATTCAAGACGCTTGTTGTCTGTGCATGTTGTGAATTTTTGCAGATTGTTCAGCAGTTATTTTTATTGCAACATTATTTTAATTTACTATAATTACTTTACTTGTTTACGTGTTACTAATTTATTCCTGGCTGTTCTTTTAAGTTATATTCAAATATGAGTTTTGGTGAATCAATAAATACTCAAGTTTTGAAATCACTGAATAATCGTGTTTATTAATCGTGATTTCAATATCAGTCAAATTAATCTGGATTTTTATTTTTGCCATAATTGTCCAGCACGAGCGGCAAACCGCGACTTGCCAACTTTCCGACTTCCCACTCCTCCTAGCGGATTTTTTTGTTGTCAAAAGCGACTCGTGACAAATCTCCCGAGCCCCAATTTAAAAAAAAAAAATTTAGTACGCAAGTACGTCCTCCCCACAGCGGGAGCTTGTTGTACCTGCTGCCACAGTCTGATTTACAACAACAACAACAAAAACAGAGCCGCCGAGATCCGCACGTGTCACGAATGACGATACACTTCCTGGTTTTTAAATGATGTGTTCACGGTCGCAGGTTTTTACACCTTCACACAATAATAGAAATGCTGATATCAGAGCGGTGTAAATGTTTCTTCATTCGGTCTCACACAAAATAAATCACTGTATTTGACATATATCAGACATAAAACACACACACACACACATATATACACATAGTCAATTATGCAAATTAGGCGATGACGTCATCGAGCGTCTTCGAATTTATCGTTATCGAGGTGAGCTGCTCAATATATCGTGATATTGATTCGAGTCCGTCATTCTGTGGACTCGAATCTTGAAGTGAGTTGTTGTTTCCTGTGAAAGCGGAAGTTTTATTTTGAAAAGCCTCCGGATCCTTGGAGCGACGAATAACCATAAAGCGTGAACTTTACAACAAAAACAAAAACGCTCCGTGAGAAGAAAACGCATTAAAAACGACACAAAAACACATATTTTGGTGATGTTTGTACTCACCTATCCTCTCTAACCTGACTTTAGGTTCGTAAACGAACTCCAACAGTTCGCGCTGACGATTCACTTCGTCCTCGTACTCGACGACGATTCTTTCGACTTGTGTGAATATCTCTTCGGCAGCAGCGGTTAATCGACCGAAGATTAAACGTCTCAAACACTGAAGTGAAGACATCGCTGCTTCGTGAACCACGGGAATAGTTTTTTTTAACCTGCGACACACGAACAAAACACCGTCTGTCCCGCTTCTTATTGTCCAAGCGGAGCTAACGCTGCTAGCTAGCTTATGTGTTTGGGTACTTCCGCTGGGTGTTACAGTTGTCAAGTTCCGTGCAGAGCGAGTTGGACGTTGTTGTTTCCGTCTTTCACTTCAATTTACCAACGAATCAGTTTCCGTAATGATTGTAAATCACCACAATTAAATAAATCTTCGAACACAACGTGGACATTTATTTTATACAAAGGTATAAAATAAATCTTACTTTGTTATCTAGGATTTTAGGTTGTTCAAACCTGAAGGAGTTTCTCTTCCTGTTTTCAGATAATTAAAATTCTTTAAGCTAAATACATTTGTGTTAAATGAGTGGATTTAATTATATTTCTGGACTCTCCTCTCAGGCTGCTGTCAGTCGCTCAAGATGCTCAAGTTCCTAATCGTCCAATTTCATCGCCTCGTTCTTGAGGATTATCGGAGGATTTTCTCGGCCAGTTTGTATATCAGACTGTTGTCGAGCTCCAGTTCTTTATTTTAGTCATCAGTCAAATTCCTGGTTTGTGTGCACAAAGTTGACCAAACAGAGCTAATTCTAGGGCCGAATTCAGGAAAACAGAATTAAAGATATCCAGGATATCGGAGAACGCGAGTCTTAACCTATGTACGGTGTTCATTTTAGGACAAACTCAGGTGTCTGACTCAAGTTTTTCTGACTCTGACTCAAGTTTTTCTGACTCTGACACAAGTTTTTCTGACTTTAACACAAGTTTTTCTGACTCTGACTCAAGTTTTTCTGACACAAGTTTCTCTGACTGACACAAGTTTTCTGACTCTGACTCAAGTTTTGACTATGACACAAGTTTTTCTGACTCTGACTCAAGTTTTTCTGACTCTGACACAAGTTTTTCTGATTCTGACTCAAGTTTTTCTGACTCTGACTCGAGTTTTACTGACTCTGACTCAAGTTTTACTGAATCTGAATCAAGTTTTACTGACTCTTACACAAGTTTCTGACTCTGACTCAAGTTTTACTGACTCTGACTCAAGTTTTTCTGACTCTGACACAAGTTTTTCTGATTCTGACTCAAGTTTTTCTAACTCTAAGTTTTTCCTGACTGACAAAACATTTCTGACTGACACAGGTTTTTCTGACTCTGACAAGTTTTTCTGATTCTGACTCAAGTTTTTCTGATGCTGAGGCAGTTTTGTCTGAAAATGACAGATTTTTTTCTGAGTCTGTCCTAAAATGAACACCTTACCTGTTACTTCAATACGTCACAGATTAATCCCTGCTCCAAGTTTCGTGCAACAGGCCTCTTGGTTAGCTGTAAAAGTGGAAGTTTATTTTGTAAACTCGCCGGATTCATGGAGAGAAAAGTGAAACTTTACTACAAAACGAAGTAATAAATGACACAAAACACAGATGGCGACAAAGGGAGAGGAACACAGTAAATGAATATAATTAAACGAAAATATAAACACTTATGTAATCATTTATTAGCATAACGATCGTGAGCTTGTTTTTATTGCCAAACTGTTCTGGAAGTCGCGCAAATGCCAACCGGCACAACTTCCTGTTTCCTCGTGAAGTGTGGAAAAGAAGACAAACTGAAAAGTGTGTATTTTGTTTTATTAGAATCAACGTTCGAGACTCTTATTTTGAAAGACCGGTTGAAAGGAAGTGGTGTCACTTCAGTGTTTTCAGTCATGACTTTTGTAAGTATCTTGAGACATCACACAGAACACACTCTTACAGCATTAAAATAAATACATTATTCATTCATTATATAAACCAACTCCAGGACTTTGAAGACAACAATAAATGTTTTTAAAGAAATACAGTTTCAATGATCAGGACAATCATCATATAAGAAGAATAAAAATAAAAATGGACAAAATGAGTCAAATCTAAAGACACTGTTGATGATCAATAAACACAAGTCAACAAAAACAATTAATAATAATACACTAGTTTTAACTTGATAAAAAAGGGTTTAGTTACTCTTTAAAATACTAATGGCTTCCATGACATTTATACAAGTGACTACAATGCACTCAACATCGACTTTGATTTGAGTTTACATTTCCGATTAGCAGTCAGAGTTCACTTTCAAATAAATGAGGCTCCATACCATTCTGAGAGCGTTCACATCAGTGGTATATGGCTTCTTTTCACTTGTGAGTGCTCAAGTGGTACGTCAAGGCATTTTTTTCTATATAGCTTTTCTTACAAATGTGGCAAACGTAGGGCTTCTCACCTGTGTGAGTTCTGATGTGTATATCCAAATAAGTTTTTCGCGTGAAACCTCTCTTACAAATGTGGCAAACGTAGGGCTTCTCACCTGTGTGAGTTCGCATGTGGGTGGTCAAATTTGAGCTTTGCCGAAAACACTTTCCACATGCTTTACAAGAAAACGGCTTCTCACCTGTGTGAGTTCTGATGTGTTTCTCCACAGAAATTTTACTTGCGAAACCTCTCTTACAAATGTGGCAAATGTAGGGCTTCTCATCTGTGTGAGTTCGCATGTGGGTGATCAAATGTGAGCTTTGCTGAAAACACTTTCCACATACTTTACAAGAAATCGGCTTCTCACCTGTGTGACTTCTCATGTGGATAATCATTGTATTTTTTTGCGTAAAGCATTTCTTACAAATGTGACAAACATAGGGTTTCTCACCAGTGTGACTTCTCATGTGGGTTATCAGGGATCTTCTTTCTGCAAGGCTTTTCTTACAAATATTACAAATATAAGGCTTCTCGCCTGTGTGATTTCTTTTGTGTACTGTCAAACGTATCTTTAAACGAAAAGACGCGCCACATGTTTCACAAACAAATGGCTTCTCGCCTGTGTGAACTCTTTCATGCTCTATCAAACAGTACAATTTTTGAAAACGCTTGCCACATGTTTCACAAGTACAAGGCTTCTTAGCCGCGTGAGTTCTTTGGTGTAACATCAAATTATTTTTACGTGCAAAACATTTCTTACAAATGTCGCACATGTGGGGCTTCTCACCCTTGTGAGTTTTTTGGTGTAACATCAAACTACGTTTACGTGCAAAACATTTCTTACAAATGTCGCACATGTGGGGCTTTTCGGCCATGTTTTCTGTCTGATCTTGACTCTCAGCCCCAGCAGAGAGGAGCTGGTGGTCAGGGTCTGGTTCTGGTTCCATGTGATCACTTTCTTCATCCTCACGATAGACGTGCTGCTGTGGAAGCTCTGCAGACACAAAGAGACACCAGTTATTGGTCGAGTAAAAACACTAATTACACATGCGTTACTCGGTTAAATTCTTTCCTCAAAGCGGGATTGGACATCTGGACAACCTGCAAAACCCCTTTATTTAAACCAACTAACATTACAGACCAGGAGGTGGAGCATATGAGCTCCTTTGAGGACGACACAATACGTTTTGTCTTTCACTTTGGTCACCATGACAGATTATTACTGTGTTCGCTGAAAGGCAGCACGCTATTGTCCTTCTTAAATTTTCTTAATCCTGTCAGCCATATATTTGCTCAGCTCCTGCTCCTCGACCTTTTCAGATATCTCCACCGGTCCAACTCTGGAACGTCCAGCCTGAACCGGTGTAGTGTGGAAATTGCAGATAGTGTTACGGACCCTTGTCGTTCTTTATGCCATATTGGATCGAATAGAAAGCGAAACTAAACTTTCACAGTTCACAAATTTTGTCCGATCTTTACCAAACTTGATGTGCATGATCCTTGGACCAAGCCTCACAAAAGCAACCAGAAGGATTTTTGATTTTCGGAAGCATTTGCCCAACACAGCCAGACGAAACAGGAAGTTAGCTCATATATCAGGAACTCTTTCACGTATCGAACCAAACCGAATCGGAACTCTGCAGTTCCCCCGGAAATGCATTCTAGTCAATCACAGTATCACAGATTATTGTCGTGTCTTGTTTGGGGGACTGGCAACACAACATACAAGTATGAGATACTAGTGATAACTCGGTCACCGTGGGGATGGAGGCAAGGAGATGACAATAAGAACATTGAGATTTCACAGACCTGTCTGCTGTAACTTTACTTCAGGTTTCCAAAGCATCTTCATCAGTCTGCGCTGACGATCCTTCTCTTCTTTGGACTCAATGATGGTCATTTCTCCATGTTTGCTTCCTGTCTGATCTTGACTCTCAGCTACAGCAGAGAGGAGCTGGTGGTCAGTGTCTGGTTCTGGTTCCATGTGATCACTTTCTTCATTATCAGGAGTCAACATAAAGGTATCAGCCTCCTGCTTCAGTTCAAGCTGCTCCTGCTCCTGACTGCTGCAGATTTCCTCCTCTTCCTCTTTAATCTGTAGAGACTCTGGTTCCTCTTGGTCCAGACTGGAGTTCCTCTCCTGGTTCCAGAGCTGCTGCTCACTGAGAACCTCCTCCTCCTCCTCCTTAAGAACATCTTTCAGTGGAAGCTCTGTAGACACAAAGGAATAAGTAAGGACATTAATAAGGAAAGTAAAAAGTGAAGACAGTAAAATATGCATTGTTTTTCCATCACAATTTTCCAGATCAATGCTGCCTGTGATTGGCTGTAATCCGTGACATGCGACAAAAGGGGTTAAAAATGCCACTGAGGTCAAAAGTGTGGCTCCATTTTCAACAATACATATATATATACACATATACACACATATATATATATATATATATATGAAAAATGCCAAAGCTGAAAAACAACACCTCAATATTTATTCAGTAATGTAATTTTACGGTAATTTAAAGTTATAATTCCTTCCTGTTTTCTTGTAAATAATATACTTTATCATGTATTACGCTCTAACCCTTAAAAAAACCGCGACTTGTTCAGTTGTATATATTTATTGCGTGTACAAAGAAAGGAAACAAGTCAAATTCCGTGTTTGTGCGAACAAACTTGGTTGAACGGAGCCGATTCTGGTTTCCGGTAATAAAGCGGAAGTTTATTTTGAAAAAAACTCGCCGTATCAGTCGAATGAAAAAGTTAAACTTCACAACAAAACACAGACGGAGACAACGTGAGAGGAACATAACGACACACAATAATAATCCTCATTATTCCGCTTGTACTCACCTATCCGATGTAACTTGACTTTAGGTTTATAAACGAACGCAAACAGTTTGCGCTGACGAATCATCTCCTCCTCGCGTTCGACGACGATTCTTTCTACGTGTGTGAATATGTCTTCAGCAGCAGCAGTTAGTCGCTCCTGGATTAAACCTCTCAGATACGGAAGTGAAGACATCGCTGCTTCGTTCATAATCGGTATATTTGACCTGCGACACAGGAAATAAACCACCGCTGTCCACACGGAGCTAACGCTGCTAGCTAGCGAGGGCTCTGTTCGAGAGTTCCCCGGTTTGAATGACGCTACTTCCGGTTTACCGCTAATGTATTACGCCGGTTTGAAACGGCAAAAAAACACAAGTATATCATTTAATATCATCAACGAACACCGTGAAAATATAAACAAGTATATAATGAGTTATTAGAACAACGACCGTGAGCTTGTTTTTAATCGCCGAACCGTTCTAAAAGTCGCGAAAAATGCGAAGTGGCACAACTTCCTGTTTCCGGTCGAAGTCAGTGGCTTTTAATTTGAAAGACATGTTGAAAGGAAGTGGTGTTTCTTCAATGCGTTCAGTCATGACTTTTCCTTGTTTTAAAATAAATAAATAAAGTAATACTGGAGGAGAGAAGAGAGATGACTCCAACAAACGAGTCACGCATTCACAGAGTCAATCCTCAAATGTTTATTTCCATGAAAAACAACAGTTTGAAAAGAAACACATCATCAGGATACAGAGCTGAACACTTTCCTATGACACTAAACAAAAAAAAAATTAAAAATATTCTCCCGTTTACGCTGACAAAACCTTTTCTCATCACGTTTTTTGTGTGTGTGAAAAATGCGAGTAAATACTCTCCCACAAAAAATAAGTTACTTTAAACTAAAGTAATATTTACAATTCCATTATTTAGTGGATTTCGCCAATGTAATCAATATACTACGGCTTTTGAAAACCAGATAATATACATACATACATACATATACATATATATATATATACAATATGTACATACATACATATCTATATACATATACATGTATGTACTGTGACGGCCCTGAGTGAGTGGTGTTGTCTCTCTGGTGTTCTCTCTCTCTCTCTCTTTGTTCACACAGGCTCATCAAGCTCATGGCCCTCAAGTGTGTTCAGTCTCTCAGGAGGTGGAGCTGTGTCTTTAAAGCCCTGGAGTTCAGCCCTGCTCTCTCTCTCTCTCTCTCTCTCACCATTTCAGACCTGTCACTCTGCAGCTCTTACCTTTTTGTCTTAGTTTCGCATACAGCGCACACACACACACACACATCCATGCACACACACTTACAGCTGATTCCACTGATTACAGACATAGGATATATTTTGTTAAAGATTATTGTTTTTGGTTAAAATAAATATTCATTTAACCACTTCTCTCTTGACCACGACTGTTTTTGTCAAGCCATCTGAGCCAGTCTTGACATTGGGGTCCTGACCCCAATTTGGGTCACGAGATGATTTCTGGGGGTCGCCAAATCATTTTCGAAAATTATTAAAAAAAATAAATATATATATATTTTTTTATACATATATATATTTTTCTATAGTTTCTGGGGGTCGCCGAATCATTTTGGAAAAATATATATATATAAAAAAAAAGTACTTTTTCGCCCAACCGCTCGTCGTCATTCTAACGTCTGATCGGGGTCGCAAGATGATTTCTGGGGGGTCGCTAAATCATTTTGGAATTTTTTTTTTTTTAAAATATATATATATTTTTTTTTTTAGAAAAATATTTATAATTTTTTTTTTTTTAATATATTTTTCTATGATTTCTCGGGGTCACCAAATCATTTTCGAATTTTTTTTTTTTTTTAAGTTTTTTTTTTTATTATATATATTTTTCTATGATTTCTGGGGGTCGCCAAATCATTTTGGAAAAATATTTTTTTTTAAATATATATATATATATATATATATATATATATTTTTTTTTTTAGAAAAATATTTATAAAAATTTTTTTTTATATATATTTTATTATTTGATATTTGATATATGATTTCTCGGGGTCACCAAATCATTTTCGAAAATATTTTTTTTTTTTAAAGTTGTTTTTTTTATTATATATATTTTTCTATGATTTCTGGGGGTCGCCAAATCATTTTGGAAAAATAAATTTTAAAAAAAGTACTTTTTCGCCCAACCGCTCGTCGTCATTCCAACGTCCGATCGGGGTCGCAAGATGATTTCTGGGGGGTCGCCAAATCATTTTGGAAAAATATAAAAAACACACACAACACACTCTTACAGCATTAAAATAAATACATTATTCATTCATTATATCAATCAATATACACTAACTCCAGGACTTTGAAGACAACAATAAATGTTTTTAAAGAAATACAGTTTCAATGATCAGGACAATCATCATATAAGAAGAATAAAAATAAAAATGGACAAAATGAGTCAAATCTAAAGACACTGTTGATGATCAATAAACACAAGTCAACAAAAACAATTAATAATAAAATCAGAGACAGATTCTATAATAAGGTGGTACTGTATTTTTTTGACACAAAATACATCATTCAAATACTTTACACAAAACTACCAAGCGTTGGACCTGGATCACTAAATAGTATTACTAGATAACCATATACACTAGTTTTAACCTGATAAAAAGGGGTTTAGTTACTCTTTAAAATACAAATGGCTTCCATGACATTTATACAAGTGACTACAATGCACTCAACATCGACTTTGATTTGAGTTTACATTTCAGATTTGCAGTTTGAAAGTTCACTTTCAAATAAATGAGGCTCCATACCATTCTGAGAGCGTTTACATCAGTGGTATATGGCTTCTTTTCACTTGTGAGTTCCCAAGTGGTACGTCAAGGCATTTTTTTGTATAAAGCTTTTCTTGCAAATGTGGCAAACATGGGGCTTCTCACCTGTGTGAGTTCTGATGTGGTTCTCCGCGGAAATTTTACGCGCGAAACCTCTCTTACAAATGTGGCAAACGTAGGGCTTCTCGCCTGTGTGAGTTCGCATGTGGGTGATCAAATGTGAGCTTTGCTGAAAACACTTTCCACATGCTTTACAAGAAAACGGCTTCTCACCTGTGTGACTTCTCATGTGGATAATCATTGTATTTTTTTGCGTAAAGCATTTGTTACAAATGTGACAAACATGGGGCTTCTCACCAGTGTGACTTCTCATGTGGGTTATCAAGGGTCTTTTTTGTGCAAAGCTTTTCTTACAAATATTACAAATATAAGGCTTCTCACCTGTGTGAATTCTTTTGTGTACTGTCAAACGTATCTTTAAACGAAAAGACGCGCCACATGTTTCACAAACAAATGGCTTCTTGCCTGTGTGAACTCTTTCATGCTGTATCAAACGTGAACAATGTGGAAAACTCTTGCCACATGTTTCACAAGTATAAGGCTTCTTAGCCGCGTGAGTTCTCATGTGCTCCACCAAGGTATCACTACGTGCAAAACACTTCTTACAAATGTTGCACATGTGGGTCTTTTCACCTGTAACAGTCCTCTTGTTTCGCATCTGATGTTGACTCTCAGCTACAGCAGAGAGGAGCTGGTGGTCAGTGTCTGGTTCTGGTTCCATGTGATCACTCTCTTCATTATCAGGAGTCAACATAAAGGTATCAGCCTCCTGCTTCAGTTCAAGCTGCTCCTGCTCCTGACTGCTGCAGATTTCCTCCTCTTCCTCTTTAATCTGTAGAGACTCTGGTTCCTCTTGGTCCAGACTGGAGTTCCTCTCCTGGTTCCAGAGCTGCTGCTCAGTGAGAACCTCCTCCTCCTCCTGAAGAACATATTTCAGTGGAAGCTCTGTAGACACAAAGGAATAAGTAAGGACATTAATAAGGAAAGTACAAAGTGAAGACGTAGTAACATATTCATTGTTCTTCCATCACATTTTCCGGATCAATGCTGCCTGTGATTGGCTGTAATCCGTCATATGCGACAAAAGGGGTTAAAATACCACTGAGGTCAAAAGTGTGGCTCCATTTTCAACAATACATATATATATATATATACACATATATTTCATGTATATTATACATATACATGAAAAATGCCAAAGCTGAAAAACAACACCTCAATATTTATTCAGTAATGTAATTTTAAGTTATAATTCCTTCTTGTTTTCTTGTAAATAACATACTTTATAATTTATTACACTCTAACCCTTAAAAAAACCGCGACTTGTTCAGTTGTATATATTTATTGCGTGTGTACAAATAAAGGAAACAAGTCAAATTCCTTGTTCCGTGTGCGAACAAAGTTGGTTGAACGGAGCCGATTCTGGTTTCCGGTAATAAAGCGGAAGTTTAATTTGAAAACTCGCCGTATCAGTCGAATGAAAAAGTTAAACTTCACAACAAAACACAGACGGAGGCAAAGTGAGAGGAACATAACGACACACAATAATAATCCTCATTATTCCGCTTGTACTCACCTATCCGCTGTAACTTGACTTTAGGTTTATAAACGACCTCCAACAGTTTGCGCTGACGAATCATCTCCTCCTCGCGTTCGACGACGATTCTTTCTACGTGTGTGAATATGTCTTCAGCAGCAGCAGTTAGTCGCTCCTGGATTAAACCTCTCAAACGGAAGTGAAGACATCGCTGCTTCGTTCATAGCTGGAATAATTTGCCCTGCGACACACGAACAAACCACCGCTGTCCACACGGAGCTAACGCTGCTAGCTAGCGAGGGCTTTGTTCGAGAGCTCCCTGGTTTAAATGACGCTACTTCCGGTTTACCGCGAATGTATTACGCCGGTTTGAAACGGCAAAAACACCAGTATATCATTTAATATCATCAACGAACACCGTGAAAATATAAACAAGTAAATTATGAATGATTAGAACAACGAACGTGAGCTTGTTTTTAATCGCCGAACTGTTCTAAAAGTCGCGAAAAATGCCAAGTGGCACAATTTCCTGTTTCCGGTCGTGAACTGCGGAATGAATACAAACACAAAATGGCTTAAATGTGTTTTATTTTAATTTTATTATAATAACGACTGTGCTTCACGGAAAAAAGCGTTAAGAAATCTCGTAGAAAGTCAGTGGCTTTTAATTTGAAAGACATGTTGAAAGGAAGTGGTGTTTCTTCAATGCGTTCAGTCATGACTTTTCCTTGTTTTAAAATATATAAATAAATAAATAAATAAATAAAGTAATACTGGAGGAGAGAAGAGAGATGACTCCAACAAACGAGTCACACATTCACAGAGTCAATCCTCAAATGTTTATTTCCATGAAAAACAACAGTTTGAAAAGAAACACATTGTGAGGATACAGAGCTGAACACTTTCCTATGACACTAAACAAAACAAAAATATTATCTCGTTTAAGCTGACAAAACCTTTTCTCGTCGTTTTTTTGTGTGTGTGAAAAATGCGAGTAAATACTCTCCAACAAAACAACGTTACTTTAAACTAAAGTAATATTTACAATTCCATTATTTAGTGGATTTCGCCAATGTAATCAATATACTATGGCTTTTGAAAACCAGATAATATACATACATATATATATACATACAATATGTATTTACATGTCTATACATACATACATATACACATGTCTATACATACATACATATACACATGTATATACATACATATATACACATGTATATACATACATATATATACACACATATATACATACATATATATACACACACATACATACATATACACACATACATACATATACATGTATATACACACATACATACATATACATGTATATACACACAAACATACATATACATGTATATACACACATACATACATATACATGTATATAAATACATACATATACATGTATATAAATACATACATATACATAAATACATACATGTTTATACATATATACACATACATACATGTATATACATATATACACATACATACATGTATATACATATATACACATACATACATGTATATACATATATACCCATATATACACATACATACATATATACACATACATACATGTATATACATATATACACATACATACATGTATATACATATATACACATACATAATTTATATAAATACATATATATATATATATATACACATACATATACATACATACATACACACACATACACACATACATACATATATGTATATATATTTCCATGGCTTTTCATCATTAATGGCATCGACCATCTACGTTTAAAATGCAAAAATATATTTATACGATTGTATTTGTCAAGTGGTTCACAAAATTACCCGATTGACCTCGATTCTTAAAACACCAAAAACTTAGCCGGGACTTTTCCGCCCCTTTGCAGCAGCAGCTTTGTGAGTTTTCACGTGAATCTTGAATTCACGACGGTGATCAAAACTTTCCCCGCACGCGTCGCACGAAAACCTCTTCTCGTCTCGGTGAGTTTGTACGTGTGTTTTCATCGTGGAAATTTGACTGAACGTTTTCTCACACTTGTAGCAGGCGAACGGCCTCTCGCCGGTGTGAGTTCTCGCGTGATTTCTCAAGTGCGCGAGCTGGAAAAAGCGATTCCCGCACGTCTCACAAAAATGCGGCCTCTCGCCCGTGTGACTTCTCTCGTGAGCCTTCAGCGCCGCGAGCTGGCAGAACGCTTTCCCGCAGGTTTTGCAGGCGTGCGGCTTCTCGCCCGTGTGAGTTCTCATGTGCAGTGACAGGTGATAGGGTCTTTTAAAACCTTTGTCGCATATTTCGCAGGAGTATGGCCTCTCTCCCGTGTGAACTCTCATATGTACCTTCACCTGATAATGTGTTGAAAATAAAATTCCACAAGTGTCGCATTTTAAAGACTTCTTGTATATGCGAGCTTTTGACTTAGTTTTTTTGGTTTTGGGACTCTTCTTTTTGTCTCGTCTCTTTTGTGGTTTTGAGTCCTCACGTTTACTTCCTGTCTGAGCAACAGGAGAGCTGTGGTCAGTGACTGGTCCTGGAACCACATGATCACTTTCCTCATTATCAGGAGTTAACATAAAGATATCAGCCTCCTGCTTCAGTTCAAGCTGCTTCGGACTGGTGCAGATCTCGTCCTGGTCCTCGTTAACCTGAAGAGACTCTGGTTCCTCTTGGTCCGGACTGGAGTTCCTCTCCTGCTCAGTGAGAACCTCCTGCTCAGTACAGACCTGCTTCTGTGGAAGCTCTGCAGACACAAAAGAGACACAAGGAACGCTTTACAAGGTGGGACATAAAGACAATCATGAACTGTGGATAAAGTTCGGTCACACGACACCATCTTCAGTCGTAAAACGCTGGACTCACGTCATCCACGTCACGTCAACAACAAAACAACATTAACAGTCATGGTTAGGGTTGGGCAACGAAAGCCGGTACTTTTTGTACTTGGTACCGATTCGCGTCGGTATTGGTTCACTTCTAATGAATCTGTGCCAAATTTCGGTACTTGAAAGTTTTGGGAAAGTGCGGAAAATGTAATATTTGCGATGCGAAAAGTCAGGCCGGAGAAACCCCTCAAACCTGATGAAGCAACTTGGTCAAACATGGGATTTGACTCACGGAAAGTGACGACTGCTGCATCAGCTACCAACGCTAGCAGCGCTACTACTAGCACTGCTAGTAACAACACCCCTGAAGCCAGTCAAGCTCGAAACCTTGACGACAAAACGAGCGATGAATCCACCTCATGGACACAGTCAGGTAATTCGGTAATAAGATAATAACGGAATTCTAGATAACAACCATTGTCACAGTGTTTCAGGGTATTTTATATTCACAAAAATAATTGATTAAATTCCACGTTTAAGAAATGTATTTTATCAATAATCATTTTTAAAAACTGATTAAAGATTAACCAGAGTAAAATAAAGATCAATTCTACTCTCTCTGGACTAAACACCAGTAAGAGTAAAAAGGCTGATTCAGCGTTGTTTAATCCAGACCTCATCAGACTCTACATTATCTCTATAAAGAACATTTGCAACATTAAATGGATTGTTTTTTTTAAAGAAAATAGATTCAGTTTCCATATTCTGGTTTTACACACCCGTCTGGCTTCTCGTCTGATCTCGACTCTCTGATCCGGGAGCGAGGAGCCGGTGTTCATCGTCTGGTTCTGGTGCCACGTGATCACGTTCCTTAATTTCAGGAGTCAACATTATGGGATGAGCCTCCTGCTCCAGACTGGTGCAGATTTCCTCCTGGTCCTCTTCAGTCTGTAGAGACTCTGGTTCTTCTTGATCCAGACTGGAGTTCCACTCCTGGTCAGTGAGAACCTCCTCCTCATGAACATGATGCTGCTGAAGCTCTGGAGACACAAAGACACAGAGTTAAGTTACAATGTTTACTGGAAATTTGGAACGATAAAAAGTAGTTCTGTCAAACGTTAATGCGTCAACGCTAACGCGCGTTAACGCACTGTGCGTTTCCATGACGACTGACCGGGTTAAGACGCGCGTGACGTCATGTTTACGTGACTCCCGATTGTTAAAACGAGTCTCTAAAGTTAACGCTAAACTTTAAAAACACAGGCACACATACGCAGTACACAGGTACGCTAGTTATTTGTTAGCGATGCTCTTTTCGTTTAATAAACAGAGCGCTCCAGTTCCACTGTAGGTGCGCTAACAGCGCTAAAAGGAGCTAATGCGCTGTAACGCTTTTTAACCTTTTGCACAGCGCTAATAAAAAGTTATTCCAGTAAATTCCAGATTTGACAGGAATAGAGCTCCAGTCGCAGGATTTTAAAGTCTATTTTTAACTGATCTATTGATCGGCATTGTTCCGTTTGATTCTTGTGTCGGGCGTCGCGCTCACGACTCTTTCAGCGAGTGGCCGGCAGTTTGACGACGTCACATTTTAGTTTTGGCTCCTCACCTCACCAGAGCAGCTACTAAAGAAGAATCCACCAGGAACCAGGTTCTATGACTAGTTTAGATTTATTTGGTTTTATTTTGTAGTTTTCTTAAAAATGTCCAAAGTTTTTTGGGGAAAAAAGTAGAGTTTGAAAATAGGCCACAATATTTTACTGCACTCTGAGGTAAAATAAACAACAACAATAATGGTATAAATTACACAAATTGACAATAATAGTCAAGCACCAGCTACTCTGAGGTGGTGGAAGGGGTCCCCCCAAATATTTCAGATGCAGATCAGGGCCACATATAGGCTTGGTCCGGCCCTGCTTTAATGTTCTCTGGTGTATATTTATAATAGATATATATTTATAGTAAATCTCACCTATCCGCTGTAACTTGAGTTGCGGTTTCCACGCGATCTCCAGCAGTTTCCGTTGACGGTCCACCTCCTGCTCGTAATCCACCACGGTTTTTTCAAACGCTCGGAATATCTCTTGCGCCACCGACGATAATCTCTCGCAGATTAACTCGCTCAGAACCTGGAGCGAGGACATCGCTGCTTCGCTGACGACGGGCGAAATGTTTACCTTCGACATGCTAATGCTAACGACGCACACAACAACGGTCTTTTCTCGAACCTCAAACCTTCCGTCCACAGCTAGCTACTAGAGGCTAACGCTGCTAACACTTCCGTCGTTTGACTTCCGCGTCTCTTTGAAGCGCTTCCCGCCTCCGCTCTGCGCTCGAGCGCCTCCAAATGTTCAAATGTGACGTTCTGGTTCGTGACGATATGTTTTGAAATCGTCGTCGTCAGCTGTGATTGGTCAATTCTTTTCTTCTAGTTTTCGTTCGAGGTCGAATTGCCGCCATGCTAGAGCACTATCGCCACCTACTGGTGAATTATAAATCCCTGAAATCCCATGTGCTGTTTGGATGCAGAAGAGGAACTGCATCTTTCTAAAATAATATATAATACTATAGTTATATTTACCATAATAGATAATCTGACTTTAATCTCAGAATTCTGAGAGGCTAATTTTTCTTCTTCTGCTTTAACTCCATAATTCAGACTTTTCCATGCAAACATTGGGTTTTAAACTCAAAATGTTTCCCAGAATTCTGTCTCTAATCTCAACATTTTGTCTCTAATCTCAACATTTTGTCTTTAATCTCAACATTTTGTCTTTAATCTCAACATTTTGTCTCTAATCTCAGAATTTTGTCTTTAATCTCAGAATTCTGAGGGGCTCCATTTTCTTCTGGTCTTCTAGTCAGAATTCTCTCTCTAATCTCAGAATTTTGTCTCTAATATCAAATTTTGTCTTTAAACTCAGAATTGTGACTTTAATCTCAGAATTTTTCTGATATCAGAATTTGGCCTCTAATCTCAGAATATTGTCTTTAATCTCAGAATTTTGTCTCTAATCTCAGAATTTTGTCTTTAATCTCAGAATTCTGGTCCCTTTTCCGAACCCCTTACACTTGTGTACTTTTACTCCACTGCATATCTTTGATACTCATGAAGAAGAAGAGTTGGTATTATGGTCTGTATTTATACACTCATTCACACGCTGCAACATGTGGTCAAGTGTCTTTGCTCAAGGACACATATAGACGAGCAGGGCCAGGAATTGAACCCACAACCTTCCATTTGAAAGACAACTCATATTTTATATGAGAAAATGATTTTTGCACAAGAATACGGTCTTTCATCATGTGTGGCTTCTAGACATGAATTGCCGTCTCATATTTCCGTGTAAAATGTTTCGTTCACATGATCCCGTGTGAGATCTCACGTGATCTCGTGTGAGATCTCACGTGTTCTTTCTTTTCCCACAGGTGCTGCAGGAGTACGGCTTCTCCTCGCTGTGGATTTCACATGTGGTTAAAGAAGTGAAGCGATGCCATACATACAACTTTTGGGCACGAGTTGTGCAGGAAAACGGTCTCTCTTACGTATGGACTCTGGAGCAAAGGTTTTAACCTGAGATTTGAGATTTAGACTCAGTGACTTTTTCACAATGACTTTGAACATTTGTATTTATTATTAGGGAAATATCATTCATAATTCTGAGATTTAAGTCAGAATCCTGAGATTAAAATCGGAAATTCAGAATTCTGACTTTTTTCTTCTCAGATTCTGAGATTAAAGTCAGGGAGTCAGAATTTTGAGAAAAATGTCATAATTATGAGATTAAAGTTTTTAAACTATCTTATTTTTAAATTTCTTTTTACCTCTGTGAGGCCACAAAGCTGCTGCATATTCCCTCATGTCAAATGTTTCCTGTGTTTTTACTGTTTTGAGTGAATGATGACGTAAAAATCATGAATGAACTCGTTCTGATTCTATTTTAATTCTGTGTAAAATAAATCGAGCTTCTGTTGGTGATTTGCAATATCTGCTGAAGTGAAGAAGGGAAACTGAAGCTCCACTGAATTCTTTCCTGTATTTAAATGTCGTCGTGCTCGGTCTGGAGGAGGTCGTCGTCGTCTGATGTCATCACTTCTGTTATCACTTCAGTTATCACTTCTGTTATCACCACGCCACAAATGTCCAGAGCAGCTCAGTCACTTAACATTCTCTGTGACAGACGACGTAACCGTGACAACCACAACAAACAGAGCCCAGACCCCGCCAAAATAAAAGACACAAGTATATATGATTCTGATTCTGAAAATACAAACAGTGCTGTGCATAAGGAGGAGGATCAGGGTCATGGATTATGAGATTAAAGTCAATCTCAGAATTCACGCTGTTTTATTTTTCTGACTTAAATCTGACTAATTCTGGATTTATCTCAGAATTATGAGATTAAAGTCAGAATTATGACTGTAATCTGACTTTAAGATCAGAATTATGACTTTATCTCAGAATTTTGACATTATCTCAGTAATTATGAGATTAAAGTCAAGATTATGACTTTAATCTGACCTTAAGATCAGAATTATGACTTTATCTCAGAATTATGACTTTTTTTCCTCTCTGATTAAAGTCAGAATCATGATTTTAATATGACTTTAATCTCAGAATGTTGACAATATCTCAGTAATTGTGAGATTAAAGTCAGAATTATGACTAGTCTCAAAATTATGACTTTAATCTGACTTTATCTCAGAATTATGACTGTAATCTGACTAATCTCAGAAGTCTGACTTTATAGCAGCATTATGAAATTAAAGTCATCATTATTCTGACTTTAATCTGAATTTATCTCAGAATTATGACTTTAATCTCAGAACTATGGCTTTTTTCTCTTTCTGAATTTAATCGCATAATTATGGCTTTATCTCAGATTTATGATTTTATCTGAGAATGATCACTTTAATCTGACTTTAATCTCAGAATGATGACTTTAATCTCAGAATATATGCTGCTTTAATCCTCTTCTGTTTACAGTTGGACAGAATCTGTGCAACATTTGAAATAAATATATAAATAAATATATAAATAAATAAATATATGCGTTCTGTTGCTGCTGCTGCTTTGTGTTGTATGACGTCATCGTGAGGGCGGAGCTTTGAGGGAGGATGTGAGGTCGGTCACTCCCATCTTCATCTTCATCATCTTCCTCCTCATCCTCTGAGGTGTGTCTGTGTCTGTGTCTGAGTCAGAGTCGCCGGAGCTTCAGGCGGAGACGAGAGGAAAACCGAACCGAACCGAACCGAGCCGAGCCGAGCCGAGCCTCTCTCCGTCTCTGTGTCTCCTTGTCTCTGTGTCTTTGCTCGTGATTCCGGTGAATCCTTCACGGACAATGGCGTCAAAATGTCCCAAATGCGACAAGACGGTGTTTTTCGGTAAGTGAATCATCTTCATCATCTTCATCATCATCATCATCGTCGTCGTCGTCGTCGTGTGTGACTGCGGTGTTTTGAGCATTTTTAATATTATTATTATTAATAATGATAATAATAATAATAATAATAATAATAATAATCATAATAATTGTATTTAATCCATTATAATTATTCTTCCGAGTGTTTGCAGTTGGATTATTTTATCTGCTCTCACAAAAAATAGTAAAAAGTAAATAAAATATCATATAAAAAAATCATTGTAAATGAATGAATTAAGTGTGCCATCTACTGGTTCACATGTGTAACTGCATGAGAGAAACAAACTCAAGTCTAGTTTATCGGAATTCTGAGTGGAGAACGCAAAGTTATATTAGGCTTTTTTATTCCGAGTTCCGACTACAAACGGATTGACATAAAGTCAAAAACTCGGGAAGTGACGTCGCCTCCGATTTGATCGTTCGCGAAGTTGCGAAAAAGAAAACACGGACGCGAAACGTATCTCGGAGTCGCCGTTGTTAAAAATGTAAACATTTAATTTCCGAGTTCCGACCATTATTGGATTACAGCATAACGTAAACGTTAAATGTGTAGCTATAAATGATTGTTTATTGTCTATTGACCTCTACTGGTCAACATGTGCAACTGCAAGAGAGAGACAAAAGACAATTGAACTTATATCTGAAGTTTGAGTAAAAAAAAAAAAAACATTGACGCAAATGTAACATTTAATGTAAACATTAGCTGTGTAGCTATAAATAAGAAGTCTGCCCTCTAGTGGTTAACACGTGTTACTGTAAGAGAACGTCGTATTGGCGTTGTCTGACGTAAACGTAAACATTATTTAAGTGAAAATCTACGCATATAGACGCCTAAACGCCATAATCCGGGTTAATCCGGGTAACTGGGCTAATCCGCGGTGACTGGACACGCGCGGCGATCAGATTAAAGGTCAGTGACGTTAGCTAAATGTCAGCGTGGTTCGTTTTTTTTTTTATGTGTGTGTGAGACAGTAAGAGAACGAGAGCAGACACCAAATGTCACCACGTAAATTATTAATCCAGCGCTCGCGGGTTCACATGATTCACTTCTCTGGAGATTAGCGATTAGACCACGCCCCTTTTTCCAAGAGCAGCGTCGTATATAAAATACCTTTAAAGTGAGTGTGATGTGAAAGTGCGTTACCAGAAAATGACTTTTGATACTTAAATAGAGTAAATGTGATAAAGTTTAAGACTTTTACATTTTCTGGTAACGTATAAACATATAAAATAAACTAATGTAAACATTAAAGTGACTTAATGGACAAACTTATGTTCTCACAGTGACAGCTCGAGCCGTCAGTGAGTCTGAACAGGAAGTGCCGCGTCGTATCTGCGCGGGGGGATATTTTGGGAGACGCACGCACGCACACGCGCACACACACACACACACACACACAGATAAATCACAGTTCAAGTACTCGGGTAAAATTGGACGAGGGCTTTTTCCTTCTGCAGAAATGTTTTAGGTCAAAGGTCAAACTAAGATTGACCGTGGTCGTGTCCAACGTTTCAGGAAACTTCTTTCTCCTTATTCCTGATTTATACAGTTCAAAATGTAATTTTTAAAAAAATGCTAGGTTTTATAGCCAATGTGGACAGGAAGCTAACTTAGCTTAGCGTTAAGAATGTAATATATCCCCTGTCCTTGTCTAAATTGTTCCCAGCAGGAAATATTCCAATATGTTACTGACTTATATTTTTCAGTTTATATTTCAGTTTATGCTAGGTCTCAGCCAATGTGGACAGACAGCTAACTTAGCCTAGCATTAAGCCTGTAACATGTCCCCTGTCCTTGTCTAAATTGGTCCCAGCAGGAAATATTCCAATACAAAACTTACTTGTTTTTCCCCCAGGTTTGGTTTAAGCTAAGTTTTAAAGCTAATGTGGACAGGAAGCTAACAGAGCTTGTTAATAAGACTGTAGCATGTCCCCTGTCCTTGTCCACATTTATCCCAGCAGGAAATATTCCAATGCATAACTGACTTATATTTTTCAATTTATATTTCAGTTTATGCTAGGCCTTATAGCCAATGTGGACAAACAGCTAACTTAGCCTAGCATTAAGACTGTAACATGTCCCTTGTCCTTGTCCAAGTTGGTCTCAGCAATGAGAAACATTCTAGTAAATAACTGATTTGGACACTCTTTCAGTGCACTTTACTTCATGCTAGGTTTTGAAGCTAATGTGGGTAGGCCGCTAACTTAGCTTAGCTTTAGGACTGTAACATCCTGTCCTTCTTCGTGTCGGTTACAGCCAAAAAAACATCTGATTTTACACTTTTGTTTCCCCCCTTAGTTTATGCTTTGTTTATGCTAACATAGCTTAGCATAGAGACTATAATCTTTTGTCCTTCTCAAAGTAACTAACAACTAATAACTGACTTGTAAGTAAGCTTATTTTGTTGTCTTTTCATGTTATGCTAAGTTTTAAAGCTAACGTGAAAAGGGACCTTAGCTAGCTTTTATTCCGTTCTATTTTAACATTTTTAGGTCGTAAAGTCCTGATTTTTTTGCTGATTATTTTCTTTTCTTCTTCTTCTGCAGCTGAAAAAGTGTCGTCTTTAGGTAAAGACTGGCACAAGTTCTGTCTGAAGTGTGAACGATGCAACAAGACGCTGAATCCCGGAGGCCACGCCGAGGTGAGACCAGCGCTCAAACTAAACATTTTATCGTAAATGTTGTAACTTTATTCATTCATCGTAAGAAATGTGGACAAAACGAGACATTTGT
This sequence comes from Microchirus variegatus, assembly GCF_963457635.1. Classification (NCBI taxonomy): domain Eukaryota; kingdom Metazoa; phylum Chordata; class Actinopteri; order Pleuronectiformes; family Soleidae; genus Microchirus; species Microchirus variegatus. The sequence continues at coordinate 26,621,363 of NC_139813.1, forward strand.
GGACCGAACCACTTCTTCTTTTGGTAAAAACATTAAAAAGACGTCTTTTCTAACTCGTCCCTCAGCACGACGGGAAGCCTTTTTGCCACAAGCCGTGCTACGCCGCCCTCTTTGGGCCGAAAGGTGAACTTCCTTATTCGTTAAAATCTTCTTCTTTGCTGCTCGTCTTCCACATTTTTATAAATAAGTGTTTTTCTTACGCGCTTTAAAGGCGTCAACATCGGCGGAGCCGGTTCCTACGTGTACGACGCTCCAGCCAATGAAGCTCCTGCAGCCGTTTCCATGGAAACAGATGCTAAACCAGGGGAGGGGGAGGGGCAGAGGAAAGCCCCCGTACGAGGACCAGTGAAGGGTGAGGAAATGATGAGGAAGGAACATCACTGTGACATAAAAATATAAATAATAATTATAAATAAAATTAATATAATAATAAGATATATTATTATATTAATAATTATAATAATAATATTTAAATGAATATATAATATAAAATTAGATTAAATAAAAACAAGTCATTGTGGAAAGGATATTGGAGGACGATAAATAATACAAGTTAATGAATAAATAATAATAATGAATATGGCAATGAGTAAATAAAATAATAAATACATGTATTAATAAATAAATCAATGTATAAATAAATGCATGCATTAATAAATAGACACATTAATAAATAAATAATTGTATAAATAAACAGAAGTAAGAATAAATAAAATAATAAATAAATACAATAAAAGAGTATTTAAAAAGATTGAATAATACAAACATTTATAAATACATGTATAAATAAATAAATAGTTGATTAATTGAATTTAGTTTGTTGATGACCGACTTTCATTTTTTTTTTTTTACCTTGTGCATAAAAGAAAAAACTTTAAAAATGTTGAAGATGTTTATTTATTTATTTATTTATTTGATTCTTTTCCCGTCTCAGCGGCGAGTTTCTCGTCTTTCTCTGGAGGACCTGACGTCTGTCCTCGCTGCAACAAGACGGTTTATTTTGGTGAGTCTTCACATTCCTGTGTTTGACAAGAAATCACTCTGTTACTGTCTGTAACTGTGTGTGTGTGTGTGTGTGTGTGTGTGTGTGTGTGTGTGCGTGTGCGTGTGCGTGTGCATGTGCGCGTGCGTGTGTGTGCAGCGGAGAAGGTGTCGTCTCTGGGGAAGAACTGGCACCGTCCTTGTCTTCGCTGTGACAGATGCAGTAAAACACTGAGCCCCGGCAGCCACGCTGAGGTGAACGAGTGAACTTTACATGCAAGCTAATGCAAGACACGTGTTCATTCACTCATTCATTCATGCATTCATTCATCCACCCATTCATCCACTATCCATCCATTCATCCATTCATCCATTCATTCATCCTCTATCATCCATTCATTCATGCATTCATGCATTCATCCATTCATTCATTCATTCATCCATCCATTCATGCATTCATCCATCCATTCATGCATTCATCATCCATCCATTCATCAACCATCCATTCATTCATCCACCCATTCATCCATTCATTCATTCATCCACCCATTCATCCATCCATTAATTAATTCATCCATCCATCCATTCATCCACCCATTCATACATTCATCCACCCATTAATTCATCACCCATCCATTCATTCATTCATTCATGTTCATCCATTCATGCATTCATCATCCATCCATTCATCTATCCATTAATTAATTCATCCACCCATTCATCCATCAATCCAGCATTCATTCATCCATCCATTCATTAATTAAATCATCCACCCATTCATCCATCCATTCATTCATCTTCATTCATCCATCCATATATTAATTCCTCATCCATCCATCCATCCATCCATCCACCCATTCATTCATTCATCACCCATCCAGCCATTCATTCATGTTCCTCCATTCATGCATTCATCGTCCATCCATGCATCCATCCATTCATTAATTAATTCATCCACCCATTCATCCATCCATTCATTCATCTTTATTCATCCATCCATATATTAATTCACCATCCATGCATCCATCCATTCATTCATTCATTCATCTAAAATCATTTTTTAAAAGGTTCTGCTTTTACAATGTGTTTTTTTTTCAGGTTCTATTTTTATGAAATTTTGTGAATAAGTGAGTGAGTGTCTGAATGAGTGAGTGGGTGAATATATGAATGACTGAGTGAGTGAGATGAGTGTGAATGAGTAGTGAGGAAAAGCTTTATATAGAAACAGACCATAATAACAATTCTTATTCATCTTCTGATTTTATTTGGTGGTAACGAGTGACAAAGACAGTTAGAGGAAATGTAGTAAAAGTACAGATATGTTGTACAGTAACAAAGTATTTGTACGTTGTTACATTTACAACACTGTTAGCATGTGGCACCTTTAGCGTCATGATTCAGTTGTGTTGTGTTCCTGTTTCAGCACCATGGACAGCCCTTCTGTCACAAACCCTGCTACGCTGTCATGTTTGGACCCAAAGGTACGAACTCACTGCAGTCACACTTTAATCTGGCTAACGTCATAGTCTGACTAAGACAAGACACAATCGGACAACTCGGAGAATCCCAGTGTACATACGAATAGATTTGTTGGACACGTACGTAGGACTCCGCCCCTTTCTACAAATCGAACTATGAATCGCATTATCCAGATATCTTAGTCCGACTAAGACTAGCTCGATATTAGTCAGACTATCATGTTTAAACATTAAGAAAAGTGAATTATTGTCTTAGTCGGACTAAAATCAGACTTTGTCCTTAAAAGTGTCCTGAAACATTTACGTCCACACAAAGGTCAAATTCTGTCAAATTCGGTAAATGATTCGTACGCAGAGAACTGTTCTATTTTTATACGTAGACGCCGTTTCTACGCTGTTTGTGTGCGAGATAAACACAGCGTTGTTACCGTCTGGCTTTGCTAACACCGGCCAAACCCGCGCTGCGTTTCCGACTTCTGTGGCGACGCCACTCCCAGCTCCTATATGTAAAGTCACGTGTAGCATCGCTAACGGTCTAAAAATAATAAGGCTAGCGTGAAAAATAAACAAAAACATCAAGTGTAACTGACGCTCTGTCGTCGTCTCGCAGGCGTAAACACCGGCGGCGTCGGCAGCTACGTCTACGACGACCCTGAAGCCAAGGAGGAGCCTTGAGAACTCGTCGCCGCCCCCTAGAGGTCAGACGAAGAACAACCTCTAGTCCCTCCACGCCGCTCTCTGATCTGCCTTCAAGCGTCCTGGCCGACAAACGCTTACGAACTGTACTCGCGGGGACGCATATTTACATGTTTATGTTGTATTTGTACATTGTTTATATTATTATTATTATTATTATACTATTTTTTTTGTACTGAGCCTTTAATAGACCCTCCCAGTGTGAGCTCCTCGGTTCTCTTTGCCAAATAATGTATTCGCCTTTCATTTTGACTCTCACGTTTTTATTCCCCCCTCGACGGTTGTGCACTTGAAAAACACGTAACTTTAACGTAGAGAAGAAGAAGAAGAAGAAGAAGCGCTAGCAGCCGTCAGTGTTGAATTCTCTAAAGTGAAGGTGACGTAGTTTTTAACCGAATGTCGTTGAAGGTTTTAGAGTTTAGAGTCTGACGTGACATTTTTCTGACAGTAAAACTGTGTCAAACCAAACCTGTGTTTGTGTTTCCTCATCATTTATTCTGTGTTTTCTTCAGTTTTAAAATCAACAACAAAAAAACATTGTCACAACACTTTTACACAGGGCCGGCCCAAGGCATAAGCAAACTAAGCTGCTGCTTAGGGCACTGTGACCACCAGAGGGCCCCCAAGAGTATTAGGGCCGGACTAACAGAAAAAAATATTTTGTTTCTTTTGGAAATTACAAGAATAAAGTCGTAATATTGTGAGAATAAAGTCATAATATTACAAGAATAAAGTCATAATATGAACGAGAATAAAGTCATAATATTACAAGAATAAGGTCATAATGTTACAAGAATAAGAGACATTTTTTCTTGTATTATCTTTTTTTTCTTGTTTCCTCTTAGTATGGCCCTAATACTCCGTTGTATCTTTTGATTTACATTATTATTTATAATTTTGTTTGATACTTATTTGTTTATTTTATTTAATGCTATGTTTTTTACATATAAAAGTCAAATCCTTGTATTACAGGAGTGTATTTTGAATCCTTAATATCTTAATATTTTATTTATAAACCATTTGGTTTTATGTGTTGATTCTCTGTGTCGCCAGTAGGGGGAGTTTCTGATTTTGTGTATTCGTATTCGTGACAGAGTAGAATAAGTAGAAAACCTTTAGTATAGTAGGTGCGTGTTAATGATCAATAATCATTATTATTATTATTATTGGCAGTAACAGAGGGCCCCAAAATCACATTTTGCTTAGGGCCCCATGGAGGCTTGGGCCGGCCCTGCATTTACAGCTCTATTAATTCTATTGTTTGCAATAAATTCTTCTTTAAATCACTTTGAGAGGAAAAAATGACTCAACATCAGTCACAACAATCCTGAAGGTGCAGCCAAACAAAAAAACCCCCAAAAAAACCAACCTTCTTACCGGAAGAGGTGTCAAGCTACAAAGAATAAAGACGTTTTGGAGGAAGCGTCTACAAAATAACAGTGAGCGCAAGTCCCGGTTTGAACGTGTTTACGTCTTTTTACTGATTCAAGAAACTTCTGGAAAGAACCGTTGTTGTTGTATGATTAACGTAAATGGATCCACGGATCGTGGTCTTTTATCTATCAGGTGACCCTTTCAATGGCCCTTATTTTGAAAGGTAATAACCGGAAGCGGAACCTGTGTGTTTTTGGCTAACTTACCGTTGGTGCTACATCCGCTTTTCTTATCCGCTAATTCAGACCCGGAGTCAAACGTCTGTCGGTGTGATATTTAGCCGTAGACGCAGTTAAACCGCGGTATTTTTGTTTCGCACGCGACACGATAACGTTATACGTGTACACTCGCACCACTTATTGTGGGTTTTTTTGTCAAAAAGCAAAAGGAGAAGAATTAACCGTCCGCTCGTAGCTAGCTGTTAGCCTGCTAGCGGAAGCGTTGAGCCGCAGGGGGGGATTTTTTTTGTTTGTTTGTCACAGCTCGGTTTATGCGTTCGACACGGAAATGTTGGACGGTTCTTTGACTCAAGGCGATGAAGCGAACATCGGCAACAACAACAACAACCACAACAACCACCACCAACAACAACAACAGCAGCTGATGGAGAAGTTGCTGTGCGGCGGCGATGCGATCCACACCGGGAACAAAGCGAGGCAGGCGATGCTGCTCAAGAAAGGAGGGAAGAAGCTGCGGACGGCGGCGGTGACGCAGCAGCAGAAACACGCGAGGAACACTCCGGTTATCCGACTGTTCGACCACAACAACAACACCACCACGACCGCTCTGACTTCGATTAAAACCGCGAGTCCGCCCGGAACCGAACCTGCTGCGGTGACACAGACGGTTCTGAGCCTGCATCCGGTCAAACAGGGCGCCAGGAAAGACGTAAGTCACTGACCGCTTTATAAATATACATACATATATATATAAGCCACGATACTAGGTCAACAGTGTGATATTTATCGTGATAGAATGCGATATTTACAGGTTATTAATAGATTCCTAAATTCGTTTGTTTCATCCACATCTGTAGAGCTACGTCAAGAGATTGTTAGGTTTCGTTTTCTTTACATGAAATGACGTCAAAAATGAAAATAAAACAGCAGTTTTTTAAAATAAAATAATTCATTAAATCGTCTAAAGAATCGTCGATTATTGATTTTTAGCGTATGTGACCAGGTAACAACAAAACAATTCAGTTTTAATTATAACAAATGAACAATTGAAACTGAATTATGTCGTAATCTGTTTAAAATTCTAAAATGTATTAATTCAAAGCGTCTTTTTAAAGAATTTTCACATTAATGTTGTCAGTTGCAGCTATTTAACACCATTTCTTTCATTTATTTACGCCTCTGTATTTCAACAACAGGTCAGTGTTTAAAACCAATTTTCCTGACATTGTTTTTGAAACTAATGTTAAAATGAACATTTAGTCACATCAGTGTCCACATACGTGTTAAATAAATGTCTTATATTTGACTGGAATGGCTCGATTAAATCCACTGCAGTGCACTTTTGCAGTGACGCACTTACAAATACTGGTTATGAAAGTCGTCATGTGACGGAGAAGTCGACTCTTCCGCCTTCTTACCAGCTGTGTCACAGAGACGGAACAAACCAAAACAAAACAAAACATGCTGCGGCCTGTTTGTCGTCGTCTGATTCGTCTGTGAAACCAAAAGAGAGCGGAAGATAAAGACTTATTAATGTTTGGTCTTTTTTTACGTCTTTGTGTCAGATTTACTATATTGTTTCGTATTTTGGTATAAAAAAAGTGGTGAAATTGTCCTCCAACCTCATGTATGAGCAAAGAAACCTTGAAATATTTACATTTAAAAAGCTGAAATCAAGTTGTTTCTATGTAAAATACTCTGTACTAGGTCTTATTTTACCGTACCATTTTACTCTGGGAATCGTACCAAACAGTTCTAAGGTCAATCTGGGCTCACAACGCCCTCTGCTGGACCATGTTGTAATGACTCCGAATGGTCTGATGCATCTATGCGATATTATTAGAATTTGAAAGGATTTCAAAGATTCTCAAGTGGATTTTTGCCGAACAGATATCGGAATTTCAGATAAAAACTATACTGTACCTGGGGCTGGTTGTTTTGGTACTATTCCCAATAGAAACACCAAAAATACTCATTATTCTGTTCCAAAGAGAACCACAAATGGTCCTAAGTCCAAGCTTGGCCCACATAGCCCTCTGCTGGACCATGTAGTAATGACTCCAAATGGTCTGTTGTGCATCTATGCGATATTATTCAAATTTGAAAGGGTTTCAAATATTCTTAAGTGGATTTTTGCCAAACAGATATTGGAATTTCAGATAAAAACCGTACCGTGCAATTTCACTCTGGTACCCTAAGGGTTGGGGCTGGTTATTTTGCTACTATTCCCAATAGAAACACAAAAAATACCCACTATTCTGTACCAAAGAGAACCACAAACGGTCCTATGGCCAAGCTGGGCTCAAAACGCCCTCTGCTGGACCATGTAGTAATTACTCCTAGTGGTCTGATGTGCATCTACACGATATCCCTTGAATTTGAAAGGGTTTTTAAGGTCGATTTATGTTCAAACAGATATCGGACTTTCAGATCAAAACTGTCCCTTTGGTCTTTTACAGGTGCTGAAATCCAAAGGTGGCCGATTGGACCGCGGGCCCGGACAGACGGGAGGACACGCCGGCCACAACATTCCCAGACCCGACCACCACGCGTCCCAAAATGTCAACAACCGCGGCCACAAGCCCAAGACCGCGGGCCAAACGCCGGGCGCTCCTCGCGCCGCTAAGCGCCACGACCACCAGCAGCAGCAGCAGCAGCACCAGCACAGCAGCCCCAACAAATCGTGCTCTATTCACCATTCGCCGACGCCACGGGATCAAAAGAGGCCTCTCCACGCCTCCAACAGCGCGAAGACGGCGACGTCGCCCGCTGACGCCGCCGCGGAATACCTCAAAGACGGCGAGAAAGTCTACGCGGGCGCCAAGTTCAGCGAGCCGCCGTCGCCCAGCGTCTTACCCAAACCGCCCAGCCACTGGGTCGGAGAGAACCGGCCTCACCACGGCAACCAGAGCCGCGAGCAGATGGCCGATCAGTTGAAGTCGCTGCTGAAAGTGCCGTGACGGCGCCCCCTGGTGCGTGCTGAAATCTGGCCCAGCGGCGAGAAAACCGGGAAATGCCAACAATCGGAGGAATTATGATCCCACAAATGACGGGATTTGACCTTTGACCTTTAACACACTGCAATACAGCGGAGGGAGTTTGTTTTTTTTCTTAATCGACATTAAAACGATTTCAACGTTACGACAACGTTCTGGTGATACGTGATCTCTCCGATACAGACTTTGAAAGAAATTACTCTTGATTTTCTTTCAACGTGATATTTGGACTTTTTTTGGGGGGGGACCGTGAAGAATTTTCAGCATCGGAGGTAAATATAGCGATAAACATCGTAATCAGCTGACGACTGACATGCTGTGTATGTCGGCGTTTAATCAAATATTCTTCTGCCGTTTTTTTATTTTTATTTGTTGGTCTCCGGTAGACGACGGCACTATGTTAGCGTGCGTTTGAAGAGCTAGCCTTGCTTTGATTGACTTTTTACCGAGCGTTTTTAAATTGATCGGATATCGGTGTGTATTTTTTTCCTGAGATTTTAGTTTTGTTACTCGGTTATTATTATAAATCTTTTTTTTTATTTTTTTCACTTATTGTTATTGTTTGTTCTTCTTCTTCCTAAATGTTAGCCCCGCCCTGCTAACTGAGGCACTTTGCTACGTATCCTTACAACGCGACGCACAGTGGACGTAAGAAAGAACGCTTTTTACGCAATAGCACTGAAACAAACAAACAAATCAAAGAAGTGCGTTAAAGGACAGGAATCCTGGAGATTGACCAGCAGACACTTTGATGAATCCACCAGCTCAGAGCTACAGAAGAGGACGTCGCAGGAAGTTTTCCTCTTCTTCTCTGAACGAATGTTTAGCGTAGCATCAGGGACAAACTGCCGAGGCTGCTACAGAACGTTCGTAATCCAGCAGCTGCAGCCATTTCTTTTACTTCACCGCACTGATGGCGACACTTTGCAAGTCTGGCTGCGTTTTTTCCCACTTTTTTATTTTTACTTTACGGAGCGCCCCCTACACTTTGGGAGTGCATATTGTTGCGCCGCCGCCGTAAACATCCACCCACCGTCTACCTCTTTGTCCTTACGTATTCCGTTTTTTTCCTGCTTCTGTGTTTCTAAAATGTCTCTAATGTCCGATGTTTTACTCTTTGTCCGACAACGGGGTTTCTCTGCGTATTTTTCGCCGCCGTCTAAAATAACGCTAGCGCTCCATTGATCTATGTGCGTTTTATGTTTTAGTGCCGTGAAGCCAAATTTGTGTTTCTCTCGCGAGAGACGTCCCGATTCTTTACGACTCCGGGAAGGCTGCTTTCCCGCTAACAGACAGTAGGGGGCAGTGGTGACAGCCCCCCAATCTCCTCACAACGTAACATTTAACTCTAAAGCTCTTACTTTTATCTGCCTTTTCACACCGAGTTGAGTTTTTCGCGTTTTATGGAACTTTTTATGTAAAGCAGGAGTATCGCGTATCGTCGGCACATTCCAATCTCTTAAAAAAAAAACTACTTTTTCTGTAGCGTTAGTTCAGAAAACACATTTTATTTCCCAGTGAATGCTTCTGAACTAAACAACTACCGTTGTTTTTGCGGATTAACTTCGACTAGCGCTGGAATAATTTGGTTTTTTTTGGTGTGTTTTTGTGCTGCACAAATCGCAATTAAATTAAATCGCAGTAAAAATAATAACGTTATTGATTCGCCCTTCGTTAAATATTACGCAGATCCGCTAAAGTCCCGACAGGTTTCATATGCAACATTTGAACAAACGTCTTTAAAATACTATCTTGTGTGCACAAGACCATTGTTAAAGATTTTATATTTATAAAAAAATGTATATATTTACATAGACTTTTTCTTATTTATAAATGTCGATAGATATCAGTGGTCGTCAGCAGCGACGAGAAAAAAACAAAAGTAGTGATATTTATCGATGTTTTATCAATTGTTCGACAGTTGTGCGCACAAGATAAAAAAAATTCAAGCATAAAATCACTGATCTGGACTTTAGCTGCTACAGGAAAATATCAATAATACATAACATTGATGATATTAACAGGGTCCAGCAGGTCCTTGAAATCCTTGAAAGTTTGTTAATGTGAAAACAGACATTGAAAGTGCTTGGATTTTGTGCAGGAAAGAAGTGACGTTGATTTAAGGTCAATGTCTCCCGTGTTTTGTTACGACAGCGCCACCTACTGTTTCAAGCCCTGCGTTGCTTGGCGGGGCCCGACGCGTCTTAAAGTGAGATTCCGTGCAGAACAATGAGCGAGTAAAGTTGAAAACGAGAGAGCAAACGACGACCTGATGTCTGGGAAATTAAGAATTCAAAGATCAAACTTTAAGACTTTGACCAAGATCCCAAACGGGACAATCATTTGTCGGCACGTTCTGGTCCTTGAATTTGAGGGACTCGGTCCTGGAAAAGTCCTTAAAGTCAACCACGGTGTGGGAACCCTGCGATAAAGAAAATGGCTGCCGTTCTAAAAGTGCCCTTTGGTTGTTTTTCCACGCGGCTTCTCGTGGACGTATTTTAGCTTTGTTTGTAAATTATATCTTGTTTTATTTCTTTCTTATTTTCACTTACGTTTGTTTTTGTTTTTTTAAAGAAATTGGAGCTCTTTCATGTTCACGAGAGCGAGTCGGTGCGGTGTGAATTTATCGCAGAATTCTCTAATTATGTAACTTTTTTTTTACATTAAATACTTGTACGTATTCTTTGATGAGTGCAGGCAGCTTCTACGTGAAAAATTGTATTAATGTTGTTAAAGGAAAGAACACCCCCCCCACCCCCCCCCCCCCCCTTTGAAAAATTGCAGTGTTTTAAACAAAAAAAATGTCCACTTCATTATTTGGAAAAATGTTTTTATGAAGTCTTTAATAAGAAAAATCATATTAAAATATTGGTTACCCCCCGACAACAAAGTTGTTTTTGTCTTTGTTTTGAACTTCTTTTCACCTCACCGGCCCCCTAGTGGCCAGGCGAGACCCTCGTGTTGTGTTTGAGATTGAGTCAAAAATGTTTACTTTTTTTTTGCTTCGATTACAATTTATTCTAATGTTTTACAAGGATGAAAACACAGGAATAAAAGCTGGGAAAATAAGAGATATAACATGTCAAAAAATTGCACTTCCTCTTATCATCCAGCAGAGGGCGTAGTGGGATTACAAGTAGCACGGCGTGATCCTGCTCAAAGAAATACTGCAGTGTTTTCACATGAACTTCATTGTTGTCATTGTTTGTTTTAACAATATAAATAATCTGCAATACAGAACTGGGCCATCAGCATTAGCTGACATGAAATATTGTTTTTCTTTTATTCGCGATAAACACAAGAAGTCCTTTTTGTCGTGAAAACAACAAAGATGTTTTGAATTGAACTGCGAACACATACATGTATGTTTATTTGTGAAAACTTTCTTCTCGTCTCACAGCGAAAGAGGAAACGGCGACAGAAGTCTATTCTCGTACAAAGCTCGACGTCTTCTCGAGACCGAGACCGAGCAGAAAAAAAAGCTGCTGGGTGTCCTCCACTGTCGTTGTGTCGTTCACGAACGATTCGTTCGAAAGAACCCGATCTTCTGAGCGAACGAACTGAACGGGATCGCTTCGTGAACTGATTCGTTCCTTTCTCGTTTCAGTCGAGTTCTGCAGCGAAGCGTGGCGGCCCGGGGGAGTGGAACTGCCGCGTTCTGTGAATCACTCGTGAAGTCGTTCGCCGACGCCGAATCTCACTCGTGAATCTCCGGCAAACGTCAATCTGTCAATCTGTCAATCACCGACTCACTCGTGATTCGCGAACCGTGGCTGAGGAAGTGAATCTCGGCACTCGAGGAGGACGTGAGTCACATGGCAGGGCACTGGGCTCCTGCTAAGCACTGAACGATTGGGTGAACGAGTCTTTTGAACGAATCATTTTAATGAACTGACTCTAGGGATTCAGCCGAACGAACTGCCGTTCCCATCGATATCCTCCGATGTCCGCTGTGCCCGACACACTCGCGCGGCAGCCACGTTCGTCCACTGCTTCTTGCGACTTCCGGGAAGCAACTGTGCCGCGGTAAAAGCCTGTTGTCATTCTTATTCTTAGACCACGAGCACAGCAATGATGGAACCAAGTGTGACCGCACATACGACGATAACAAACGTGAAGTACGTGTTAAGCCACTGAGGGATGGCGCAGCAGTCTGGTTCCAGCATCAGCTGAGTGCAGGTTTGTATGTGGACGCTCTTGGCGACGCGTTCCTCCATGGTCCCGTCAGCCTCCATCAGCAAGGTTTTCACTTTGGGGCCATAGGTCCTTGTTAGTTGTTCGGCCACGCGCTTGGCCACTGGCCTGTACAGGGCGATGCACGGCATGTGCTTCTCCGGAAGATTCAGCATTTCCTGCGTCACCTCCACGAGTCGCGTTATGCGTCTGGCCACGGTCCTGAGAGGAAAGCTGGATAGTGTCCCCGTCAATAGGAAGACGTGGTGAATTGTCATAATAAGAAACAGATGGATTTTATTCTGGTATTTCTGCACATCAGTCATCAACTGGGATCTTTGGGGACTTCTTGGTCGCTGGTCTTCCTGCGTCCCCGTCACTAGTCCTTCCTCTTCTTGTGCCTCATTTGGTTGTTGGTTTTCAAGAGTTGTCCTCTCTTCTTGGGCCTCCTGTGTCCCACACACCCGTTTGTCCTCCTCTGTCCCCTTCACATGCTTGGCTTCTTGAGTCTCCTTTGCTTGTTGGGTCTTCTGCGTCCCCTCCACATATTGGTCTTCCCGTGTCCCCTTTGTCTGCCGGTTCTTCCATTTCCCCCTCTCTTGCTGGGCTTCCCGTGTCCTCTTTGGCTGCTCAGCCTCCTTAGTCCCTCTCAGCTTCTGGGCCTCCCGGGCCTTTTTTGGTTGTCGGGCCTCCTGTGTCCTTGTTTGTAGCCCTCTCAGCTGCTGAGCCTTCTGTAATCCCTTCACTTGTTGGGCCTCATGTGTCCCCTTGGTCTGCCGGTCATCACGTGTCCCCTTGGTCTGCTGGTCCTCCCGTGTCCCCTTGGTCTGCCAGTCATCCCGTGTCCCCTTGGTCTGCCGGTCATCACGTGTCCCCTTGGTCTGCTGGTCCTCCTGTGTCCCTTTTGTCTGCCGGTCATCACGTGTCCCCTTGGTCTGCTGGTCCTCCTGTGTCCCTTTTGTCTGCTGGTCATCCCGTGTCCCCTTGGTCTGCCGGTCCTCCTGTGGCCCCTTTGACTGCCGGTCCTCCTCTGTCCCCTTCACATGCTTGGCTTCTTGAATCTCCTTTGCTTGTTGGGTCTTCCGGTCCTCCCGTGTCTCCTTGGTCTGACAGTGCTTCACTGTCCCTCTCACTTGCCGGGCCTCCTGTGACCTCTTTGTTTGACGGTCCTTCTGAGTCCCCGTTGCTTGCTGTGTGTCTTCTGTCCCCTTTGCTTGAGCTTCCTGTTTCCCTTTTGCCTCCCATGTTCCCGTCGCCAGGCGAGCCTTGTGCGTCCCTCTTAGCTTCCGATCCTTTTGTGTCCCACACACCGGCCGGGCCTCCTTTGTCCCCCTCGTTTGTCGGCGTTCCCCTGTCCCCCTTGCTTGTTTGGCCTCAAGTTTCCCCATCGTTTGACGGTCCTTCGTCGTCCTCTTTGCTTGCTGCACCCCCCATGACCCCAACCCTAACTGGCCTACCTTGTCCCCCTTCCCCCTGAGGGGAGCACCTCTTCTACACCTCTGTTTTTTTGAGTGTTGGTCGGAGAGGCACCAATGTTCATATCTTTTGAACCTTGCAGACATAATTTGAACAAGGCAAACGTGGGTGGTCATCTTGGCTCTGCGCAGACACATCCTTTTCTTTGATGTCATGTTATGAAATGTTGCAGAACACTGACATGAAAGTCCAACAACTGAGGACACCTGACGACAGGACTGTGATGTCACCAGACACATGTTATTCTTATAAAAATAATTTTGTTTTGATTAGAATTTTATATTGGCAGATCAAAGGCGGCATCCTTTATGACTCAAATAGTGTGTAAGGGAATGAAGAAAGGGAATTGAAGAGATGGCATTAACCGAAGAAGAAAAAAGTTTCTAATTCCAATTGCAAAGAACAAATAACATAAGTTAGACGGAGAATCCAGAAACGATGAAGCACCGTAAAAGCACCCTATGGCTTTGGCCTATTTTCATCATTTCAACGGTATTGACATCCACCTGTGGACTGACTATAAAGAGGACATCGTCGTTATACTATGCAGCTCGAGGTGAAAATGTCCGCCTTGATTGTCATTTCACTGTTCTGCCTGAGGATTCGGATCAGTTGGTGATCGAATGGCTCTTTGGGCCTCTGTATAGACAGAATGAGGAGGAGCACCTGATTTCCTTTTTTGGAGATACAAAATATCACAAAAATGGCATCCAGGACAGGGTCCACTTTTCCTCTCTAAATCCCCAAGATGGTGATGCTTCTTTAACGTTATATGACCTTGAGCTTACAGACACAGGTACTTACCAATGTACGGTCAAAAAGTTTCCTAAAATCCAAAGCAAGAAAATTGTGCTGGAGGTTATGGAGAAGGTATCTAAGGCAGCATGTGGTCTCTACCATGATGTCCAAGTGGGCAAAGAAGTGTATTTGACCTGCAGGATCTCACGAGGCTTCCGGGCCCTGAACTTCCGATGGGAAAGAATGACTGGAAATAGAAGGCTTCCCCGCCGCATGTCATCCGGTGCATTTCAAGGTGACCTGATTATTCAAGAAATAGAGGCAACTGAATTTGGAACCTACCGCTGCACTGCTAACAATTCTGTAAGAGAAGAATACTGTGAAGTAATTATTCAAGCAACCACAGTGGTTACTCCAGTAGACACAGGAGGAGGTTCTCCTTACATCCCTGAGACCACAGTACCACCAAACATGGAAGCAACCACGGTGGTTTCTCCAGTAGACACAGGAGGAGGTTCTCCTCACATCCCCCAGACCACAGTACCACCAAACATGGAAGCAACCACAGTGGTTACTCCAGTAGACACAGGAGGAGGTTCTCGTTACATCCCTGAGACCACAGTACCACCAAACATGGAAGCAACCACAGTGGTTACTCCAGTCACAGACATAGGAGGAGGTTCTCGTCACATCGGTCACACCACAGTACCACCAAACATGGAAGCAACCACAGTGGTAACACCAGTTGACACAGGAGGAGGTTCTCCTCACATCCCCCAGACCACAGTACCACCAAACATGGAAGCAACCACAGCGGTTACACCAGTAGACACAGGAGGAGGTTCTCGTTACATCCCTGAGACCACAGTACCACCAAACATGGAGGCAACCACAGCAGTTACTCCAGTCACAGACATAGGAGGAGGTTCTCGTCACATCGGTCACACCACAGTACCACCAAACATGGAAGCAACCACAGCGGTTACTCCAGTAGACACAGGAGGAGGTTCTCGTTACATCCCTGAGACCACAGGACCACCAAACATGGAGGCAACCACAGCGGTTACTCCAGTCACAGACATAGGAGGAGGTTCTCCTCACATCGGTCACACCACAGTACCACCAAACATGGAAGCAACCACAGTGGTTACTCCAGTAGACACAGGAGGAGGTTCTCCTCACATCCCTGAGACCACAGTACCAGCAAACATCGAAGCAACCACAGTGGTTACTCCAGTCACGGACATAGGAGGAGGTTCTCGTCGCATCGGTCACACCACAGTACCACCAAACATGGAAGCAACCACAGTGGTTACTCCAGTAGACACAGGAAGAGGTTCTCGTTACATCCCTGAGACCACAGTACCACCAAACATGGAAGCAACCACGGTGGTTACTCCAGTAGACACAGGAGGAGGTTCTCCTCACATCCCTGAGACCACAGTACCAGCAAACATCGAAGCAACCACAGTGGTTACTCCAGTCACAGACATAGGAGGAGGTTCTCATCGCATCGGTCACACCACAGTACCAGCAAACATGGAAGCAACCACAGTGGTTACTCCAGTAGACACAGGAGGAGGTTCTCGTTACATCCCTGAGACCACAGTACCACCAAACATGGAAGCAACCACAGTGGTTACTCCAGTAGACACAGGAGGAGGTTCTCGTTACATCCCTGAGACCACAGTACCACCAAACATGGAAGCAACCACAGTGGTTACTCCAGTAGACACAGGAGGAGGTTCTCGTTACATCCCTGAGACCACAGTACCACCAAACATGGAAGCAACCACAGTGGTTACTCCAGTCACAGATATAGGAGGAGGTTCTCGTCACATCGGTCACACCACAGTACCACCAAACATGGAAGCAACCACAGTGGTTACTCCAGTAGACACAGGAGGAGGTTCTCCTCACATCCCTGAGACCACAGTACCAGCAAACATCGAAGCAACCACAGTGGTTACTCCAGTCACAGACATAGGAGGAGGTTCTCGTCACATCGGTCACACCACAGTACCACCAAACATGGAAGCAACCACAGTGGTTACTCCAGTAGACAAAGGAAGAGGTTCTCGTTACATCCCTGAGACCACAGGACCACCAAACATGGAAGCAACCACAGCGGTTACTCCAGTAGACACAGGAGGAGGTTCTCGTTACATCCCTGAGACCACAGTACCACAAAACATGGAAGCAACCAAAGTGGTTACTCCAGTAGACACAGGAGGAGGTTCTCGTTACATCCCTGAGACCACAGTACCACCAAACATGGAAGCAACCACAGTGGTTACTCCAGTCACAGATATAGGAGGAGGTTCTCGTCACATCGGTCACACCACAGTACCACCAAACATGGAAGCAACCACGGTGGTTACTCCAGTAGACACAGGAGGAGGTTCTTGTTACATCCCTCAGACCACAGGACCACCAAACATGGAAGCAACCACAGCGGTTACTCCAGTAGACACAGGGGGAGGTTCTCCTCACATCCCTGAGACCACAGTACCAGCAAACATCGAAGCAACCACAGTGGTTACTCCAGTCACAGACATAGGAGGAGGTTCTCGTCGCATCGGTCACACCACAGTACCACCAAACATGGAAGCAACCACAGTGGTTACTCCAGTAGACACAGGAGGAGGTTCTCGTCACATCGGTCACACCACAGTACCACCAAACATGGAAGCAACCACGGTGGTTACTCCAGTAGACACAGGAGGAGGTTCTTCTCACATCCCTGAGACCACAGTACCACCAAACATGGAAGCAACCACAGCGGTTACTCCAGTAGACACAGGAGGAGGTTCTCTTTACATCCCTGAGACCACAGTACCACCAAACATGGAAGCAACCACAGTGGTTACTCCAGTAGACACAGGAGGAGGTTCTCGTTACATCCCTGAGACCACAGTACCACCAAACATGGAAGCAACCACGGTGGTTACTCCAGTAGACACAGGAGGAGGTTCTCGTTACATCCCTGAGACCACAGTACCACCAAACATGGAAGCAACCACAGCGGTTACTCCAGTAGACACAGGAGGAGGTTCTTCTCACATCCCTGAGACCACAGTACCACCAAACATGGAAGCAACCACAGTGGTTACTCCAGTAGACACAGGAGGAGGTTCTTCTCACATCCCTGAGACCACAGTACCACCAAACATGGAAGCAACCACAGTGGTTACTCCAGTAGACACAGGAGGAGGTTCTCCTCACATCCCCCAGACCACAGTACCACCAAACATCGAAGCAACCACAGTGGTTACTCCAGTAGACACAGGAGGAGGTTCTCGTCACATCGGTCACACCACAGTACCACCAAACATGGAAGCAACCACGGTGGTTACTCCAGTAGACACAGGAGGAGGTTCTTCTCACATCCCTGAGACCACAGTACCACCAAACATGGAAGCAACCACAGTGGTTACTCCAGTAGACACAGGAGGAGGTTCTCCTCACATCCCCCAGACCACAGTACCACCAAACATCGAAGCAACCACAGTGGTTACTCCAGTAGACACAGGAGGAGGTTCTCGTCACATCGGTCACACCACAGTACCACCAAACATGGAAGCAACCACGGTGGTTACTCCAGTAGACACAGGAGGAGGTTCTTCTCACATCCCTGAGACCACAGTACCACCAAACATGGAAGCAACCACAGCGGTTACTCCAGTAGACACAGGAGGAGGTTCTCGTTACATCCCTGAGACCACAGTACCACCAAACATGGAAGCAACCACAGCGGTTACTCCAGTAGACACAGGAGGAGGTTCTCGTTACATCCCTGAGACCACAGTACCACCAAACATGGAAGCAACCACAGCGGTTACTCCAGTAGACACAGGAGGAGGTTCTCGTTACATCCCTGAGACCACAGTACCACCAAACATGGAAGCAACCACAGTGGTTACTCCAGTTGACACAGGAGGAGGTTCTTCTCACATCCCTGAGACCACAGTACCACCAAACATGGAAGCAACCACAGTGGTTACTCCAGTAGACACAGGAGGAGGTTCTCCTCACATCCCCCAGACCACAGTACCACCAAACATCGAAGCAACCACAGTGGTTACTCCAGTAGACACAGGAGGAGGTTCTCGTCACATCGGTCACACCACAGTACCACCAAACATGGAAGCAACCACGGTGGTTACTCCAGTAGACACAGGAGGAGGTTCTTCTCACATCCCTGAGACCACAGTACCACCAAACATGGAAGCAACCACAGCGGTTACTCCAGTAGACACAGGAGGAGGTTCTCGTTACATCCCTGAGACCACAGTACCACCAAACATGGAAGCAACCACAGCGGTTACTCCAGTAGACACAGGAGGAGGTTCTCGTTACATCCCTGAGACCACAGTACCACCAAACATGGAAGCAACCACAGTGGTTACTCCAGTAGACACAGGAGGAGGTTCTCGTTACATCCCTGAGACCACAGTACCACCAAACATGGAAGCAACCACAGTGGTTACTCCAGTAGACACAGGAGGAGGTTCTTCTCACATCCCTGAGACCACAGTACCACCAAACATGGAAGCAACCACAGTGGTTACTCCAGTAGACACAGGAGGAGGTTCTTCTCACATCCCTGAGACCACAGTACCACCAAACATGGAAGCAACCACAGTGGTTACTCCAGTAGACACAGGAGGAGGTTCTCCTCACATCCCCCAGACCACAGTACCACCAAACATCGAAGCAACCACAGTGGTTACTCCAGTAGACACAGGAGGAGGTTCTCGTCACATCGGTCACACCACAGTACCACCAAACATGGAAGCAACCACGGTGGTTACTCCAGTAGACACAGGAGGAGGTTCTTCTCACATCCCTGAGACCACAGTACCACCTAACATGGAAGCAACCACAGTGGTTACTCCAGTAGACACAGGAGGAGGTTCTTCTCACATCCCTGAGACCACAGTACCACCAAACATGGAAGCAACCACAGTGGTTACTCCAGTAGACACAGGAGGAGGTTCTCCTCACATCCCCCAGACCACAGTACCACCAAACATCGAAGCAACCACATCTAGTTACTATGCAGCTCGAGGTGAAAATGTCCGCCTTGAATGTCATTTCACTGTTCCGCCTGAGCATTTGGATCACTTGGTGATCGAATGGCTCTTTGGGCCTCGGTATAGACAAAATGACGAGGAGCGCCTAATCTTATTTTTTGGAAATACAAAATATCACAAAAATGCCACAGAGGACAGGGTCCACTTTTCCTCTCTAAATCCCCAAGATGGTGATGCTTCTTTAACGATAAATGACCTTGAGCTTACAGACACAGGTACTTACCAATGTACGGTCAAAAAGTTTCCTAAAATCCAAAGCAAGAAAATTGTGCTGGAGGTTATGGAGAAGGTATCTACACCAGTGTGTGGTCTCTACCATGATGTCCAAGTGGGCAAAAAAGTGAATTTGACCTGCAGGATCTCACGAGGCACCCGACCCCTGAACTTCCGATGGGAAAGAATGACTGGAAATAGAAGGCTTCCCCGCCGCATTTCATCTGGTGCATTTCAAGGCGACCTGCTTATTCAAGAAATAGAGGCAACTGAATTTGGAACCTACCGCTGCACTGCTAACAATTCTCTAAGTGAAGAATACTGTGACGTAATTCTCCAAGCAAAACCTCAGACCACATCAGAGGAGGTTCGAGGACTTTTATCAATCGGAGTTTTTATCTCATCCATGGTCGCTTTCATCATCATCACAGTCAGCGTTTTTGAATACTACAAAAGAAAAGCTCACAGGGAAGTGACATGCCAACATCCTCCTCCCCATCAAGAGAAGAACATCACAGATGTGAGTCAGATATAGTGTGGTACAGCAATACAGGGACTGCTTTGTATGGTAGTTGACATTTATTCTGTTGAAAATGTGAGCCTTTTAGGCTTTAGAACAGGGTTCTTCAATCCTGGTCCTGGGGACCCACTGCCCTGCATGTTTTAAAAGTTTCCTTGCTCCACCTGATTCAAATGATCAGGCTTTCTGCAGAGCTCGTTGACGAACTGAACATTTGAATCAGGTGTGTTGGAGCAAGGAAACTCCTAAAACATGCAGGGCAGTGGGGCATCCCCAGGACCAGGACCAGGATTGAAGAACCCTGCTTTCGGTTGCTTTCACAGCTACAGCATTTGGTGCGCACCAAACGCTGTGGTTCGGTTCGTTTGCGTAGGTGTGAATGTCATCTCGGTCCTTTGGTGCGCACCTAATCAACCGGTCCGAGACCTGCCTGAAGGGGTGGTCTCTGGTCTCAGGTGCGGCGGTACGGTTCCTCTGGTGGGAAAGTAACCAACCCAAATGGGACGAAACGGTCTAGTTTAACGCATTTTGGGTATGAGATATGGGATAACCCCGGGTTTCCACCGGGCGCCTCAGCGGTGCGGTTTTCGCGACATTCTCTGTCCAGCTTCAATCCCCACCGGGTGCGTTACGGCCTTGCGAGCCAGTCATATTCACACCAGTCGTATTCACACCAGTCATATTAACACCGGTGCGAATGCACACATTGATTATCGCGGCAGCAATCAGCTCCGGTGACCGCGGCGCTTACGTTCCGCGGCGGTGACGAGCCCGGTGGAAATCGGGAGTTAGTCCGGTTCCGGTGCCGATGGTCTTCGCGGTCTATTTTGGTTCCGCATGTGTGAAAGCAAACCGTACCCACGTCTGAAACATTTTACTGACCAAAACAATCGATCTGTAGGTGCGAAAGGGTTTTGACTCATTTGTTTAATCTCTCGATGAAGGCACAGCCAAAGGATGACTCCGAATGCATCAGGCTTCACGACATCATGGGCAGAAAAAAGACGACTTGTGAAGGTGACTGTCGAGGTAAGAACTGACACAGGAACAACAGACGCCATCCTTTCCAAACCCAGTGCCACGATTTGACAGAGCATCTGTGTTTTTAACTGGCACAGGTTCTCAAACTGGAGGTCCGGGAAATGCAGAACAATTGCATGAGCTCTACAAACTACTGCACCCGAATGTTCCAGAAAGTCCCAAGTTTCCCCGCGACTACATCTAACCGGACGTGAAGGAGCCGACTCGTATTCGGTGGAGGTCGTAAGTGAAGCTCCATGCGTTGAATTGTCAATTGTACAAGAACAAAAAAAAGGTCTTTCACCACAGACATGTTATTCTAATGATAATAATTTTATACATGACGTTTTTATATTTCACTTTTATAGTGAATCGCGTCCTCCGCGACAGTTCCGTCTGCAGCCGAGTGTAATGTTTCATAACCTATACCCTTATTTTGAAATGCCCATACGGCCACACAGGAAGTAACAGCAGTATGTCCGTCCTGAGTCACTCCCCGCCCTTCCGCCCCCGGGCCGGCACGCTCGCTGTTGAGCTCAACTGAACTAAGAAACAAACGAATCAGTCCATGAAGTGATTCCGTTCAGTTCGTTCACTCAAAAGTTCCATTCTTTTGAACGACTCGTTCGTGAACGGCACAACGCTATTGGTCCGGAAGGATCCGGTTCTGACCGGATATGCTGACAAATCTGATTTGGGATGCGGTCGAAAGACTTAAAGACGTACTTACATATTTCATGAGGATTTTTTTTGTGCAATTACTAGTGCTGTCAAACGTTAGCGCGTCAACAGCGTTTAACGGCGTCAACGCTAACGCACGACGCGTTTCCATGACGACTGACCGGAAAAAGACGCGTGTGACGTCATGTTTACGTGACGCCGGATTGTTAAAATGAGTCTGTAAAGTAACGCTAAACTTTACAAACAGAGGCACACATACGCAGTACACAGGTACGCTAACGTTATTTGTATCGCAAATAACGTTTATTAAACTGTGTAGACCGCTCCAGTTCGACTAAAAAGAGCTAACGTAGCTAACGGAGCTAACTGGTAAACGGTGCCTGGAGTCCGGCGTCACGGCACGTAAACATGACGTCATGCGCGTCTATTTCTGGTCAGTCGTCATGGAAACGTGTCGTGCGTTAACATGCGTTAACCTATGCGTTAACCTATTGCACAGCACTAGCAATGACTTAATTTCACTGAAATTATAGAGGGAAAAAAAGTGATCACTCTTCATAACTTAATACAAGAGCTTTTTTTAATTTACATTGTTGTCTTTGTCAAATTGATTAACTTTAGTTACTGGAAGTGTTCATGTGTTTGTTTGTATCATATCAAAACACTACAATAAAATGTGTGAAAACTACAAAAAAAAAAGTTAGTTTTTTGTTTTTATTTCAAAATGCTTTTTACATTTTAGTTTTCGTAATTTAGCTCCGTTAATTTTCATTAACTTGTTTGCTAGTTTTGTAATGTTTGAGTCGACGAGGAGGAACCGGAAGTAGTTGTGCGTTATCCCCGGTTGACCTACAAAATGGTTTCCGGTTCGATGCTGGAAGGATTTTGATGTCGGTGCTTGTGTTTTTGTTTTTGTTTTCTTTCGAACGCACACGGGTAGAAATACGCAGGAGTGTGTTTACGAAGAGGCGAACTTCATTGGAACACAGGGGCGAGGAGAGCAGAGCTGCTCGGTGAGTTTTACCGCCCGTAAAAGCAGAGAACATGAAGCCAGCTCGTTAGCATGTTTGTTAGCTGACGTTTGTCCGGGTGTCAAATGTCCGCCGCCGTAAACAACACGGCTCCGCTAGCTTCAGCTCGGCGTCGCCTATGAATTATAACTGATTTATGACTTTATTTTTTTTTACTCCCACTCAAACATTAATAACAGACTTTGTGGGGGAAAAAATACGCTAACGCTTTGTTTTGCGTATGCCACTGTGTTTAAATGCCATGCTAGTTAGCACTTAGCATTAACTAGCTGCGATGGTTGTTTGTTGTTGTTTTTTAAACTTAGAAGATGTCTAATTCGAATTAAAACTATATAATATCGCACTGTCTGTATGTACGATACATACAATACATGATAACACTGGCGATTCTGAGATACTATTTACTTTAAAACGATCTAATATCACATAGAGCTGCAACTATATCGTTTATTAAACGATCATTAAATTAATCGCATGTTCCAAAGTCTATTTTTGGTAATTAAATAATTGATTTGAGTGTTTTTTCAATAATTATTGAATTCTTCTTTGCTACATGGAACAAATAAATCATTCAAACTTTGGAGCAGCAAATCACCAGATTAATTTATTATGAAAAAAATAATAATTATGACAGCCATAACATCATGTTGTATGCATAACAGACCGGGGAAACATTATTTCCTTACAGTGTTTGTATTTATTCACAAACAAATTATCTGTGACTGAGCTCCGTCTGAACTCGCTGCCTGAATTTAACAAATTTATAGTTGAAAGTCTGCGATTTTTGACGTATTTTAGAAGTCTGTCTCTATGTTCATCTGTGGAAACGTTTCTTTTCTTATGTTTCATTATTTTTTAGCAGCCAAACAGGAGTAAAAACACATTTTTAATCAAGAAAATAACAGTGGTCAACACCAAATTTATTGTTTAAGTTTTGTTTGTTTTGTTTTGATTTAGGATCATTTTGATGTGCTGAATCCAAAAATCACATTGGTTTTGCTCAATCAGGTCAACGTTCTGAACAAAGCTATATATTTGTTTTCTAACGTTTTTGTTTACATGTGATTTTGCATGTGCCAACTTATGAGCAATTGTTTTTTTTATTTTATTACAATATTACAAGTGAATGAAATGGCTTAGACTAGAAGATAAGAAAAATAAGCCTGACGTATTTTTCTGCTACATCTGAGGTGAATACACCATTGTTCCTGACAGGAATCTAGTCACTGGAGTTTCATAAAGCGTGCTTACCGCGCTTATTTTGCTATTAAACTTGGTGACCAGGATAAATGTCATCAATTTAGTAGTTTAAAAAAAATCAAATTAGCATAAAAACCTGACATGATTGAGGCTGGCTTTACACGACAACGCTCCCGGGTGAAAGTGACAAAATATTTGATCAGATTTGCCTTTCGTTTAGACGGCGACTGTGTTTTTTTGGGGCTTAAAAACGCCAAAAAAATTAATCCACCCTCCAGAGCGGAAATCTTAAAAACGCTCCACTGTCGCGTTGATGTCAGATCCGTGTGCAGTACAGACAAACAACAACAAACATGTCGGATTATAATCCATCGGTCGGACATTCAAGTTGCCTTAGCTGTTCTGATAAGCCGAGTTAATGCTTTGGTTTTCGACTGTGGGCTATTTCGCGCTACTAGAGAGAAGTAGAAGGAAGTTTCAACTCTCCTGCTGTTGTTGTACGGCTGTGCGTCACAGTGCCACCTAGCCACCTGGCATGCATACTACATCAAATTTCACACACTTTAGAGTCACCGCGTGCGTGCAGATTTCCACCCGAAGACGCTCGTCTAAACGCGGAATAAAAAGTGGGAACGCAACGACCACTTTTGCGCTTTGTGTTCAGATCGTTGTCGTGTGAAGCTAGCCCGAGAAAAATTGATGTCATTTTTGGATGCAGCGCTGCAACAATGTCCTAATTCAGTTGAAAAGACATGCATAAATTACAAGGTAAGATTTGGAATCCGTTCTCATGTCGTCAGGAGGGGTGGGGGAAAAAACGATTCACATAGGAATCGCGATTCTAATCATCCACGATTCTGAATCGATTCATAAACTTCAAAAATCAATTTTTAAAAATTATTATAATTTTGAAAAACCACACAAAACACCAGTTTGTGTTATTTGTGTACAGTTTATTTTTGTAACTTCTGGGAGAAAAAGGCAGCTAGCCTAAGCTTTTATTTATGCTAGTTATTGTTTTGTACGGTAAGTAAGTTTTTATTTGTTTTGAATGAATAAATGTTAACTTTTGTCTTGAGTTTGTCTTTGTGTGATCACATTATCTTATACAAACTGTATTGTGTTGATGCCATCATTTGCCTCAACACACTATGCATTGTATCAATTTTTGAATCAAGAATCGTTTGAATCGAATCGAATCGTGAGCCACCCAAAGATTCACATCCCTAGTGTCATCCCCTCTCTCTGTTGGTCAGATGTGACCGCGGCTCTCGGTGAACCATGAGTAACAGTCACCCCCTGCGACCTCTGGCCTCCGTGTCGGAGATCGATCACATCCACCTGCTGTCGGAGCAGCTGGGCGCGCTGGTGCTCGGCGAGGAGTACAGCGACGTCACCTTCATCGTGGAGGGCAAGCGCTTCCCGGCGCACCGCGTCATCCTGGCCGCTCGCTGTCACTACTTCAGGTATGGTCGTTGTTTATGTTTATCTTTATCGGTCAACGAAGATCTGAGTCTTTGGGCCAATTCCAATTCCTGTCTTAACCCTCAATCTCAACCCTCAAGCTCAACCCTTAATCTTAACTGGCCCTCTAAACCAAGTGTTGAGGGTTATTTTGTCACTTAGAAATGGGACACCCCTTAAATGCAGATACTTCTTCGGACTGTAGGGGGCAGAATAACGCCAAAGCTGCGTTCAGTCTGTCAACTCCAAAAAAGAAGAAGAAGAAGAACGCATTTACGTCACGATTATTTATTTATTATTTTATTTCAGTCAAGTTATTAGGTTGTCAGTTAGTAATAAGATGATACTCATACAAATATTCAGCTGACAGTGACCACACACACCACGGCTTATTGAAAAGTAAACGATAGCATCATAGCAAACAATCTCTTGTCCGCACCGGCCGACTATTGACAAAAGATCGTAAAATAAAAATAAATGTTACGCAACAATGACGTCAGTAATCCATAATATGGGCCTAAACTAAGATAATACAATGGTTTTTTTAATCATTTTTATATCTCTATTAACAAAGAAAATACTTAAAGGGACACTGTGTAGTATTTATGGGTTTATATGACCCAAAATCCACTTTTTGTATACATATTATGTGCTCCTGCATTGTCTAGTCGCTGTATAATAGTTTTTGTTTCATTTTCGTAGTGTTTCAAAAAGTCATGTAAAATAACATGGTCGCGGCCCGCGGTTGCATAGCCACTGTTAGCAGAGAGACGCCATGTTTCTACCGGAGCCTGTAAGGACAAACGCGAGAGAACAAATCAAGCGTCTCTTTACTTGTAGCTGAAGTCCCGCCTCCTCTCTCTCCGCTACGTCTGCTACGGCCGCGGTAGCTCCGCCCTCTCCCTCGCCTCACGAACCTCATCTGCTGACACGGAGAAAGACGACGAGGACGACATTTGACCGGCTGAGGATACCGTAGCCCTCAGGGAAGGGAGGGGGTGAGCAGAGCAGCAGGTCTTTGTTGTAAATTTCAGCCTCTCCTCTAGATGGCACTATAAGCTACTTACTTCACCTTTAATTTACTATCTATTTTAGAGTACTCGTTTCGCTGCTTTCGACGCCATCTTACTTATGTGAAAACACGCAATGCATTCTGGGTAGCCCTTGCTCCCAAGGGGTGGTCTCGGAAAATCTCAATACTGAGGCCGATACAGCCCTTAAACTTGGCCTCAACTTAATTTTTCTTAGAATCGGGACAGCACTTGCACTAGAGGGAGCGCACATTTTTGAGATTGAGGGTTAAGCGAGGAATTGGAATTTCACCCTTTCTCTGCTCCTCCAGGGCTCTGCTGTACGGCGGCATGAAGGAGTCCCAGCCTCAGGCGGAGGTGTGTCTGGAGGAGACGCGGGCCGAGGCCTTCTCCATGCTGCTGCACTACCTGTACACGGGCCGCGCCAGCCTCAGCTCGGCGCGCGAGGAGGTGGTGCTGGACTTCCTGGGCCTGGCTCACCGCTACGGCCTGCAGCCGCTGGAGGACTCCACCTCCGAGTTCCTGCGCACCGTGCTGCACACCAACAACGTCTGCCTGGTGTTCGACGTGGCCAGCCTCTACTCCCTGAGCGCCCTGAGCGCGGCATGCTGCGCCTACATGGACCGACACGCGCCGGAAGTCTTGAATTCGGACGGATTCCTCAGCCTCTCTAAGGTAAGGACGTCGTAGGGTTGTAGAATCGTGTATGTGGAAGTAACGTAACTCGACTATTAACCAGTTTCTGTGATTTTTCAGCTTCTTAAATGTGAATATTTTCTGCTTTCTTTGCTCCGTAAAACAAAGAAATCCTGAAAACTGAATCATTTTCTGACATTTATGGACCAAATGTTTACTCCGTTCATGGAGAAAATAAAAATTGACAGATAAATTGATGATTAGAATAGAGTTATGTGCAACTTTGGAGATAATTGCAATGAAATACAAGGAACATCAGTAGAAACAGGACGGTTTCCGCACTGTTTCACCTTCTTTGATCTGTAAATACGGCGACCTTGGTTGTAAAGGTTTTGTGTGAGTGTGTGTGGTGCCCACATTGACATATTTCTAGTCCAATCCAGTGGACAAACGCGTCCTAAAAGAAGAATAAATGAATAGAAAAATAATAATAAATGAACAATTTATAGTTCTTTTACAAGCTGAGGAAATGGGATGGATTTTATGAAGATCGTTTGGACAAGAAATGCAAGAAACGTAACAAAATAATGGATGGAACTTGTGATGCAGTGGCCTCTAGTGGCCGGTGAGGGCATCACACACACACACACACACAGAGGTCATGTCCTCAGATGCAGGCGTGGACGTAAACCACAGGTTTTTTTACAGCAGCTCGTCAGCGTTTGTTGACGTAATTCGAGCTAATACTGACACAGAAATAGTCTCATAAACTTATTAAAGTTACTGTTTTTTAATTAAAATTTTTAATTTTTTCTTGTGTAAAACTTCAAATAAGCAAAACATATGTTTACATTTCTGATTGAGTGTCTTTGATTATTATTTTTTTGCCTTTTTGCGCCTTATTTATCAAAAATAAGTGACAGCCTTTGCTTCGTGAAGCATTTTTATTTCATATTTCAGGTCGTGCTTGGTGTCAGATGTTGTGTTTTTCTTTCGTATCGAGTCCAAACATCACCTGTAATTACTTGAACGCGTCGTCTCTGTGTTTGTGTTTGTATTTGCAGACCGCTCTCCTCACCGTGGTCAGCCGCGACTCGTTTGCCGCCAGCGAGAAGGAAATCTTCCTGGCTCTGTCGCGCTGGTGTCGCCAGCCGGGGGACAGCAACGGCAACGGCAACGGCAACGGCAATGGCAATGGCAATGGCAATGGCAGCGGCGGCGGCGGAGACACGCGCGTGGTGATGTCGGCCGTGCGGCTGCCTCTCATGACGCTGACGGAGATGCTGAACGTGGTGCGGCCGTCCGGCCTCCTGAGCCCCGACGACCTGCTGGACGCCATCAAGACCCGGTCGGAGAGTCGCAACATGGACCTGAACTACCGTGGGATGCTGAGTCAGTGCTTCCACGTTTACAACATTAACAGAGAATACAGCTGGACTTTATCGTCCTACAAAGTGGAATTTATTCTTTTATTTACACGACACAGTTCCACGAGCATCAGGAAATTCAACATTCAAACAAAAAAGATTAAAAAAATTAATCACAACAACCAGTAAAAGTGACACAGACCACAGAGAGCTCCTTATTAAGAGCGCAGTGCTCACTTTGTGGAGTTAAAATTACACTTTTTTATTTTTTTAAATGTAATTGAATTTTTAAAATTGAATTTAATAATAATATTATAATAAGAAAAATATATATTATTATTATTTTATTTTTTTTAATCCGATTACTCAATTAATCAAGGAATAATTGCTGGAATACTCAAACACAAAAAATATTCCACAGCTATTTATTATTAAATAGCTATTATTTAAAATTACTAATATTATAATTAATTTTTTTGAAGAAAAAAAAACCTTTTTTTTTTTTTTATTAATATTCTTTTTAACTTTATTTTTTTAACCCAATTACTTGATTAATGAAAGGAATAATTACAAATAGCTATTATTTAAAATTCTTATTGTTATAATTTACTTTTTTGGGGAAAAAAAATTCGGGTGCATTGTTTTTGTGAATTTTTTTTTTTTTTACTTTATATTTTTAATCCAATTAATCAAGGAATAATTTCTTTTATACTCAATTGACAAAAATATTCGATAGCTGCCGCCCTGGTAAGCTTATACGGCTGCAGCTATTTATTATTAAATAGGTATTATTTAAATTGATTATTATTCTAATTTATAAAAAAAAAAAACTGGAATTTTTTGTGTGATTTTTTTTTTTTTTTTAAATTATTATAAAAAAGAATTTACTTTATTTTTTTAAACCGATTACTCAACTAATCGAGAAATAATCGGTCTAATACTTGATTACAAAGATATTTTCGATAGCTGCAGCCCTGGTAAGCTACATTAAATCAGCTAGCATCAATGTTTACGTTAGCGTTAGCATTAGCAAATGGATTCTTTGGGCTCAGACGCTGATACATTGAGGACGTGCTGTCGTGCGACGCCAGCGTGAAATGGTCCCGCACTTGCTGCCTTTTACGGGGCTGTTTCACCGTGCGCGTCTGCTAAAACGGTCCGTGTGGAACAACGATCCATGCGCTGAGCAGGCCGCGCGAGATGGGGAACTAAACGAATGCTCGAGGCAGAGTTTACCGGACGAAACGTGACCCGTTGTTGTTTCTTGTCTCCGCGCAGTACCAGAGGAGAACATCGCCACCATGAAGTACGGCGCTCAGGTGGTGAAGGGCGAGCTGAAGTCGGCGCTGCTGGACGGAGACACGCAGAACTACGACCTGGACCACGGCTTCTCCAGACACCCCATCGAGGAGGACGGCAGGGCCGGCATTCAGGTCAAGCTGGGTCAGCCGTTCATCATCAACCACGTCCGCCTCCTGCTGTGGGACAGAGACAGCAGGTACGGCCAGGAATAATAAGAATAATAAAGTTTAAATGGAAATTAATTAAGTTAACTAGGATTAGATCCTGATCCTGCCGTGTTTTGTTTTGCGCTGAACCTCCTGCCAACTCGGCACAAGACACTTTATGTTCTAATTGTATTTTATTATGTCTCGACGAGCCACGCGGAGCATATAGCGTTCGCACCGTTCTGTCCGTCCGTCATTCCGTCCGTCCGTCCGGACTAAAATGAATACCTTCCTGTGCGCGGACGTCCTTCACATTTTGCAGGATTGTTTAGTGGGTGAATATCTCCAGGCGTTTTTTTCGTTTTGTCCAAAAAAATTTCGTGATTTTTTACGCGTTTTTTTTGCGGGGAAATGTGAGAAATGAGTAAAAGGCACTTTATGAGCTTGTCAACACGATAACTTGACAAATATTCGACATATTGATGTCAAACTGGCACTGTGGATGCCTCTTACAAGTCTCTTGGACAAGTTCGAAGATGGGTGACCTTGACCTACTTTTCAAGGTCACAGCTGCACGTGAAACTTGAAAAATAGCCAAAAAACTGGCACTTTTCAACCATGTCAACGCGATTACTTGACAAATATTTATTGTATTGCTGCCTAACTGGCACTGTGGATGCCTCTTACAAGTATCTTCAACAAGTTCGAAGATTGGTGACCTTGACCTACTTTCCAAGGTCACTGCTGCACACCACATGTCCAAAGTGGCCTTCGTTGCCTATGCAAATTTTGCTTTAAAATTGGCATAAAAATGTGGGCGCATGGACTCAGCCCGGAGCATTAGTAGTCGTCGACTATCACCCCTCTAGTTCTTATGTATATTTACATGTTTACATTTTTGTTTGTGAAGGTCGTACTCGTACTACATCGAGGTGTCGATGGATGAGCTGGACTGGGTCCGCGTCGTGGATCATTCCAAGTATCTGTGCCGCTCCTGGCAGAACCTTTACTTCACGCCACAGGTTTGCAGGTAAACGAGCGCCGAAACCTTTTTTTTATTAACCATAAAAGGAGCAGAAAATGTCTTTCAATGTCTTCAACTTTCAATATCTTTATTATTTACAATTTACTATTGTTTTGGGGGGTTTTTTTAATTGAGAAAAACACTAGTTGTAAGTAGTAGTAGTAGTAAACGGAGTAAAACACATTTAAAATGAGCTGAAAAACTTTTTAAAGATTTAGCGATCGATTAATAATCGTATTTTTTCGTTCTTCTGTGTCAAGATACGTTCGCATCGTGGGAACGCACAACACCGTCAACAAGGTCTTCCACCTGGTGGCGTTTGAGTGCATGTTCACCAACCGCTCGTTCACCCTGGAGAGCGGACTTGTGGGTAAGAATCCAGAAACGTGGCCCTCGTCCGCGCTTCTGTCGCCTCCCCGTGATGCTAGGGTTACGCTTTTCCCCGCTGTACGATTCTGGCTAAAGCCGTTGTTTTTTTCTGTAACTGAATCATTAGAATGAATCGATTAAAAAGATTTGTTCGCACATGACACGCTTCCGTGATGACTGACCGGAAATAGACACGTGTGACGTCATGTTTTGTTTGTTCACCATTTACCAGTTAGCTCCGTTAGCTGCATTAGCTCCTTTTAACGCCGGTTAGCTTGCCTACAGTCGTACTGGAACGGTCTGTTTATTAAACAAAGAAAATAGCAGCGCTAACAAATAACCAATAGCGTATGTGTGCCTCTGTTTTTAAAGTTTAGCGTTACTTAAGAGACTCATTTTAACAATTGGGAGTCGCGTAAACATGGCGTCACACACGTCTATTTCCAGTCAGTTGTCATGCGTTAACGTGTGCTAACGTTGACACCGTTAACGCGGCCACCACTGCATTTTAGACATTTGCTTTGCTAAATCATGTACGTTAATGCGTTAACGGCGGTCAACGGTGTTAGCGTCGTGTTAACGTGAATCCCGATTGTTAAAATTAGTCTTTAAAATAACGCTAACGTTTAAAAAAAAAGGCAAACATATACGCAGCACACCATGGTACGCTGGTTATATGTAGCGCTGCTCTTTTCCTTTAATAAACGGATCACTCCAGTTCCACTGTAGGCTAGCGCTAACGGCGCTAACGGAGCTAACGCAGCTAACTGGTAAACGATACCTGGACTCTGGTGCAACGACACGTAAACATGACATCATGCTCGTTTTTTTTCCGGTCAGTCGTCATGGAAACGTGTCGTGCGTTAACGTTTATGCTGTTAGCGTGTTTAGCCCAGCCCTAGTTTTTAGCTAATCCGCAGTTGGACATTGTTGGCTTCGATTCTCGCCTCAGAGGTCGCCTCGTCACTCTCTCTGACCGATCGGACGCCGGCGGCCTGTTGACGTCATTTCTTTCGGTTTTCCCGCAGTGCCCGGCGACAACGTGGCGACCATCGCGTCCTGCGCCAGCGTCGTGGAGGGCGTGAGCCGCAGCCGGAACGCCTTGCTCAACGGCGACACGCGCAACTACGACTGGGACTCCGGCTACACGTGCCACCAGCTGGGCTCCGGCGCCATCGTCATCCAGCTGGCTCAGCCGTACGCCATCGGGTCCTTGAGGTCGGTCCAGACTCTCGGACGTCTCACGGATTATCTTAATCCAACACGAGGAAGTTAAAAATAAAACTGTTGTTTTTGTCCGTGTTCAGGCTGCTGCTGTGGGACTGTGACGAGCGCTCGTACAGCTACTACATCGAGACCTCCACCAACCAGCAGCAGTGGACCAGGGTGGTCGACCGCACCAGGGTGGCCTGTCGGTGAGTTTCTAAAAGAAAGAGGCACAAAAATGCTCTTTTTGAGAGTGGAGCTATCTGTCTGTCGCATACACTACCGTTCAAACGTTTGGTGTCACTTAGAAATTAGGGATGTGAATCTTTGGGTTGCTCACCATTCCATTCGATTCCGATTCGTAGGGTCACGACACGATTCATAATCGATTCTCGATTCAAAAATGTATACAATGCATGGTGTTTTAAGGCATCAAAACAATATTTGTTTGTATAAGATAAAGTGATAATGTGATCACACAAGGGCAAACTTAAGACAAAAGTTAACATTTATTCATTCAAAACAAATAGAAACTCACTTACTGTACAAAAAAAGAAATTACTTAAATGAACTTAAAATAAATAGAAGCTTAGGCTAGCTGCCTTTTTCTCCCAGAAATTACAAAAATAAACTGTACTGTGTTTTGTGTGGTTTTTCAAAATAGAAACAAAAACTAAAAATATATTTAAAAGAAAACAATTTCTGAAGTTTATGAATCGATTCAGAATTGTGGATGATTAGAATCATGATTTCTATGTGAATCGTTTTTTTTCCACCCCTATTAGAAATGTTGTTATTTTTGAAGGAAAAGCACTTTTTTCAATGAATATAAAATTAAATTAATCATAAATACACTCATTGTTAATGTGGTAAACGACTATTCTAGCTGCAAACGTCTGGTTTTAAATGGAATATGTATAGAAGCCCATTTCTTGTATTTTCTATTGATTTTGTAACACTTTTGATTAATAAAAGTGACTTTTAATGGAAAACACAAAATATTTGATTTTAAAGTCAAGTCCTCAAATTTTCTGTGTTTTCTCGATGTAGTACGATTACGACCTTCGAGATGTTGCAATGATGCGAGAAATGTTAAAAACCGCGGATGAAATCGTGGCTGAGAAGACGGAATCAACTTTTTCTTGTACAAGTTACGGTTCTCAGCAAAAGTACGCAATGTCTGCTTCCCAGTCACCCCGATTCCTGATTTGAAATCCGGAAGACTCCGATGACAGTAAAATTGCGTCTGTTAATCCGTCACATGACAGGATGGTAAACTACGATTTTCGGAAGGGACAGAAATCTGACCCTAAATTGAATGAACTTCCGTACGTTTTTATTTAAGTATTTAGTGTTTTTATTCTTCTGTTTTCACGATGTTTGCACCTCAATTGTCTGCGGCTGCGTGGTTTCGTAAATAACTGCGAATAACATGTTTTCTTTTTCCTTTTATCGTAACTTTGTTTCTTACAGATCGTGGCAGACGTTGAAGTTTGACAAACAGCCTGCTTCCTTCATACGAATCGTCGGGACGCACAACACGGCTAATGAGGTGAAAATATGCTTTTTATTATGATACATTTTTCTTCTTCTCTTGTGTAAATTGTTGCTGCGTCACTATGGTTACATCCACGCGACTACGTTACATCTTCTCCTTCGTTTTTTATTGTTGTCGTATTTCTGTGGCCGAGTTGCAGCACCTACTATAGGCCTGGCATAGACACTACACTACTTGGAATCATTTATGGAGAAGCCTTAAAATGCTATTTTTAAAAAAACAACCCAGTATGTTTGGGAGTTTCGACAAAGATTGTCAGCGTTCTTCTCTGCTTTGCTGTGTTACAGCGCCTCACACAGGCCTGGCATATGAACCACCATATGTAATATATATATATTATAAATATATATTATATAATTATAATATGATATTATTATTAATTAATATTATTATAATATAATAATTATATATAATAAGAATAATAATAATTAATTAATCAATGAATTATATTATTTTTATTATATAAAACAATTATATAATTATTATTATCTATTAATTAATTAATTAATTAATTAATTAATTAATTATTTAATTATTTAATTAATTAATATTGTTATTATTATTATAATATAAAATAATATATATATGATTATCTATAATAATAATTATTATATATTTTATATATATATTATATTATATATTATATATATATTATATATTTATATAATATATATATTAATACTGTTATACTAAAATACTGTTCTATTTTTATATAATTATGATATGATGTTATTATGAATTAATATTATTATAATATAATAATTATATATATAATAATAATTATTAATTAATTAATATTATTATTATATAAAATAATATATATATATTATTATATGTGATAATAATAATTAATTAATTAATTATTATTATCACATATAATAATATATATATATATTAATATAGTATTATTATTAATATTATTATATATAGTGTTTCCATATTTCCCCATACATGGGGAAAGTTTCTGTTTTCAGTGTTGACAATGAATTTAATGAATTCTCGCCGCAGGTTTTCCACTGCGTTCACTTCGAGTGTCCGGCTCAGCTGGACACCGAGGTGGCCGAGGGCAGCCCCGGCGTCAACTCGTCGGATTCGGGAGCCGCGCCCCTGCAGCCCCGCCCACAGCGGCCGTCGCGCACGCACAGCCTGCTGCCCACCCAGTCGTCGTCGTCGTCCTCCACCTCGCCGCCGCCGTCCTCCTCGCATCACTAAGGTCGAAGAAGGCTCGGGAAAATGTCCATTTTTGCACAGCCGTCATCATCCAGACTTCACTGCTGCGACGCTGCTAAAGGAAAAAGGCTCCTCGTCATCAACCGTCGGTCGTCCTTCACCTGTCGTCAGTGTAACGTTAGGGAACGTGGGTTTTTTTAATCTGTAGCAGAAACACGTGTTAGAAAATGTCTCAGTCGCAGTCTTCCCAGTTGTGAAACTGAAAAGTTCGATATGTCATCCACTGGCTCATAACGTTTTTGTGAAGGTAACTTTTTTAGACTTCGAGTTTTATCCCTGAAAAAGTGTCAAAAAAGAAGAAGTCACGCAACGATAAATCAGTGAGACGTGAGAATTTTATGGCGTTAAATATTTCCAAAAAGAAGAAATGGATTTTATCCTCGGAACAAGCTATTTTTTTAAAGAAACTTGTCTTAACGAATCGTCTCGTCGTCACTTTTCATACCATCGGGCTAACAGAGTACAAGTCCTCGTATTTTTTCAAAAGTTTTTTTGTCGTTTTTCTTGCCAAAGCCAACGCTCTCTCTGGCATTTGTATGCAAATAGCACTTAATCCAATTTATGCATTTGCATTTTTTAAGTAAACGCTGCTTGAGTGTTTTTTTGGTCCCGATCTGAGCGGGACTTTTGTCGCTCGTGAAAAGAATTCGTACCCGAACAAAGAAAAACCCCTCGACTCTTACGGCGCTTTTCCATGGCGTAGTTCTAGTTCGGCAGTCGGAGGGGCGATCGCGATCTTAACCGCGTTAGCTCCTCCCGCTAACCTGCAGCTG
Source organism: Microchirus variegatus (assembly GCF_963457635.1). Taxonomy (NCBI): domain Eukaryota; kingdom Metazoa; phylum Chordata; class Actinopteri; order Pleuronectiformes; family Soleidae; genus Microchirus; species Microchirus variegatus. The sequence continues at coordinate 26,657,381 of NC_139813.1, forward strand.
CAGCCACGGCAACTGCCGCTTCTCTGAAATCGCTGGGTTTGGATATCGTTGATGAAAAAAATTAAACTCGCGATAACTAGCGCTATAGACGCGTTTGTAGCATCACGTCACGTGACTTTATTCATTCAGCCGTGGGAAAAAAAAACCTGGATTAACGTACCGGAACCAGGCTACGGAAAGCCGAGCGGGTCACGACTCGCTACGAAGGAGTTTCCCTCCGTGCGTGATGATGTGATTAGAGGTCAGAGGTCAGATTTATTGATCGTTTGACCTTCAGAGCGGGTTGTTATGACAGAAACCCGATGATCGCAGACTAAACTAGGGGAGAGGGAATCGAGAACCGGATCAGATGGAGGATCTGGAGAATCGTTTTGGATGTAAATGAATCATTAGAATCAGTTCAGATTAAGAAAGATTTGTTTCACAGAATCGTTCAATACGGCTCGTGCGTTGACGTCGCGTTTTTAGTAGCGGCTTAGCTAGCTGCTTCGGAATAATAGAACCGGATCGTGGAAAAGCGTCGTGAAACTCGGTTAAATCGCGCATTTTTTAAAGCACAAACGATTGGAACGAGGGATGGAATCACTAAACGTCGGCGCTGAGAGGCCTCGGACCAAAATTTACCAATTGCTCCCCCTGGTGTTTGTGTGCAGTGGTCACGTGAGCAGCTGCCGTCGGCACTTTACTTTTACTCGTGTAAACGGAGATGAAAGGGTTTTTTTCTGACTGAAGATCGGCCCTCGCTGGAGGAGCCGGAAAACATTTGTGTTAAAAAAGTTAATTTAAAATTGACTTTTCCCGCTCTCGGGTCGGTGAGGTTTAAGCTGTGTGTGGGAATTTAAGCTAACGGTGCTGTGGTTTACTGTTTCTGTTTGTTTTCTCCTGATGTTGCACTTTTGAGTTTGTTCTTGGAAAAAGCTCCTTTTTTTTGGTTTGTTTGTTTTTATTTGAAACCTGTTGTTTGACGTTAAAGCTGCTGTCAGCGATGCCCGTCGTCGTCGAGGTGACTTCCTGTCCGTCGTTAAAGCTAAAAACGCGGAGAGGACCGCCCCTTTGTGGAGTTCTGGCTTCTGATTGGTTTAAGAGAGTTCAGGAGAATCCGCGCTAAAGTTTTGTATCGTATGAGCAAAAACGGCGTTAAACCCATACTTAACTTAAGCTCCGCCTCTTGATCTTGCGACATTGTGTGTATGAAGACATTTTTTTTAAACGCTAGCCGTGTTTTTTTTGTTGACGATAGTTTCCACGTGGAAAAAATCTTCGGGACATTGAAGAACTTTTAACTGCGATAAAGCGATTTGACTGTGAAGTTTGTCGGAAACGATCGGAAGGAGAGTTCCGTTTTCCGCTGTACGAAAAAAAAAACACGGAAAACATCGGTCTGTTTGTTCGCAGTAGATCCGATCTTCTGGGTCAAGATGTTTTTTTTTCTTCTCCTACTACTTTTATTTTGAAAGGTTATTGTCAGAGTGTGGAAAGTCTTCGCTGACAGCAGCTTTTTACCGACGTCGCCTAACTTTACTGTCGGAGGTTGAATGAAGTCTTGATTATGTTACACTGTAATGTATAGAACACACACACACACACACTCCCCCCCCCCCGCCTCCCTCTGACTTAACATATGTGTATAGTTTTGCCTAATATATTCATATATATATTTGTTTCTGACCCTTGATTCATGTGTGGTTGTATTTCACTGCCTCTCACTCATGAACAGAAGTGATTACGTTCATTGACAGATTGTTATTTTTTGTTTGTTTGTTTGCTTCACACTGGCCTGAATCGCTCGCTCTGTGATCGTCACACTGGCCTGAATCACTCGCTCTGTGATCATCACACTGGCCTGCTGAATCACTCACTCTGTGATCGTCACACTGGCCTGCTGAATCACTCGCTCTGTGATCGTCACGCTGGCCGAACCGATCGCTCTGTGATCGTCACACTGGCCTGAATCACTCGCTCTGTGATCGTCACACTGGCCTGAATCACTCGCTCTGTGATCGTCACACTGGCCTGCTGAATCGCTCGCTCTGTGATCGTCGCACTGGCCTGAATCACCGCTCTGTGATCATCACTCTAGCCTGAATCGCTCGCTCTGTGATCGTCACACTGGCCTGAATCGCTCGCTCTGTGATCGTCACACTGGCCTGCCGAATCGCTCGCGCTGTGATCGTCGCACTGGCCTGCCGAATCGCTCGCGCTGTGATCGTCGCACTGGCCTGCTGAATCTCTCGCTCTGTGATCGTCGCGCTGGCCTGCTGAATCTCTCGCTCTGTGATCGTCACACTGGCCGGCTGAATCGCTCGCTCTGTGATCGTCACTCTGGCCTGCTGAATCGCTCGCTCTGTGATCGTCACACTGGCCTGCTGAATCGCTCGCTCTGTGATCGTCACACTGGCCTGCTGAATCGCTCGCTCTGTGATCGTCACACTGGCCTGCTGAATCGCTCGCTCTGTGATCTTCAGGCATTTGTCCTGCTCCGGGAACTGTTGACCCCTGTTTGCGCCTCAGGCTGTAATGATGTTTTTGTTTGTTTGTTTGTTTGTTTGTTTTGTCATTAAGCATTTAAATAAAAAAGAGTCACAGTTTGAAGATTGAATGGTTTTGTCCGGATTTTCTTTATTTCTTAAAAACAGTCAACAAGTGACAAAGTCCATCTCATGTAGAAATACACACAATAATACAACGATGATAATCGTTATCCAGTTGTTTTTGGAGACAAAAAGTTTGACAAACACTGAAACAAATGAATACTTTGTGTGTGTGTGTGTATGTGTGTGTGTGTGTGTGTGTGTGTGTGTGTGTGTGTACACAAGGTGTAGACACACAACAGTTGAAACACACAGAGGTTAATGAGAGGACAAATTAAGGCTCATGTTTGCCGACATGTGTCGAGTTAATCCAGCTCCGCTAACTAACTGTTAATCATTAACTGTCATTAAAGTCCTGGTGACTCATCAGCACAATTTAATGTAAACACTCTCATTACAAACGTACGTTCTCTCCGACTTCAAACATTCTATTTACGACTTTTTACGCTAACATTGTTGTAAATGTAGCAAAGTACAAATACTTTGTTACATAGTTACTTTGACTTTTGACACTTAAGTAAAGTAAATGTCATAAACAATAAGTATTTTTACTTCAGTAATGTTATTTTAAAAAAGTAAAATTTTCTGTCGGAGTAACTTTCGGACAATTCTATTTACGTCTTTTTTACGCTAACACTGTTAACTGTTCCAGTTTGAGAAAATCCACTCCCAAATTACAGATTTCCCCAAACTGGAACGCGGTCAACTCGGAGACGACGTCACTACCAGTTCCGACTTCTAAGCCGTGTAGCGGTTATTAATGCGAGACATCCGAATTGAACGAAAGTTACTCCGACAGAAAATTATCCTTTTTTTTATAACATTACTGAAGTAAAAATACTTAAAGTTTGACATTTACTTTACTAAAGTGACAAAAGTCAAAGTAACTACAGTAACAAAGTATTTGTACTTTGCTACATTTACAGCGTTAGCGTAAAAAGTCGTAAATAGAATGTTTGAAGTTGGAGAGAACGTGTGTTTGTTTTAAATAAATTGTTTAAAATAGTTAATGATTAACAGTTAGTTAATTAAACAGTAATGACTTTTAAGCTGTTTAGTGGTTATTAGTGCGACGTGTTTGCGTGTGACGTCACACCCAGTTCCGGCTTCCAACGCAAATGGAACGCAGAATTTTTCAAAGCCGACCCCAAAAATAAACCTAACTTTTTATTTTTTTAAATGAATTAAACACTCACACAAACATATTTAAGGGAAGTAAGTTCAGTTTCTACAAATAAACACAGCTAAATAACAGAATTTGATATATAATTTCGTGTCGATTTCATTTTATTTTGCTTATTCCGGGAGAGTTAAGCCTTTAATGTAATCTGGTCAGACGGATTACAGTGATCAAAGCGCGTCACGCGCATATAACGTCGCTTTTAGCTCATTTTAAGCTTCTCGAGACGCGACTTTGTTGACGTTTGACGTTTTAGATAAAATAAATAAAATAAAACGGGATTTCGTCGCGTTCGCTGTCGTAGTTTTCACGACTGTGTTCGTTTGGCCAATATTGACATTTGTGGCTTTGATGGACGCGTTTCCGGGCCCAGCGTAACTCGGTGCCAGCGACGTGCGCGGAGGAGCAGGGGTGGTCCCGGAGTGTTCGGAGGGCCAGACCTCGCGTTAATTCCTTTATTTTCGATTCTCCCGTGGCCTCCCACGCGTCTAACCACCCGCCGTCTGCGTTCCGTCCGCTTGCGTGGACCTCGGGCGACGTTTCGGTGCGTTTCGCCGTCGAGCGAGACACCGGGACGCCCCCGCGCTCCGGGCCCTCGGTCGACTCGTCCGAACGTCCAGCTGATCGAGCTCCGAGAGCCTCTCGATTCTCCCAGTTCAAACTGAGCCGTTTAGCGGAAGCCGCGGTCGCTTTGTGGACGAAACGACGCCCGTTTCCCCCCCGCGTGTGGACTTTAAGACAAAAAAGGACGTTTATATTGTTGTCTTTCTAACTTGGGAGTCGGGTTTTAACCCCCCACCCCACCCTCGCTTGAAGAAGGAGCAGGCCCCGGTCTCATCCCCGGCCTCGCGTGTCCACATCGGGCTTTTTGTGTATGTGTGTGTGTGTGTGTGTGTTGGAAGTCATGGGAGACACCAGTGAACGAAGCAAACCTCCGAGTCTACCTCCCCGGTGTCCCTGTGGATTTTGGGGGTGAGTTTTTAACCTTTTAACGCTGTATTTAATGAAAATGAAATGTGGTGGTGGTGGTGGGGAATGTGGATGAAAATAAGCTCCACACGGGTTCACCTCGTTCAAACCCCCATTGTTGTTGTTCTAGGCCGACAGGGTGGGGGGTTGGGAAGTTAGCTAATAAATAAAGCTGCTAGCCGGAAAACTAGCCACATTTCCGCCGTTTTTAAAGCCCCCGACGCCGCTGTCGTCGCCTCCGACAGCTGCCGCGGCGTTTTTCGGCCGCCTGTGCCCGTGTTTTAGTGCGTTTTTGCGGAGCCAGGAGGTGACGTACCCGGGAGACAAAATGATTTATTGCCAGCAGGTTCCTTTAAAAAAAAAAAAAAAAAAAAACCTGCCCCCGTGTTTTGTGCTCTTAAAGCGGCTCGGGAGACAAATGGACCCTGGCACCGGTTCGTCTCGTTACTCCGCTCCGGAGCCGTTTCAAACCGAGCCGTGTCATTTGAAACCGGGTTTTTAAAGGGCTTTTTAACACCTTTTTAACACTCGGGTCGAGTCAAGTGCTGGATGTGTGTTGCATACCGGATGTGATTCACTCTGATCTCCTGAGCGTTAACCCGTGAGTGCTAACGGCTAACGGCTCCCTGACGGTTCGATACGTTATCGCGATACGACACGTAGCTTCTATGGAAGTGCGGTTTTTATAAACGTACGTTTAGTTTTGATCCAATTCAGAGACCGTATCATATTTTATTATGAGGAAACGATCGATTTGAAATGATTCGGTACATTACAAGTGATTGTTTGATGTAATCTATGGGATTATCGATTAATCTGTCGATGAATTGAGTACGAGAAAGTGTCGACTTTAAAATGACGATGTTGTTTGACCACAAACTATATTCGAACCACAACTAATTATATGTATATATGTATGTGGGTATATATGTATGTGTGTGAATATATATGTATGTATGTATGTATATGTATATGCATATATATGTATATGCATATATATGTATATGCATATATATGTATATGCATATATGTATGTATGTATATATGTGTGAATGTATATGTGTATATATATATATGTATATATAAATGTGTATATGTATATATGTGTGTATATATATGTATGTATGTGTATATATATATGTGTATGTATGTGTATATATGTATGTATGTATGTATGTATGTGTATATATATGTGTATATATATGTGTATGTATGTATGTATGAATGTGTGTATGTATGTATGTATGTATGAATGTGTATATATATGTGTATGTATGTATGTATACATACGTAACCTCAAACCTGGAAATGAATACGTTCTCGAATGTCTTGTTTTTGTCCGAAACTAAAAAAAAAAAAGATTAACTTTGAACGATTTCTTTGTTTATAAGGAGCAAACAAACCAGAGAAATGTGACTAATAATCGGTTAATCCTTAATTTCCAGTGTCAAATTAGAGTAAAGAGTTAAATAGGTTTCCACCGTATCATACATGAGTCATGTTTAGAAGTTTAGTTTGACAGTTGTGGGGGAAATGTGGAAAAAAACAATATAAAAACAGGAAGACGCCTTATCCTCAAAAACGGAACAAGATCAACTCGAGCAAGTGCTTGATGTAAAACTATATTTTATATAAATAAAACACCAGATCATTTCAGAGATATTGGTTTTCCTTGTTTCACAGCGAGCTTTGTTTTGACCTGAGATGTAAAGTAACATCTCGACACTGAGGTAAACGTAAATAACCTCACGAGTCTCACGAGTATCGTTACTATTTTATGTATTTGAACTCTGATACCGGTACTTTTCTCGACACCAATTGTGTTTTTAACTGTTTCGACGACGCTGTGCTCTAATATTGGTCAAACTCACTGTACGTGCTGCGTTGTTTACTGACTCGCTGACTCCTCGGGCTACGCAATTTGAGACGGAATACGTTTGTATTCGGTGAAACAGAGGAAGTCTGATACGCTGCCTGAAGCTAAGCTAAGCTAAGCTGACCACGGAATTATTAAAGGTTCAGAGCCCAGCCCGAGTACTGACACAGTATTGTGTTTAAAATACTACAATACCAGACGCATTATTCAATTTCAACCTTAAAGACTGAATCATTGTGTGTTTGTGGACAAAAACGAGTAAGCTAGTACTCAGGTAATTAAAGAAAATAGTCCACAGATTAAGCGCTAATCAAAATACGCACTAGTTGTCGCCCGAATACAGTTTGTTGGTCAAAATAAGGACAGAAAAGAAGAATGTATTTGTGCACATTTTCTCGACGCTTATGTATACAAACCAAAAAAAACAGTACGCTAATGAATACTTAATCTGCGTTTTAAAAGAAAAACAATTACCCTGTTAGCATGTATACCATTCCCACCTGGCTTCAATGTGTTTTGTCCAGTCAACAAACTGGAACCATTGACCCACCTGTCAATGTCAGGTGACGTGTTTGTGTGTGTGTGTGTGTGTGTGTTAGCGTTAGCGTTAGCTAGCAGGGCGGGCCGTGGCCTGGGGCTACTGGTCCACTGTCCTATCTCTCACACACAGACACACAGACACAGACACACACAGACACACACACAGACAAACACACACACACAGAAGGTTGCAGCAGCATTTTTTGAAGGATAGAATTCCTTGGTTGGAGCTCTTTGAATCCTCTCACACACTTGAATTTGTGTAATTTTCCATAGTTGAGATAGTGATACGGTCAATTTAATCCATCACATCAGATTAATCTGTCTTTTCCCCTGATTAACCATTCAGATAATGTTGATTTTGGTGTTTTCAAAACCTTTCATTTCGATACTTAAGTACACAATTCACATATCTGTACTTTACTTGGTCCTCTAACTGTCGTATACACATTCACACGCTGCAACATGGGCTTCGGTGTCTTTGCTCAAGGACACGTACAGACTAGCGTGGCCGGGAATTGAACCCGCGACCTTCCAGTTGAGAGACAAATAATCTCTGTAAAGAATTGGCCTTAAAACCGGCTTTGTTTTGATGATTTTACTTTGATAATCTGGTCCTTTAAAGTGTGCGTTGACGTTGTCGTGTGGCCGCGTGACTTTCTTCACCGTTTGCCTGGAGCTGCGCGGTGTGTCCACACACACACACACACACACACACACACACACACACACACACACACACACACACACACACACACACACACACACACACACACACACCTGTAGCAGCATGAGAATTCCAACAGTTGTGTCGTAAACGTGATCTTTGAAGCCTGTCACGTTTCAGCCTTTTTGTTGACTCTGTGATTTTTCATTGATACCGAAGAGCACAGACTTCACGTTTACCTCCACGCCTCCTGCTTTTACCAACTTCCTGTCTACACAGTTTGTCTCCGATCGCACTGAATTTATGCGATAACCCATTGACATGTTTGTATCTGAGCGACAGGTAAAGCCCTGCACAGATGCAGCGGTTTGATGTCTAAGTCTTTGTTCTCTCTGTGATCTCGTCCTAAATGAGTCTCGTGTTTGCAGCCGTAGCCCAAATTTGGAAAGACGACAGATCTGGGTCACAAACAAAGTCCTAATGAGTTGTTCCCTTTTGTTCGAGGACTCTGTGTGTGTTTGTGTTTGTGTTTTTTAGAGAAGTTAATCAATTTGTGTCTGAGATATCTGGGCGACTCGCTGATGTAGAGACTGTACCGGGTTTTATTAAAAACAACAAAACAAAAATAAAACACAGAACACAGTCGGTGTGTTTCGGGCTCGTCCTGCCGCATTAGTCACATACTCCAGCTCCTGCAAGAACAATGACATGAATAACCCACGGAGTTCCAGCGTCTATTGACTATTGACTATTGACAGCACTCAGAGCTGACAGTTTTGTGCTGGTGTGAACACGACAGAGTGATCCAGAAGCTCAGAGGGGGTGAAAATGTAGAAAAATGTGCTAAGACTTACACGGAAACAATCTTTGATCTGTGTTCTTTATTCTACGTGTCTATAGAGATGTCTCTAGTGTGTTTTTCACACTGACTTTAGTGACCTTTCATTGACAGTATTTGGTAAAACTGTCAAACCAAACTATCTCCAAACACGAGACAACGAATGACGGCGCAAGCGAGAGCTAGCTTGCTATCACACCATCGTTTGTTCCCAATGTAGCGTATACGCCGTTTACGCGGAAACGAGCAGCTGGCGTTTTGTTTCCCTTTGCCCTAAAACACCTCTCCGTCATAAAAAGTACGCGCATTTGACGATACATAATGATGATATATTGAAAAAAGCCAACGTGGGCCGATATCGTGCCTACATTAGTTGATGATGTATTATATTAAAAGATATGGAAAACAAATGTTTGATCAATGATTGCGTTTATAAAAACAAATTCTTCTACTCCACGATGACAACCTAATTTGTGCTACATCTTATCACAAGGTGGCAGCAACCGTTTAGTTTAACCGTTTAAGAGCGTTTACAGACATTTGCAAGGTTCCTTGAATGCATTTTGAAGTTGTGCTGCCTCTCTCGATTCCACAGAAGTCATGGAAGTTACTCAGGTCTTAGTTTGGAATATTTGTCGACAAATAGCATCAAAATCGGATCCACTGGGGATGTCTTAAATAAATACAGCCCTACACACTGCAGTGTCCCACCTGGAGCAGCAGGGGGTGTTGATAATTGTCTTGACATTTAAACACATTTAACTTTTTTGTCGATAACAAATGTCCTGTCTTTTTCTTTTTATTCCCTCAGGTCGAGCAAAACCATGAACCTCTGCTCCAAATGTTTTGCTGGTGAGTCTCAATGTTTGATAAATGTAGAATAAAAACTGTAACCCTGTATTTAAGTCACGATACGATATTATCGCAATAATTAAGTCACAATACAATATTATCGCAATATTTAAGTCACGATGCGATATTATCGCGATATTCATTTCACGATACGTTATCACAATACGATATTCTCACAATGTTTATGTCACGGTACGATATTATCACATATCACATTTTACACAAGATATTTAAGTCACGATACGATATCACGATGTTTAAGGCACGATACGATATTATCACGGTATTTAAGGCAAAACACGATATTATCACGATGTTTAAGTCACGACACGATTTGATATCACAATATTTGAGTCATATTATCACGATATGCAAGTCACGATATTGTCACGATATGATGTTATCACAATGTTTAAGTCACAATACGATATCGCAATGTTTAAGGCACGATACAATATTATCAAGATATTTAAGTCACGATGTTTAAGTCGCGGTACGATATCACCATATTTAAGTCACACTATTATCACGATATGCAAGTCAAGATACGATATTATCAAGATATTTAAGTCACGGTACGATATCGCAATGTATAAGGCGCGTATGATATTATCACAACGTTTAAGTCATGACCCAACATTATCACAATATTCAAGTCAGGATCCGATATCGTGATAATATACATTACATTAATTGGTTATGAAATTAGTCGACAATGAACATAGTTCGAGATTAATAATCGATGAATAGTTGCAGCTATTTGCGTCATAGTTCATAAACGGTAAATTAAGTAGTAAATAGTGGATTTTTCTTCCAAGTTCAGAATCATCTGCTAAATCTTTTAGTCACAGACGTCCGTGAATTTAAACGTTTGAAAATGTCCAGGATACGTCCACCACGTCGTCTCCCGTCAGGTTTGAGGAGGACGGGGTGTGATGGTGCACTGCAGCCACCGTCAGTCTCCATGACAACCAGTATATGTCAGGAGTCTCGTATCAGTCAGGAAAGACACGACGACGCACATGACCTGGCACCAAAACCCCCGGCCGACCTCGGTCGAGCGTCTCTGGAGTTAAAGACGATCTCCTCCAGGATCAATAACATCTGAGATTATTCTACAGTCAGGGTTCAGAGTCCAGACTGAAGTCTGTCACTGAGTCAGGTTTCACCTGGAAAACCTGGTCCTTTAAGTCTGAGCTCTTTAAAAACACACTTTGATTAAAGAACGTACGAGGGATTAGCCGCTCGATTTTAATGATGACAATAACGATGTTTGCGCTAAATCTAAATGATATCAGCGTGAATGGACATTTAATACGTCCTGGATAAGAAAGTAAAAACGATTCAACAGGAAGACGATCGGGTGTTATTATGTCATGATAATCCTCCCCGTGTGAAGAAAACATGGTATATTCCAGGTGAATGAGTTGTTTTTAGTGTTTTTTTTCCCGCTTCTTAAATGTGAATATTTTCCAAAATATTGCTCCGTCCAAGAAAAACAAGTCCTCAAAACCGAGTTGGCTATCATGAGCTATAGCTAACTCGGTTAGCGAGACATTTACAACATTAACTCCACCGATCGACATTTTCTGGACCAAGAAAAACTGTTCGATCGTTCAGTAAAGTAATACGATATGTCTTCAGTGAAGGAAACAAAAATGCTAACATGAACAATTCAAACTAGTGCTGTCGAACGCTAACGCGTCAACGGCGTTCAACGGCATCAATAGCTAACGCATGACGCGTTTCCATGACGACTGACCGGAAAAAGAAGCACGGCTCAATATGTTATCACGATATTTAAGTCACACTATTATCACAATATGATATTATCACAATATTTAAGTCACAATGCGATATCACAATGTTTAAGGCACGATACGATATTTAAGTCACGATGTTTAAGTCATGGTACAATATTTAAGTCACGATGTTTAAGTCACGGTACGATATCGCGATATTTAAGTCACGATGTTTAAGTCATGGTACGATATTTAAGTCACGATGTTTAAGTCACGGTACGATATCGCGATATTTAAGTCACGATGTTTAAGTCACGGTACGATATTATCACCATATTTAAGTCATGATATTATCATGTTATTTAATGCTTAATATGTTATCACGATATTTAAGTCACAATATTATCACAATATGATATTATCACAATATTTAAGTCACAATGCGATATCACAATGTTTAAGGCAAGATAGGATATTTGAGTCACGATGTTTAAGTCACAGTACGATATCACGATATTTAAGTCACAATGTTTAAGTCACGGTACGATATTTAGGTCACGATGTTTAAGTCACGGTACGATATCACGATATTTAAGTCACAATGTTTAAGTCACGGTACGATATTTAAGTCACGATGTTTAAGTCACGGTACGATATCACGATATTTAAGTCACGATGTTTAAGTCACGGTACGATATTATCACCATATTTAAGTCATGATATTATCATGTTATTTAAGTCACGATATATTATCACATTATTTAATGCTCAATATGTTATCGCAATATTTAAGTCAAAATATTATCACAATATTGTCACGATACGATATTATCACGTTATTCAAGGCACAATAAGTCTTCAAAACTCAGTTAGCTATAGTTTTACGGACAAAACCGAGGCATTTGACAACATCAACTTCCCTGATCGACATTTTCTGGACCAAAAAACTATTACGTAAAGTAATGCGATACTCGACGAGTGGTCCACGATAATATCGCGATACGATTCTGCGATAATCAACATAACCGTCTTGTCTTCACTGAAGAAAACAAAAATGCTAACGCTAAAAGTTCAAAGTAGTGCTGTCAAACGTTAACGCGTCAACGGCGTTTAACGGCGTCAGCGTTAACGAACGACGCGTTTTCATGACGCCTGACCGTAAAAAGACGCGCGTGACGTCGTGTTTTACGTGACTCCAGGTTGTTAACATGTGTCTCTAAAGTTACGCTAACGTTCAAAAACAGAGGCACACGTACGCAGTACACAGGTACGCTAACGTTATTTGTTAGCGCTGCTCTTTTCCTTTACTAAACACACCGCTCCAGTTCCACTGTAGGCATGCTAACGGCACTAAATGGAGCTAACGGAGCTAACTGGTAAACGGTGCCTGGACTCTGGTGTCGTGACACGTAAACATAAACATTCAAACATTCAAAGTGCAAGATTTCTCTATATATCCACAACATAGAGGTCAAAGGTCAAAAGTGTCTATGTTTACTCTGCTGTAAACTCTAGCGCCACCGTGAGGAACGAGTGAAACCGGCAAAGACCGTTTACTTTAGAGCGCCTTCATTTATTCATTAAAATATCGATATTTTGACCCAACCAACACAACAAGTTATCCAGGGTTAGCCTTCACGTCCACGTCAATTGGCGACTCCCATGGTTCTCAAACTGTGAAGGGTGGACCACCAGTGGTACGCGAGGACGGTTGTCGCTTAGCTTAATATTTTTGACTGTTGACGAAATGGTGTGAACCTCAAAATGACGTCGTTTTTAACCGAGTAAATGTGGTTTTGACGGTTTGTGTCATCGCAGACATCCAGAAGAAGCAGCCCGGGGACGACTGCACCTCCAAACCTCTCCAAAGCTCTGGGAGTAGCCAATCGTCTGTCTTCAGCAGCGAGACGAGCAGTAGCACTAACCAGTCTCTATCATCATCTTCATCTTCATCGTCGTCGTCGTCGTCGCCGCCCTCCGCCTCTGAGCCGCCGTCGACTGAAGAATCCTCGCCAACGTTTCCCGTCTCACAGCGAGAAGGTGAAATAAAAACACACGATATATGACTTTATTTTGTTGTTTAATTCAAGTATTTATTGTTTTTACTGCTTTTACAAAATCATGTTAGATTTTGTTTAAGCTGAAGTAAGTCTTTTTTAAATGTAAACTTCCCTCACTTCCTTCTCTTCCTCACTTCTTTACTTCCCTCTCTTCCTTACTTTACTTCCTTCTCTTCCTTCCTTTCCCTCCCTTCTTTACTTAATTCTCTTCCTCACTTCTTTACTCTCTTATCTTCCTCACTTCACTTCCATCTCTTCCTCACTCTAAATCCTTCTCTTCCTCACTTCTTTACTTCCTTCTCTTCCTCACTACTTTACTTCCATCTCTTCCTCACTTGACTTCCTTCTCTTCCTCACTTTACTTCCTTCTCTTCCTTACTTTACTTCCTTCTCTTCCTCACTTTACTTCCTTCTCTTCCTTACTTTACTTCCTTCTCTTCCTTCCTTTCCCTCCCTTCTTTACTTCCTTCTCTTCCTCCCTTCTTTACTTCCATCTCTTCCTCACTTGACTTCCTTCTCCCTCACTTCTTTACTTCCTTCTCTTCCTCACTTTACTTCCTTCTCTTCCTCACTTTACTTCCTTCTCTTCCTCACTTTACTTCCTTCTCTTCCTTACTTTACTTCCTTCTCTTCCTTCCTTTCCCTCCCTTCTTTACTTCCTTCTCTTCCTCCCTTCTTTACTTCCATCTCTTCCTCACTTGACTTCCTTCTCCCTCACGTCTTTACTTCCTTCTCTTCCTCACTTCTTTACTTCCTTCTCTTCCTCACTTTACTTCCTTCTCTTCCTCACTTTACTTCCTTCTCTTCCTCACTTCTTAACTTCCCTCTCTTCCTTACTTTACTTCCTTCTCTTCCTTCCTTTCCCTCCCTTCTTTACTTCCTTCTCTTCCTCCCTTCTTTACTTCCTTCTCTTCCTCACTTGAATTCCTTCTCTTCCTCACTTTACTTCCTTCTCTTCCTCACTTCTTTACTTCCTTCTCTTCCTCACTTCTTTACTCTCTTATCTTCCTCACTTCACTTCCTTCTCTTCCTCACTTCACTTCCTTCTCTTCCTCACTTCTTTACTCTCTTATCTTCCTCACTTCACTTCTTTCTCTTCCTCACTACTTTACTTCTCTTCCTCACTTTACTCCCTCTCTTCTTAATTTTACTTCCTTCTCTTCCTCACTTTACTTCCTTCTCTTCCTCACTTCTTTACTTCCTTCTCTTCCTCTCTTCTTTACTTCCTTCTCTTCCTCACTTCTTTACTCTCTTATCTTCCTCACTTCACTTCTTTCTCTTCCTCACTACTTTACTTCTCTTCCTCACTTTACTCCCTCTCTTTTTAATTTTACTTCCTTCTCTTCCTCACTACTTTACTTCTCTTCCTCACTTTACTTCCTTCTCTTCCTCACTTTACTTCCTTCTCTTCCTCACTTTACTTCCTTCTCTTCCTCACTTTACTTCTTTCCCTTCCTCACTTTACTTCCTTCTCTTCCTCACTTCTTTACTTCCTTCCTTTCCTCACTACTTTACTTCTCTTCCTCACTTTACTCCCTCTCTTCTTCATTTTACTTCCTTCTCTTTCTCAATTTACTTCTTTCTCTTCCTCACTTCCTTCTCTCCCTCACTCACTATATGTTAGTAAAATATGCATACTAGTCGGCTTCATTTGCATATTTTAACTCTTTGACACAGAACAAGAAGTTATGTTCTTACTTAAGATGATGTTTATGTGTCTATTGAAGTTAAGGGCTGTGAAGGTGACTTAAATTCAGTCAGTGTGTGTGTGTCAGTGTGTGTGTGTGTCTCTGTGTGTGTGTGTGTAGATATTTAAACCCACTGTGTGTCAGTGTTTTTGTGAGTGTTTGCTGCAGCACTGACACGTTTCTCTCTCTCTCCTGTTTTTCCATGTGCAGTCGTGTCGTCCACAGAAACTGCCCAGGGCACCACACTCTGCACACCCACAAAACGTCCCCGAGAATCAGGTACAGTCCTGTGTGTGTGTGTGTCTGTGTCTGTGTCTGTGTGTGTGTGTGTGTGTGTGTGTGTGTGTGTGTGTGTGTGTGTGTGTGTGTGTGTGTGTGTGTGTGTGTGTGTGTGTGTGTGTGTGTGTGTGTGTGTCTGTGTGTGTGTGTGTGTGTCTGTTTGCATGACCTGCTCCACTTTGAGCACTAACCATTAATCCTGTCGTTTGTTTTTGTGTGTGTGTGTGTGTGTGTGTGTTGCGCGCTCAGCCTCGGGCTCAGAGAGCGAGGAGACGCCAGAGAAACGACCTCGGACAGACGAGAAAGACGGCAGCGGCGAAGAGGAGGAGGAGGAGGAGGAGGAGAGTCGTGTGACGCCCAAGCAGAAGAACCGTCGACGCTGCTATCGCTGCCAAACCAAACTAGAGCTGGTGCAGCAGGAACTGGGCTCCTGCCGCTGTGGTCAGTGCACACACACACACAGAGACGCACACACACGCACACACAGACACACACATTCTGACGTTCAGGTTCTTGACAATGTTTTTACTTTTAAGTTTTTATAGGTTTTTAATCTTAAATAAACCTAACGATACCACGACATTTAAATCACGATATTATCACAATATTTAATGTACAGTTCGATATTATCACGATATTTAAGTCGATATATTATCACGATATTTAACTCACTAATCAATATTATCACAATATTTAATGTACAGTTCGATATTATCACGATATTTAAGGCATGATACGATATCATGATATTTAAGTCGATATATTATCACGATATTTAACTCTAATCAATATTATCACGATATTTAAGGCATGATACGATATTAACGTGATATTTAAGTCATGATTTATTATCACGATATGCAAGACATGATACTGTATTTTCATGATGTTTAAGGCATGATACGATATTACGGTATTTATCTCACTAAACAATATTATTGCGATATTTTTAAGTCATGATGCGATATTATAACAATATTTATCTCACTGAACAATTTAATGATATTTAAGGCATGGTACGATATTATCACGGTATCCAAGTCCATATATTATCACGATATATTTAACTCGCTAAACAATATTATCACGATATTTAAGACGTGAGGCTATGTTTTCATGATATTTTAGGCATGATACGATATTATCACGGTATTCATCTCACTAAAAAATATTATTGCGATATTTATTTAAAACGTGATAGATATCACAGTATTTAAGTCAATATATTTTCACGATATTTAACTCACTGAACAATATTATCACGATATTTAAGGCACGATACGATATTATCACGATATTATGATATTTGTCAGGATACGATATTGTTGTGATAATTAAGTCATGATATATTATCACGATATGCAAGACATGATACTGTATTTTCATGATATTTAAGGCATGATACGATATTATCACGGTATCCAAGTCCATATATTATCCCGATATATTTAACTCGCTAAACAATATTATCACGATATTTAAGACGTGAGGCTATGTTTTCATGATATTTTAGGCATTATACGATATTATCACGGTATTCATCTCACTAAACAATATTATTGCGATATTTAAGACGTGATACGATATCACAGTATTTAAGTCAATATATTTTCACGATATTTAACTCACTGAACAATATTATCACGATATTTAAGTCACGATACGATATTATTGAGGGTTTGCCAAATTGTATTTTGCGATATATTCACACACCATCGAGCAGTTTCACACATAAGCCACTTTTTTTTGTGTGTATTTCTATTGCGTCACAGCGCCACACGCAGGCCTGGCATATGTATTACAGTGTGTGAAGACGACGCTTTCTTTTTATGGCTCTTAAAGTGAAAGTTGTGTTTTCCCTGCGCTAATCGCGTCGTCTCTGTTTCCGTCATCTCCCCCCTCCTCCTCCTCCTCCTCCTCCACCACCAGGCTACGTCTTCTGCATGCTCCACCGTCTCCCCGAGCAACACGACTGTCTGTTCGACCATCTGGGCCGTGGCCGCGAGGAGGCCGTCCTCAAGATGGTCAAGCTGGACCGCAAGGTGGGCCGCTCGTGCCAACGCATCGGCGAGGAGTGCTCCTGATCGCTCCCTCGCCGCCAGCCCAGCCACCCACAGTTTAGAGATGAGGCGCTTACGAGAAAGAGAGGAGGAGGAGGAGGAAGGAGGAGGAATGACAAATGGGAGGGAGGGAGGAGGAAGAAGAGGAGGAGGAGGAGGGGAGGAGGAGGCGTGGCCGTAACACCCTGCATCTGACCCGACAGTTCTGGATCTTCAGCTCCACGATTGCCCCGCCCCCCCCCGTCGCGTCGCCGCCCTGATTTCCCGCCCGGAGCGTCTGTTTTGGACTCGGCTCCGGTTTGCGAGGCAGCTCGGCGGCCAACAGGGGGCGCCGTGGCCAACGTTTTTCACTATCTTGCATGTTCACACACACACACACACACACACTCAGCCTTAACCCCGCCCCCCCCCCCCGCATCCACCTTGTCTTCATTTCCCCGCCTCCTCTTTGATCACGCTCTGATTTTTCTTTTTAGTACACAAAGTTTTGGAAGAAACCATTTTCTTGCTTTTTCCCACGGGTGAAGGGGTCCAGGTCTATCCCACCACCAGTCCTCAGGTCGTCATCCAAAGGGGGAGGAGTTTCAAACCCCGCCTTCCTCACCCTCTGTATTTTTTTTCTCCCCACCACCTCACTCTGTGCACAACAGCACCCCCTACAGGTCGTTTTTGGTTTCTCCACCAGAGGCAGTCCATGGATGGTTCCATTTTCTTCTTCTTCTTTTCCCCCCGTGTGGTCGTCATGGTGATTATTTTCCTTCTTTACCAACGTCGTTGTTGTCGTCGCGGACAAATACAGCCAACCCCTGCCTCTGCTCACACACACACACACACACGCGCGGACTGTTGACAACAAGAGAAACACAAACTTTGAACAACAACAACAACAACAACAATAACAACAACAACACACTAAAGGACAAGAAGCATTCTCTTGTGTAGCAGTTCCTCTTCTTTCCAAACTCCTCCCCCTCTTTACATTTTACCTTCTTCTTCTTTTGTTTTTCTTCTTCTCTGATTTACTGAGTGGTACTGTTGTTCCCGGTGCATTGTGGGTAAACGCGACTGAATCAAACGAGGAGGAGGAGGAGGAGGAGGAGTTCTTCACCAAAATCCCCGAGTTAAACTGATCACGTGAATCACTTAACTACCCCTTAAACAAAAAAACACACACAAAATATCTTATTATAATTTATTAATTTCCTTTTACTTAGCGTTTGTTTGTTTGTTTGTTTTTGTTTGTTTTTTTCCGAGGGTAGAATCAATTTTTTCTTTTTGCGACGAGAATCTTAACAATCGGTGATGTCATATTGATACGTGTGAGGAGTTTAACCAAACGCTGGTTAAGAAGAAATTTACGCAAAAAAATAACAGTTTTGTTGTTTTATTTTGAAAAATTTGGCTAAAAGTATGAAATGATTGGTGATTAATTCACTTCTGCTTTGAATTGACTTTATTGAGATGAAACTAACGCGCACGTTTATGTGACTGCGAAAAATGCAGCGTAAATTCTTTAAAAAATAATAATATTTTTGTTTGGCTCATATTTTCCCTTCATCTCGTCTTTAAAGGGCTGTTCCACTAAAATCGACTTTTTCAGATTTTTTTTTTTTCCTGAGTGAAGGTGATTTTATTTGAAATTTGATTTAGAAAATCCACTGTATGCGTATTACAGTTATTATTATTATTAAAATTGACTTTGCAGGAAGTGTGATTCGGGAAACAGGAAGTAGTTTTGTTTTTTCTGGCTAAAATGACTGAAAATGTCGATTCATGCAAACAGCCCTTCATTTATTCATTCAGTCATTCACTCACACACACATTACCTAACTATGCTAATCCTCATGCGCACGTCATCGTTCCTTCTCGCCGTCACCTCCCCCTCCCCCCTTGACTCCGCCCCCCTCCCGTCTTCTCCAATGAGAACACAGCGAAGGATAAAGGGAGTTTGGAGGAGAAACAAGTCGCGGCTGGTTCTTATTTTGATATTTGAATATTTGACAAAAACTTGTTCCTTTTTTTGTTGTTGTTTATTTTATTTTTTTGAGTGATTATGAGAAATGGAAGAAATCTTTCTGTACCTTTTAAAAGCAAATTATTTAACCTTATATCAGTTTGAGTTACTTACACCCTATAGCATAGAGTGGCATATTTAGTTCAATGTATAAAAAAAAAAAAGAAGCAAAGACCATAATTCTGTCCTTTTTTTCTCTCCTTTTAATTTTATCGTGTTCCATTTTTCTGCTGAGGAAAATAAACTGGATTAGAGGATGTTTTTGTGTGTGTTAGTGTGTTTTTCTTCTAAAAGTTAAGCTTAAAGTTACTAAATCATCAATTTATCAATTTCCCGCCAAATTCGTAATCTGATCCGGATCCACATGAAACTTGGTGTGATGGTAGAGTCTCTGATCCTACGCACACACACCAAATTCCGTTCCAATCCGATGAATTTTGACAGAGATATTATTGTTTATTTTCACACTTTACCCATTGTAAGAGAATGGGAATTCTTAAAAGTTTGATCATGCTTTCTGACGTCATCAGTGGGCGGAGTCTTACCAAAATTGAATGGGAACATACTTGGGTGTTCGCCTACCGGCACAACAAAAATCCCATTGATCCGACAAAAGAAAAAAAAATGTAGACAGGAAGTGGCTAACGGGAGGACAAATTTACAAAATAAAGGTATGGAAACAGAACATCCTGAATGGAAATGAGAGAAACCAAAATAATGATATTTATGACTCAAAACAACTGGAAAAAAATGTATCTTATGGATTTAGTCATATTCGGTATAACAAATATATATATATATATATACATATATGTGTGTATGTGTATATATATACGTACATAAATATATATGTATGTATCTATATACATAACTTTTTAAACGATGATTCAAACTCAGACTGTTGATCAGAAACATGACTCTGTGTGACCAGCAGATGGCGCTGTAGGACAGCAGGTGAAAGGGTTTTCATCCCTGGAACATGTTTAATGATCTTCATCTTCTTCACTCATTCACTTTATTTATTTATTCAAGTTTTTCCTGATTAAACAGTGGATTATTGTCGTTCTTTCAACATTAATCTGTCAGATTATAACATGTCAAATATATTTTTTTAGATTTTGTTGATATTTTACGTCTTAATCTGCGACCGAGGGACGTTTTCAGATCACACTGCTGCTGCACAACGGGAACCTGAATTTATATATTATATAGATAATAGATATTCATTTAATTTACGTCTAATCTAATCTAATCTGAGATAATCTACAATCATCGAATTTTTTATCTGAAATAATCCGAGATAGTTTAAAATAATCTAATTGTATCTGAAATAATATAATTTAATATAATCTGAGATAATCTACAATCATCCAATTTTTATCTGAAATAATCCAAGATACTATAAAATAATCTAATTGTATGTAAAATAATATAATTTAATCAAATCTGAGAAAATCTACAATAATCTAATTTCTAAATCTCTAAGATAATATGAGCTAGTATTAAAATAATCCAACACAAACTAATCTAAAATAATCTAATTGTATCTAATGTAATCTAATCCAATCTAATCTAATCTAATCTATTCTAAAATAATTTAAGATAGCATAAAATAAGGTAATCTGAGAATAATCTCCAATAATCTCATTTTATATTAAATAATCTACAATAATCTACAATAATCTAAAAGTGTGATGGTGTTAAAGAGCGGGACAGATTATGTGTGTGTGTGTGTGTGTGTGTGTGTGTCAGCAGGTGGCGCTCTTCTCTCTACCATTGAAACATTCAGGAGGTCCTGAACTCACACACACTCTATCTGTGTGTGTGTGTGTGTGTGTGTGTGTGTGTGAGTTCTCAGACTCAGTGTTTCACCGTCAGCAGCTCCACACACACACACTCCCTCACACACACACACACACTCTCTCTCTCTCACACACACTCTCTCTCTCTCACACACACACACACACACGCATTGACAGTGTGTTGTCGGTTGTCTCCTCTTCAGTATCTCGTGTGTGTGTTGTTTGTTTGTTTGTTTGTTTGTTTGTTTGTTGTTGTCTCGCGGCGGACACCATGATGAGCTCGTGCTGACAGGAGGACCGGGGCTGCGCGCGCCGCCGCCTCCTCTTCACCGGAGAATGAAGCGCGTGTGCCGGAGGCTCGCGGTGGCCGGGGCGGTGCTGGTGTGGCTGGGAGCGCTCGTTTACCTGCTCGTGCTCAGCCGGAGGAGGCTGCCGGAGCTCGGCACCGGACCGGGACCGGGACCGGGACCGGGACCCGGAGAGACCGCGTACAGCAGCAGCAGCAGCCAGGTGAAGTCAAACACCTTTACTCTGTGTGTGTGTGTGTGTGCGGGTGTGATGAGTTCACGGACACGTTTACGACAGAAACTGTGAGCGTTTAAAACTAACATTAATGCCTCGTTTGTGTTGTTTTAAGGGTTATTTTTGTGTAGTTTTACGGTTATTTTTGTGTAGTTCTATGGTTATTGTTGTGTAGTTTTTTGTGTTGTTGTTGTTGGTGAGTTTTAAAGCTCATTACGGTGATAAATCCAGTGAAAATCCCCTTAAATGAGGCTTTAAAGTGACATTAACGGCCCTTTTTTGTTGTTTTATTGTTATTGTTGTTGTTGTTTTACAGTATTCACACGTCACTCTTGTAGTTTGACTGATGTGGTTTCTGAAAACCACTGAACTCCTCATAAATACTGACATTAATGGCTCAT
Organism: Microchirus variegatus; assembly: GCF_963457635.1. NCBI lineage: Eukaryota > Metazoa > Chordata > Actinopteri > Pleuronectiformes > Soleidae > Microchirus > Microchirus variegatus. Next base: position 26,679,462 of record NC_139813.1, read on the forward strand.
TTGTGTAGTTTTACGGTTATTTTTGTGTAGTTTTATTGTTATTTTTGTGTAGTTTTATGGATATTTTGTGTAGTTTTTTGTGTTGTTTTACTGTTATTTTTGTGTAGTTTTATGGTTATTTTTGTGTAGTTTTACGGATATTTTGTGTAGCTTTTTGTGTTGTTTTACGGTTATTTTTGTGTTGTTTTATGGTTATTTTTGTGTAGTTTTACGGTTATTTTTGTGTAGTTTTTTGTGTTGTTGTTGTTGGTGAGTTTTAAAGCTCATTACGGTGATAAATCCAGTGAAAATCCCCTTAAATGAGGCTTTAAAGTGACATTAACGGCCCTTTTTTGTTGTTTTATTGTTATTGTTGTTGTTGTTTTACAGTATTCACACGTCACTCTTGTAGTTTGGCTGATGTGATGCTTAAAAACCACTGAACTCCTCATAAATACTGACATTAATGTCTCATTTGTGTAGTTTTACGGTTATTTTTGTGTAGTTTTATTGTTATTTTTGTGTAGTTTTATGGATATTTTGTGTAGTTTTTTGTGTTGTTTTACTGTTATTTTTGTGTAGTTTTATGGTTATTTTTGTGTAGTTTTACGGATATTTTGTGTAGTTTTTTGTGTTGTTTTAAGGGTTATTTTTGTGTAGTTTTACGGTTATTTTTTTGTAGTTCTATGGTTATTTTTGTGTAGTTTTTTGTGTTGTTGTTGTTGGTGAGTTTTAAAGCTCATTACGGTGATAAATCCAGTAAAAAATCCCCTGAAATGAGGCTTTAAAGTGACATTAACGGCCCTTTGTTGTTGTTTTATTGTTGTTTTTATTGTTGTTTGACAGTATTAACACGTCACTCTTGTAGTTTGGCTGATGTGATGCTTAAAAACCACTGAACTCCTCATAAATACTGACATTAATGTCTCATTTGTGTAGTTTTACGGTTATTTTTGTGTAGTTTTTTGTGTTGTTGTTGTTGACTTTTAAAGCTCATTACGGTGATAAATCCAGTTAAAATCCCCTTAAATGACCTGAATAATGACGTTAAATTAAACATCACTGTCTCTTTTTTATGGTTTTACAGCTCTTTATTTGTTGTTATTTAGTTGTTGTGTTGTGTGTCTCTCACTGCAGTCAAATTAGAACAACAGAGGCTTTAAAGTGACATTAACGGCCCTTTTTGTTGTTGTTTTTCTTGTTGTTTGACAGTATTCACACGTCACTCTTGTAGTTTGGCTGACGTGATGCTTAAAAACCACAGAACTCCTCATAAATACTGACATTAACGGCTCATTTGTGTAGTTTTTGTTGTTGTCGTCTGTTGTTGTTTGCGACCACAGTTTAGTTTTAAATCTCACTTTGATCATAAATCTCATGAATAATGATCTTAAATTAACGTTATTGTCTCATTTTCATGTTTTTACGGCTCTGGATCTGTAATTACGTCGTTCTGTGTCGGTGTAGTTTAAACTGAACCACAGCGACTTTAAAGTGGTGATTTTTCTTGTTGTTGTTGTTGTTGTTGTTGTTGTGTGTAGTTTAGAGTCAGATCTCAGCGTGAAGACGTAAAACACTTCATTTCCTCTTGTTTTTCTCGTCGTTTTCCTCTCGTCTGCTTTAACTCTTTTTCTTTTATGTGTAGTTTTCAGCTCGTAAAACAGAAAATCTCCTCGTAAACTGAGACGCTGTAAACAAACAAACATTAACGGCTCCTGTTTGTTGTTTTATGGCTCGTGTTGTTTAACATGAAATAATAATGTGCATCAATACTGACGTTAAACGGCTCTTTTTCACTGTTTAACGGCTCTTGTTTTCTCTGTAGTTTGAAAGATTTTACTGTGAAATTTGAATCAAAGTCATTTAATTCTTGCTTTTCTGGCTCTTTTTGTTCATTTATTGTTGATGTTTTTGTTGAGTTTGTCTGCGGCAAAAACTGATAATATCCTCATAAATGACATAAATACTGACTTTAAACCGACATCAGTGGCTCTTTTTCGTTGTTTTACAGCTCGTTTGTTGTTTGTTTGTTGTTGTTGTTCTTACATCCACATGAACTATTGTAGTTTTGCTGCTTCAGCGGCTTAAGATTCACATGAACTTTGATAACGTGAATGAAAAATGACTTTATTTCTGCTGTTTGTGATGATTTATGACTCTTTTAGTTGATTTATTGTCGTTGTTTTTGCAGTAAAACTTTGTAGCGTTGCAGTTTTTACCGTTTCAAGAGAAAACCCATTAAAATCACATTTACATTAAGACATTTTTTAAAATCAGGCAGTTCTTTTGTTGTTGTTATTTTTAAAGATTAAACACAGATTCTCTTGCTGTGACTCCGACTTTAAAAAGTCTGGATTTTAGTCTGCGTTTGAGTTCATCTGTGACAAAGTTGTCAGGAAAAGGAGTAAAAACAAAGGTTTTGAATAACATGAAGAAGGACTTCTGTTAAAGTTCTAACAGTTTTGCCTCATGTTATATTTAAATTTACCGCCAAATCCGTAATCTGCATCAGATCCGGATGAAACTTAGTCTGATGACAGAGTGTCTGACCCCGTACTAACGTACCAAATTCTGTTTAAATCCGATCATTTTTGACCGAGATGTTTGAGTTTATTTTTACAGTTTTGCCCATTGAAAGAACATTTTTGACTGCTGTTTGTGACGTCATCAGTGGGCGGAGTCTCACCAAACTTGAATGGGAACATACTCGAGTGATCGTCAACCCGTCACCAAAAAGTCACATTGATCTGACTGAATTTTTTTCTTTTTTTTCTGAATTCATCTTCAATATTCTTTTATAATTAAAGGCTTCGTCACACGATCGTCTGCAGATTACGCTGTAATTTCTAATCTCCCGGGATGAAAAGCAGCCGCGCTGCAGTCATACGTCGTTCCTCTGCCGGAGCCGTGATCCTTCTATAAATTCATTATCAGATTTACTGCGGCTTCTTTTGAAGATAATTAGGTTTGTTCTGGACACGCTTTGATTCCTCACAGTGTGTGTGTGTGTCTCTGTGTGTGTGTGTGTGTGCGCGTTATATGCAAAACACCCACAGTGTAGCGGTAGCCGCTGAGCTAAACTGCGCAGATGATCCCGACTCTCTTACCTTTAGTTTATTGAGCCAGAAATACTATAAAACGTATCAAAATATGTGTCTGTTTATGTTATTATTATATATAAAAGTCTACATTTAATGACATCATTATTGCAGTTGTGTAGAAAATTATCCCCCAAATAAACAATATTTAATGAGTAAACTTATAACTATATTTTGTAATGTTTTGGTCAAATCTGACAGTTTTTACAACTTAAATTAAACAAATACTATTTTTTATATCATTGAAACAAAGAATTTAAACAAATAAAAATAGTCACACTTTTGGTCTTCGTGGTCAAAAATGTCCACTGTAGAATATGAATGGGTGACACCAAATAATGTATGTGCATGTACATGTGTGTTAAATATTAAAAATACGCTATACAAGCGCTCAGAAACCCAGCTGTTTTTGTTTGCACTTGTTAGCCACTAGATGGCGCACTGCTAATTACGCGACGTTAGTTACAACAGCGTTTTTTTTTATTATTATAATTTTTTCAATAGTCGGGACAGGAATCGTCAGAGACATCACTGTTCCATGTTATCGCAACTTTTAAGTCACGATACGATTGCAAAATACTGAATATTTTGCGAAATCTTATCTTGCGATATACTCACGCAACAGCTCTACTGAGAGTGAGCACTTGGCGCCATCTAGTGGACTGAAATAATCAATAATATAGCCTCACGAAATATCGCGATATTTCACTGTATCGACTTTTCATTTTCCCGCCGCAGGAAATGAAATAAATCTGTTCTTGTGTTTGTTTCTTGCAGATGCACACGTTGGCCACTAGACGGCAGCTGTCAAAAATTCTCTTTCAATGGGCAAAACTGTAAAAATAAACTCAAACATCTCGGTCAAAAATGATCGGATTTAAACAGAATTTGGTACGTTAGTACGGGGTCAGACACTCTGTCATCAGACTAAGTTTCATCCAGATCTGATGCAGATTACGGATTTGGCGTTAAATTTAAATATAACATGAGTTTTATTGTAACCGTACGGACAAAAATGATCACGTTAGATCGCAAATATGACCGTCGTAGGAAATGACTTTGGACTTTGTTTGATGCAGTTGCTCATGTCGGCCACCAGGTGGCATTCTATATATATACGTATATATATGTATATATATATAATATATGAGCAGTGAAAATACACAGTTTTAAGTAAAGACTTTGTCTTAAATTTGAAATTGTAATTTAACGGTGTAATCTGTGGATAATCCAGATTAAACCTGCTGTTTTTTCCTCTTTCGTTGTAACTTGAGCTGGAAAAAAAATAACTATTAAATTCCTTAAGTGTGAGGTTTGAGAAAGAGAAGCCGTCGTCCTGTGTGGACTTGTCCTGTGTGTGTGTGGGTGTGTGTGTGTGTGTGTGTGCGTGTGTGTGTGGACTTGTTCAGTTTCACACTCGCTAAATTAATCCCACACGTTTTCACACTCAGAGTTAAAGCGTCAGCAGATTCATGCTCGTCTCGACACGAACAAAAGAAACTGAAATAAATCGCTGTATTTTTATTATTTCACAATGTTTTTTTAATAAAATTTTTATGATACATTTCGGAAACATGCGGAAAAACTCGCAGAACTGCGTCGTCTGTTATTATTTCGGCCATAAAACTGAAATTCAACGTAATCTGTATCACTATTCACGCAAAAATGCTCACAAAATATCAATTTTTACAGAGTCAATCAACAAAAACAAAGACGCGGCTCCCCCTTGTGGTCCTTCAAATTAAATCACCGTGACTGCGACATGTGACATAACGACTAATTCCTCTCTTCAAGATAAATGCGACGCTTTATATACTGAACTGACTGTGTTTAACTGGTCCGTGATATCGTGAGAATATGCTTTATTTTAGCGTTTTCAAACAGGAAACTGTCCTGCACCAAACCCCATAGAGAAAAACACTGATTTTACCTCACAGGCAGCGCGGGAGTCGTCCACTCACTGCTGCCTCCATCGGTGCGTCTGCGACTGTCGTTCGGCGAATTCGGCTTTTGAATTCATTCTTTTGGACTTATTTTAGTGACACAAACTGGCCACACGAGGCAGCAGAGGAGCAGCAGTCGCTGTGTTCTTGTACTTGCAGCATACTGAGGACCAGTGAGGGTTTTTAACCAACAAAGTGAGGTAATTTTTATGGAGTGAGGACATTTTGGCCGGTCCTCACCTTGTTTTCATTGAAATCACTTCCTTAGGTTGCTATAACATGCTGTACTCAATTTGTCAAAAAATTTAATTTTGGACGACTTTTTTTCAAATTTTGGACCATTATTTTTTTTTCAAATTTTGGACCAATTTTTTTTTTCAAATTTTGGACCAAATTTTTTTTTCAAATTTTGGACCAAATTTTTTTTTCAAATTTTGGACCATCATTTTTTTTTTCAGATTTTGGGTAAAAATTTTTTTTTCAAATTTTGGATGACATAGTATAGAATGATGTTTTTGTCAAATTTTGGATCAACAATTTTGGGATTTTTTTTTTTCAAATTTTGGGTCAATTTTCTTTCAAAATTTAGGTAATTGTTTTTTCAAAATTTAGGCCAAATTTTTTTCAAAATTTAGGCCAAATTTTTTTCAAAATTCAGGGCCAAATTTTTTTCAAAATTTGGGTCAATTTTTTTTTTTAAATTTTGGGTCAAACTTTTTTTTTCAAATTTTGGAAGACAGTATAGTATGACGTTTTTGTCAAATGTTCGACCAAAATTTTTTAGTCAAATTCTTTTTTAAATTTTGGTCGACATAGTATAGTATGACGTTTTTATAAAATGTTGGACCAAAAATTTAAACATTAAAATATAATCGAAAAGTTTTGCAGCCCTTTTTGCTCTGGGGCTCCACCTGCAGACATTTCATGGTACTGCAACCAGTAGTTCTTTGTAGATGTCATTCATGAAGTAGATATTTTTAATTGTGTTGATTTATAAAGTGGAAATGCTGGTCCTCAGTATGCAGCAAGTACAAGTGTGTGTGTGTGTGTGTGTGTGTGTGTGTGTGTGTGACAGTGAAATCCTCAGGATTAAGTCGCTCGGCTGTTGAGCTGCAGCTCGAGCTCACGACGAGCGCTGATGTGAAGGATCACACCCTCATCTGCATGTGCACACATGTGTGTGTGTGTCATAGTGTGTGTGTCAGCGTGTGTGTGTGTGTGTGTGTGTGTGTGTGTGTGTGTGTGTGTGTGTGTGTGTGTGTGTGTGTGTGTTCGGTGTGTCAGGCAGCTTGGCTCAGAGTCTTTCTGTTTTTTTTTTTTTTTTTCCTCTGTCTTCAAAAAACACTGGAGAGGAAACGACCTGTTGGTTCAGTGAGGACACACACACACACACGCACGCACGCACGCGCGCGCGCACACACACGTACGTCTTTAACACATTTCATTGTTGGGACCGAGGGACACCGAAAATGTCCCTCGGTGTCCCCACAACAAAGGTGTGTTTCCCAGGGTCGGTCCACACAAGCATAGAAAGACAAGAACACACACACACACACACACACACACACACACACACACACACACACACACACACACACACACACACACACACACACACACACACACACACATAATAAATAAATAATAATTGAAATAAAAAAGTATCTCTGTCTAAGAGTGTTAACCCTTAAAAACACACCTTTTACCACCTCTTCTGTGTGTGTGTGTGTGTTCTCGTCTTTCTATGCTTGTGTGGACCGACCCTTGGAAACACACCTTTGTTATGGGGACATTTTCCCTCATGCGGACATTTGGCCTCTCCCACATAAACAAATGCTAGAATGAGTTTCTTTGATCCCAATGACAATCAATATGTATATATATATATGTATATATACATATATATATATATATGTATATATATTTAAATATTTAAATAAGCCCCTACAGTATTTCAGACACAGGCCTCTACCAAACGGTTGAGTCGTACCATTAGAGGGTTAATCTCG
>NC_139813.1:26691490-26716490 GCF_963457635.1 Microchirus variegatus
ACACTTTAATGATGATTGAACACAGTGTGTGTGTGTGTGTGTATTGACGTAGTCGTACTCTCTCCAGACCTGACCTCAATAATCTCTGACTTCAAACAAACGTCAGAAGAAGAAGAAGAAGAAGAAGAAGAAGAAGAAGAGCAGGTGAAGCATAAATGAAGGTGAAGGAGGAGATGAAGAGATGAAGGATTATGAATTGATCACAGATTATGTTTCTAATCTCACACAAACTCAAACGTCCTCTAAGATGAAAAGAAGAAGAAAATAAAAGGACAAACGTCCTTGTGGTTTATTAAAGCTGGACGACAGAGGAGTGTGTGCTCTGGTCAACAGGAGGCGCTAGAGAGAGAGAGAGAGAGAGAGGAGTGTGTGGTCTGGTCAACAGGGGGCGCTAGAGAGAGAGAGAGAGAGAGGAGTGTGTGGTCTGGTCAACAGGGGGCGCTAGAGAGAGAGAGAGAGAATAATCTGAGTTTAACAGATTAATTTGACTTCTTTTGAATGTGAAATCTCCATCATATCATAACACGTGCTTTTACTTTGAAATTCAACCTTCCTTCCTTCCTTGTGTCTCCTTACCCTCCTCCTCTCTCTTTTCACTACTTCCCTCCATTTTTTCCTCTCTTTATGCCACACACACACACACACGCACACACACACACACGCACACACACACTAATGGGCCCATTTAGACAATGTGTCGCATCAGCAGCTCGTATGGTTGAATAATGAGGAGAAGAAGACTGTGTGTGTGTGTGTGTGTGTGTGTGTGTGTGTGTGTGTGTGTGTGTGTGTGTGTGTGTGTGTGTGTGTGTGTGTGTGTGTGTGGTCATTTCAGAGAAATATTACATCTGGAGTTTTTACTGAAGCTCGTGTTTATGACGAGAGAAAAATCACATACATTCTTTATGTCTCACACACACACACACACACACACACACACACACACACACACACACACACACACACACACACACAGGTTTTAAAAATGACAAATGTCTTTAAAGTTGACTCAGACACAAAGTGCAGCTGCAGTTTCTTCTTTTCCTCTCCTGGTCTGTTCGTATTCACGTGTTCGTCTGTTCACGCGTTCGTCTGTTCGCGTTTTCCGTCTGTTCACGCATTTGTGTATTCACACTTTCGTCTATTCACACTTTCGTCTATTCACACGTTCATCTATTCGTATTCACGCGTTTGTCTGTTCACATGTTCGTCTAGTCACACTTTCGTCTATTCACACTTTCGTCTATTCACACGTTCATCTATTCGTATTCACGCGTTCGTCTGTTCACGCGTTCGTCTATTCACACTTTCGTCTATTCACACTTTCGTCTATTCACACTTTCGTCTATTCACATGTTCATCTATTCGTATTCACGCATTCGTCTGTTCACACTTTCGTCTATTCACACGTTCATCTATTCGTATTCACGCGTTTGTCTGTTCACATGTTCGTCTATTCACGTTTTCGTCTGTTCGCGTTTTCCGTCTGTTCACGCATTTGTCTATTCACGCGTTCGTCTATTCACACTTTCGTCTATTCACACTTTCGTCTATTCACACTTTCGTCTATTCACACGTTCATCTATTCGTATTCACGCATTCGTCTGTTCACGCGTTCGTCTATTCACACTTTTGTCTATTCACACTTTCGTCTATTCACACTTTCGTCTATTCACACTTTCGTCTATTCACATGTTCATCTATTCGTATTCACGCATTCGTCTGTTCACGCGTTCGTCTATTCACACTTTCGTCTATTCACACTTTCGTCTATTCACACTTTCGTCTATTCACACGTTCATCTATTCGTATTCACGCGTTTGTCTGTTCACATGTTCGTCTATTCACGTTTTCATCTGTTCGCGTTTTCCGTCTGTTCACGCATTTGTCTATTCACGCGTTCGTCTATTCACACTTTCGTCTATTCACACGTTCATCTATTCGTATTCACGCGTTCGTCTGTTCACGCGTTCGTCTATTCACACTTTCGTCTATTCACACTTTCGTCTATTCACACTTTCGTCTATTCACATGTTCATCTATTCGTATTCACGCATTCGTCTGTTCACACTTTCGTCTATTCACACGTTCATCTATTCGTATTCACGCGTTTGTCTGTTCACATGTTCGTCTATTCACGTTTTCGTCTGTTCGCGTTTTCCGTCTGTTCACGCATTTGTCTATTCACGCGTTCGTCTATTCACACTTTCGTCTATTCACACTTTCGTCTATTCACACTTTCGTCTATTCACATGTTCATCTATTCGTATTCACGCATTCGTCTGTTCACGCGTTCGTCTATTCACACTTTCGTCTATTCACACTTTCGTCTATTCACACTTTCGTCTATTCACACGTTCATCTATTCGTATTCACGCGTTTGTCTGTTCACATGTTCGTCTATTCACGTTTTCATCTGTTCGCGTTTTCCGTCTGTTCACGCATTTGTCTATTCACGCGTTCGTCTATTCACACTTTCGTCTATTCACACTTTCGTCTATTCACACTTTCGTCTATTCACACGTTCGTCTATTCGTATTCACGCGTTCGTCTGTTCACACTTTCGTCTATTCACACTTTCGTCTATTCACACGTTCGTCTATTCGTATTCACGCGTTCGTCTGTTCACGTGTTCGTCTATTCATGTTTTCGTCTGTTCGCGTTTTCCGTCTATTCACACGTTCGTCTATTCGTATTCACGCGTTCGTCTGTTCACACATTCGTCTGTTCATCTGAGGGAGAAAAAAACACTTTAAAAATGCAAAACACGTTTATTTCAATCCGTAACAATCTGTAAATGTAACTTTTGGACATTTTTTTGGATTAAAAAACACTTTTTTTCCAGACAAACATTTGTGTTTTTCACAGAAAGTCATTGTGTTTGCAGACGACGTTCAGCTGTTCACTAACGATAAACCAGTCGATGTAATGTTCAATGTGTTAAATAACTGCTGATCGATTGACTGATTGACTGATCGTTTGATTGATTGATTGACAGCTCTCCGATGCAGAGTGGGACGACATGTTGGACGGCTTCGACGAGCGCAGTTACCTGAACGCTCGGCGCTGGAAACCCGGAGACGACCCGTACACTCTGTACGCCTTCAACCAGAGGGAGAGCGAACGAATACCGAGCAACCGAGCGCTGAGAGACACCAGACACTACAGGTACACACACACACACACACACACACACACACACACACACACACACACACACACACACACACACACACACACACACACACACACACACACACACGCACACACACACACACACACACAGGATTAATCCCCTCATTCAGATTAGAGAACAGAGCACATTTTCATAAAGGACTAAAATCACAATCCTTCTTTCTGCCAAGAAATTAAATTAAACCGAAATAGAAAAATCCTCTTAGCGCAAAGATAAGGACGACGTCGCTGTGACGAGCTCTGACATCGTGAAGACGATAAAAACGCTCTTTACGTGAAGACGAGAGAGGAAGATCACACACACACTCACACACTCACTGATCTCTTTCAGAGTTATTTCTGATCGTTTCATAAAAACAGTCAAAATCCCAGACTGTTGTGATCAATGATTTCACACGTGTTTCTGTTTGATCTTATTGATCTGGTTTTATGACGTCATCGACCTTTAAAGTGTGTTTTTTATTCATCTATTTAATTACTTTGTTGAATATTCGTGCCTCAGGAATCTGCTTTTGTTTTTGTTTTGTTTTTAAAAACAGAAATCAGACAGAAATCCTGTCTTTAATTCATCCTGTCATAATATGATATATAATATGTGACAGGATGACCACTAGAGGGCCTATGTAGGTGTTCACGTGATGACCACTAGAGGGCCTACGTTGGTGTTCACGTGATGATCACTAGAGGGCCTACGTAGGTGTTCACGTGATGACCACTAGAGGGCCTACGTAGGTGTTCACGTGATGATCACTAGAGGGCCTACGTAGGTGTTCACGTGATGACCACTAGAGGGCCTACGTAGGTGTTCACGTGATGACCACTAGAGGGCCTACATAGGTGTTCATGTGATGACCACTAGAGGGCCTATGTAGGTATTCACGTGATGACCACTAGAGGACCTATGTAGGTGTTCATGTGATGACCACTAGAGGGCCTACGTAGGTGTTCACGTGATGACCACTAGAGGGCCTACATAGGTGTTCACGTGATGACCACTAGAGGGCCTATGTAGGTATTCACGTGATGACCACTAGAGGACCTATGTAGGTGTTCACGTGATGACCACTAGAGGGCCTACATAGGTGTTCACGTGATGACCACTAGAGGGCCTATGTAGGTATTCACGTGATGACCACTAGAGGACCTATGTAGGTGTTCATGTGATGACCACTAGAGGGCCTACGTAGGTGTTCACGTGATGACCACTAGAGGGCCTACATAGGTGTTCACGTGATGACCACTAGAGGGCCTATGTAGGTATTCACGTGATGACCACTAGAGGACCTATGTAGGTGTTCATGTGATGACCACTAGAGGGCCTACATAGGTGTTCAACTAGAGGGCCAACGTAGGTGGTCACATGATGACCACTAGAGGGCTCCTTCCAGGTAGTTGCTCGGTCCAGGTAGTTGCTCTTTCCAGGTAGTAGGTTCTTCCAGGTAGTAGGTTCTTCCAGGTAGTAGGTCCTTCCAGGTAGTTGCTCTTTCCAGGTAGTAGGTTCTTCCAGGTAGTAGGTCCTTCCAGGTAGTTGCTCTTTCCAGGTAGTAGGTTCTTCCAGGTAGTTGCTCTTTCCAGGTAGTAGGTTCTTCCAGGTAGTCGCTCCTTCCAGGTTGTAGGTCCTTCCAAGTTGTAGGTCCTTCCAAGTAGTCGCTCCTTCCAGGTAGTAGGTCCTTCCAGGTGGTTGCTCCTTCCAGGTAGTTGCTCTTTCCAGGTAGTAGGTTCTTCCAGGTAGTAGGTCCTTCCAGGTAGTTGCTCTTTCCAGGTAGTAGGTTCTTCCAGGTAGTTGCTCTTTCCAGGTAGTAGGTTCTTCCAGGTAGTCGCTCCTTCCAGGTTGTAGGTCCTTCCAAGTTGTAGGTCCTTCCAAGTAGTCGCTCCTTCCAGGTAGTAGGTCCTTCCAGGTGGTTGCTCCTTCCAGGTAGTCGCTCCTTCCAGGTTGTAGGTCCTTCCAGGTTGTAGGTCCTTCCAAGTAGTCGCTCCTTCCAGGTAGTCGCTCCTTCCAGGTTGTAGGTCCTTCCAGGTTGTAGGTCCTTCCAAGTAGTCGCTCCTTCCAGGTAGTCGCTCCTTCCAGGTAGTCGCTCCTTTCAGGTAGTCACTCCTTCCAGGTAGTCACTCCTTCCAGGTAGTCACTCCTTTCAGGTAGTCACTCCTTCCAGGTAGTAGGTCCTTCCAGGTAGTTGTTCCTTCCAGGTAGTTGCAAATGCCAAACCCTTAGTTAAAAAATCCACACATGCTGGCTCCACCTTCGCCTGGCGATCCTTGAATTAGCAGAATTAGCACTTTCCACTCTTCACATACCGTGCCTATCGCATATATCACGCCGCTCGCCTCGTGGCCGACGCAAACCTAGCATCTGTGCGTTGACTTACATAAAGGTGTTAGACTTAACAGTCATCATGAAGTAGTTGTGGATGATGATGACGATGATGATGATGGAGGAGTGGGTGACACAGCTCCCACCTCTTCCTGTAGGAAGCTAAAAACCTGTTAGCATGTGTAGCACTCGCTCGTCATTCTGTGTGTGTGTGTGTGTGTGTGTGTTCAGATGTTTTTTGAGGATCATCATCCAGCAGACGACGAGGATGATGATGATGATGATGATGATGATGTCGCTCCATCAGTGTGTGTTTGCTAACGTCCATATGTGTCGCGCTAGCGCATGTCGATCGACGGCGTCATCATCTGCTACGTTTCCGGAGGAGTGAAAAAGTATCTGTGGAGGCAACATAAGGCGGATGACAAGTGTGTGTGTGTGTGTCTGTGTGTGTGTGTGTGTGTGTGTGTGTGTGTGTGTGTGTGTGTCAGAGAAAGTGAGAAGTGTGTGTTTCAAGTTAATCTGTTAGCAGTGAGGTAGGGGGCTGATAGCACTCATTTATCTTGGACAGGAAGTGTGTGTGTGTGTGTGTGTGTGTGTGTGTGTGTGTGTGTGTGTGTGTGTGTGTGTGTGTGTGTGTGTGTGTGTGTGTGTGTGTGTGTGATCTCTGGAGTGTTTGTCAGGAACAGCGATAGCACAGAAACCAAAGCTACATCCCGACGGTGATGAAGTAATCGTCAAAGAACCGACGCGAGGAAACGTTATCTTCTACTTCTGCTCCTTCATGTTCCTCTGATTGTTCTTCAGAACCTTCAGGAACCTTCTCCATGTCCTTTATCTCCAAACCCTGAGCTCATCCTGCTCAATTACACACTGAACATCTCAGCATCTTCTTGCATCTTCTGAACCTGAAGGTTTTCTTCAGGTTCTCCAACACCTGCAGATTAGGTTCAGGTTCTAAAGATGTTCCTGGAGCATCGTTGCAAATGTCACCTGTTCACTGTCACAGAGGAACTGGTGCTTTGTGGGTAATGTAGTGCACATTAAAAGCCCTGAAGCTGCTGCATGATAAGATCAGGATTAGAGCTGAAGACTCTGAGTCTCTGAGGACTGAAGATGAACCTTCATCATCACACGCTCACGTCTCTGTGCAACAAATATTCACTTCTAAAGACACATTTAAAGGTTCACTGTGTAGAAATGACAGTAACAGAACACAGTGGCTCAGTGGTTAAGCTCAGTCTTTCAACTGGAAGGTTGTGGGTTCAATTCCTGGCTCTGCTCGTCTACATGTGTGTCCTCGAGCAAAAACACTTAACCCCATGTTGTAGGGTGTGAATGAGTGAGTTAATGTTAGTGAGTGAGTGAGTGAGTGAGTGTAAATGAGTGAGTTAATGTTAGTGAGTGAGTGAGTGAGTGAGTGTAAATGAGTGAGTTAATGTTAGTGAGTGAGTGAGTGAGTGTAAATGAGTGAGTTAATGTTAGTGAGTGAGTGAGTGAGTGAGTGTAAATGAGTGAGTGAGTGTAAATGAGTGAGTGAGTGAGTGAGTGAGTGTAAATGAGTGAGTTAGTTAGTGAGTGTGTGAGTGAGTGTAAATGAGTGAGTGAGTGAGTGACTGTAAATGAGTGAGTGAGTGTAAATGAGTGAGTGTGTGAGTGAGTTAGTTAGTGAGTGTAAATGAGTGAGTTAGTTAGTGAGTGTGTGAGTGAGTGTAAATGAGTGAGTGTGTGAGTGAGTGAGTGTAAATGAGTGAGTGTGTGAGTGAGTAAGTGAGTGTAAATGAGTGAGTTAATGTTAGTGAGTGAGTGAGTGTAAATGAGTGAGTGAGTGTAAATGAGTGAGTGTGTGAGTGAGTTAGTTAGTGAGTGTAAATGAGTGTTAGTTAGTGAGTGTGTGAGTGAGTGTAAATGAGTGAGTGTGTGAGTGAGTGAGTGTAAATGAGTGAGTTAATGTTAGTGAGTGAGTGAGTGAGTGAGTGTAAATGAGTGAGTGAGTGTAAATGAGTGAGTGTGTGAGTGAGTTAGTTAGTGAGTGTAAATGAGTGAGTTAGTTTGTGAGTGTGTGAGTGAGTGTAAATGAGTGAATGAGTGAGTGAGTTAGTGAGTGTAAATAAGTGAGTTAATGTTAGTGAGTGAGTGAGTGAGTGTAAATGAGTGAGTCAGTGTAAATGAGTGAGTGTGTGAGTGAGTTAGTGAGTGTAAATGAGTGAGTTAATGTTAGTGAGTGAGTGAGTGAGTGAGTGTAAATGAGTGAGTGAGTGTAAATGAGTGAGTGTGTGAGTGAGTTAGTTAGTGAGTGTAAATGAGTGAGTTAGTTAGTGAGTGTGTGAGTAAGTGTAAATGAGTGAGTGTGTGAGTGAGTTAGTTAGTGAGTGTAAATGAGTGAGTTAGTTTGTGAGTGTGTGAGTGAGTGTAAATGAGTGAGTGTGTGAGTGAGTGTAAATGAGTGAATGAGTGAATGAATGAGTGAGTGAGTGTAAATGAGTGAGTTGTCTTTAAACTGGAAGGTTGTGGGTCCAAATCCTGAGTAAAAGTACAAAGTCGCGAGAAACATAAATAACAAAGTAAAGTGAATGTTGTACTGTAGTACAGTAACAAAGTACAAATACTTTGTTACTGTACTACAGTATTTGTACTACACTGATGGACTCTGTGTGAGGAGGTGAAGATGGAGGAGGAGAAGCCATGAGCTGTTGAAAGGAAAGATAATTACCACATGCAGAGTGTGTGTGTGTGTGTGTGTGTGTGTGTGTGTATGTGTGTGTGTGTGTGTGTGTGTGTGTGTGTGTGTGTGTGTGTGTGTGTTTGTGTGTGTGTTGTGCCATTATCACAGTGAATAATAGCCCCTCCCCTTTCCTCTTCTCCTCTTCTCTCCTTCTCCTCTTCTCCTCTTCTCCTCTTCTCTCCTTCTCCTCTTCTCCTCTTCTCCTCTTCTCTCCTTCTCTCCTCTTCTCTCCTCTTCTCTCCTTCTCCTCTTCTCCTCTTCTCCTCTTCTCCTCTTCTCCTCTTCTCCTCTTCTCTCCTTCTCCTCTTCTCCTCTTCTCCTCTTCTCTCCTTCTCTCCTCTTCTCTCCTCTTCTCTCCTTCTCCTCTTCTCCTCTTCTCTCCTTCTCCTCTTCTCCTCTTCTCCTCTTCTCTCCTTCTCCTCTTCTCCTCTTCTCCTCTTCTCCTCTTCTCTCCTTCTCTCCTCTTCTCTCCTCTTCTCTCCTTCTCCTCTTCTCCTCTTCTCCTCTTCTCTCCTTCTCCTCTTCTCCTCTTCTCCTCTTCTCCTCTTCTCTCCTTCTCCTCTTCTCCTCTTCTCCTCTTCTCCTCTTCTCTCCTTCTCCTCTTCTCCTCTTCTCCTCTTCTCTCCTTCTCTCCTCTTCTCTCCTCTTCTCTCCTTCTCCTCTTCTCCTCTTCTCCTCTTCTCCCCTTCTCTCCTCTTCTCTCCTCTTCTCCTCTTCTCCCTTCTCTCCTCTTCTCTCCTTCTCCTCTTCTCCTCTTCTCCTCTTCTCCTCTTCTCCCCTTCTCTCCTCTTCTCTCCTTCTCCTCTTCTCCTCTTCTCCTCTTCTCTCCTTCTCTCCTCTTCTCTCCTCTTCTCTCCTCTTCTCCTCTTCTCTCCTTCTCTCCTCTTCTCTCCTCTTCTCTCCTCTTCTCCTCTTCTCTCCTTCTCTCCTCTTCTCTCCTCTTCTCTCCTCTTCTCTCCTTCTCTCCTCTTCTCTCCTCTTCTCTCCTCTTCTCCTCTTCTCTCTCTCCTCTCTCCTCTTCTCTCCTCTTCTCTCCTCTTCTCTCTCCTTCTCTCCTCTTCTCTCTCCTTCTCTCCTCTTCTCTCTCCTTCTCTCCTCTTCTCTCCTCTTCTCTCCTTCTCCTCTTCTCCTCTTCTCCTCTTCTCCTCTTCTCTCCTTCTCTCCTCTTCTCTCCTCTTCTCTCCTCTTCTCTCCTCTTCTCTCTCCTTCTCTCCTCTTCTCTCTCCTTCTCTCCTCTTCTCTCTCCTTCTCTCCTTCTCTCCTCTTCTCTCTCCTTCTCTCTCCTTCTCTCCTCTTCTCTCCTCTTCTCTCCTTCTCCTCTTCTCCTCTTCTCCTCTTCTCCTCTTCTCTCCTTCTCTCCTCTTCTCTCCTCTTCTCTCCTCTTCTCCTCTTCTCTCCTTCTCTCCTCTTCTCTCCTCTTCTCTCCTTCTCTCCTCTTCTCTCCTTCTCTCCTTCTCTCCTCTTCTCTCCTTCTCTCCTCTTCTCTCCTCTTCTCTCCTCTTCTCTCCTCTTCTCTCCTCTTCTCTCCTTCTCTCCTCTTCTCTCTCCTTCTCTCCTCTTCTCTCTCCTTCTCTCCTCTTCTCTCCTCTTCTCTCCTTCTCCTCTTCTCCTCTTCTCTCCTTCTCTCCTCTTCTCTCCTCTTCTCTCCTCTTCTCTCCTCTTCTCTCTCCTTCTCTCCTTCTCTCCTCTTCTCTCCTCTTCTCCCCTTCTCTCCTCTTCTCTCCTTCTCTCCTTCTCCTCTTCTCCTCTTCTCTCCTTCTCTCCTCTTCTCTCCTCTTCTCTCCTCTTCTCTCCTCTTCTCTCCTCTTCTCTCTCCTTCTCTCCTTCTCTCCTCTTCTCTCTCCTTCTCTCCTCTTCTCTCTCCTTCTCTCCTCTTCTCTCCTCTTCTCTCCTTCTCCTCTTCTCCTCTTCTCTCCTTCTCTCCTCTTCTCTCCTCTTCTCTCCTCTTCTCTCCTCTTCTCTCTCCTTCTCTCCTCTTCTCTCTCCTTCTCTCCTCTTCTCTCTCCTTCTCTCCTTCTCTCCTCTTCTCTCTCCTTCTCTCCTCTTCTCTCTCCTTCTCTCCTCTTCTCTCCTCTTCTCTCCTTCTCCTCTTCTCCTCTTCTCTCCTTCTCTCCTCTTCTCTCCTCTTCTCTCCTCTTCTCTCTCCTTCTCTCCTCTTCTCTCTCCTTCTCTCCTCTTCTCTCTCCTTCTCTCCTTCTCTCCTCTTCTCTCTCCTTCTCTCCTCTTCTCTCTCCTTCTCTCCTTCTCTCCTCTTCTCTCCTCTTCTCCCCTTCTCTCCTCTTCTCTCCTTCTCTCCTTCTCCTCTTCTCCTCTTCTCTCCTTCTCTCCTCTTCTCTCCTCTTCTCTCCTCTTCTCTCCTCTTCTCTCCTCTTCTCTCTCCTTCTCTCCTTCTCTCCTCTTCTCTCTCCTTCTCTCCTCTTCTCTCTCCTTCTCTCCTCTTCTCTCCTCTTCTCTCCTTCTCCTCTTCTCCTCTTCTCTCCTTCTCTCCTCTTCTCTCCTCTTCTCTCCTCTTCTCTCCTCTTCTCTCTCCTTCTCTCCTCTTCTCTCTCCTTCTCTCCTCTTCTCTCTCCTTCTCTCCTTCTCTCCTCTTCTCTCTCCTTCTCTCCTCTTCTCTCTCCTTCTCTCCTCTTCTCTCCTCTTCTCTCCTTCTCCTCTTCTCCTCTTCTCTCCTTCTCTCCTCTTCTCTCCTTTTCTCTCCTCTTCTCTCCTCTTCTCTCCTCTTCTCTCCTCTTCTCTCCTCTTCTCTCTCCTTCTCTCCTCTTCTCTCCTCTTCTCTCCTCTTCTCTCCTCTTCTCTCCTCTTCTCTCCTTCTCTCCTCTTCTCTCCTCTTCTCTCCTCTTCTCTCCTTCTCCTCTTCTCCTCTTCTCCTCTTCTCCTCTTCTCTCCTCTTCTCTCCTTTTCTCTCCTCTTCTCTCCTCTTCTCTCCTCTTCTCTCCTCTTCTCTCTCCTTCTCTCCTCTTCTCTCCTCTTCTCTCCTCTTCTCTCCTCTTCTCTCCTTCTCTCCTTCTCTCCTCTTCTCTCCTCTTCTCTCCTCTTCTCTCCTCTTCTCTCCTCTTCTCTCCTCTTCTCTCTCCTTCTCTCCTCTTCTCTCCTCTTCTCTCCTCTTCTCTCCTCTCTCCTCTTCTCTCCTTCTCTCCTTCTCTCCTCTTCTCTCCTCTTCTCTCCTCTTCTCTCCTCTTCTCTCCTCTTCTCTCCTTCTCTCCTCTTCTCTCTCCTTCTCTCCTCTTCTCTCTCCTTCTCTCCTCTTCTCTCCTCTTCTCTCCTTCTCCTCTTCTCCTCTTCTCCTCTTCTCCTCTTCTCTCCTTCTCTCCTCTTCTCTCCTCTTCTCTCCTCTTCTCTCCTCTTCTCTCTCCTTCTCTCCTCTTCTCTCTCCTTCTCTCCTCTTCTCTCTCCTTCTCTCCTTCTCTCCTCTTCTCTCTCCTTCTCTCCTCTTCTCTCTCCTTCTCTCCTCTTCTCTCCTCTTCTCTCCTTCTCCTCTTCTCCTCTTCTCCTCTTCTCTCCTTCTCTCCTCTTCTCTCCTCTTCTCTCCTTCTCCTCTTCTCCTCTTCTCCTCTTCTCCTCTTCTCTCCTTCTCTCCTCTTCTCTCTCCTTCTCTCCTCTTCTCTCTCCTTCTCTCCTCTTCTCTCTCCTTCTCTCCTTCTCTCCTCTTCTCTCTCCTTCTCTCCTCTTCTCTCCTCTTCTCTCCATCTCCTCTTCTCCTCTTCTCCTCTTCTCTCTCTTCTCTCCTTCTCTCCTCTTCTCTCCTCTTCTCTCCTCTTCTCTCCTCTTCTCTCCTTCTCTCCTCTTCTCTCCTCTTCTCTCCTCTTCTCTTCTCTTCTCTCCTCTTCTCTCCTCTTCTCTCCTCTTCTCTCCTTCTCTCCTCTTCTCTCCTCTTCTCTCCTCTTCTCTCCTCTCTTCTCTCCTTCTCTCCTCTTCTCTCCTCTTCTCTCCTCTTCTCTCCTTCTCTCCTCTTCTCTCCTCTTCTCTCCTCTTCTCTCCTCTTCTCTCCTCTTCTCTCCTTCTCTCCTTCTCTCCTCTTCTCTCCTTCTCTCCTCTTCTCTCCTCTTCTCTCCTCTTCTCTCCTTCTCTCCTCTTCTCTCTCCTTCTCTCCTCTTCTCTCTCCTTCTCTCCTCTTCTCTCTCCTTCTCTCCTTCTCTCCTCTTCTCTCTCCTTCTCTCCTCTTCTCTCCTCTTCTCTCCTTCTCCTCTTCTCCTCTTCTCCTCTTCTCCTCTTCTCTCCTTCTCTCCTCTTCTCTCTCCTTCTCTCCTTCTCTCCTCTTCTCTCCTCTTCTCTCCTCTTCTCTCCTTCTCTCCTCTTCTCTCTCCTTCTCTCCTCTTCTCTCTCCTTCTCTCCTCTTCTCTCTCCTTCTCTCCTTCTCTCCTCTTCTCTCTCCTTCTCTCCTCTTCTCTCCTCTTCTCTCCTTCTCCTCTTCTCCTCTTCTCCTCTTCTCCTCTTCTCTCCTTCTCTCCTCTTCTCTCTCCTTCTCTCCTTCTCTCCTCTTCTCTCCTCTTCTCTCCTCTTCTCTCCTCTTCTCTCCTTCTCTCCTCTTCTCTCCTCTTCTCTCCTCTTCTCTTCTCTTCTCTCCTCTTCTCTCCTCTTCTCTCCTCTTCTCTCCTCTTCTCTCCTCTTCTCTCCTTCTCTCCTCTTCTCTCCTCTTCTCTCCTCTTCTCTCCTTCTCTCCTCTTCTCTCCTCTTCTCTCCTCTTCTCTCCTCTTCTCTCCTCTTCTCTCCTTCTCTCCTTCTCTCCTCTTCTCTCCTTCTCTCCTCTTCTCTCCTCTTCTCTCCTCTTCTCTCCTTCTCTCCTCTTCTCTCTCCTTCTCTCCTTCTCTCCTCTTCTCCTCTTCTCTCCTTCTCTCCTCTTCTCTCTCCTTCTCTCCTTCTCTCCTCTTCTCTCCTCTTCTCTCCTCTTCTCTCCTCTTCTCTCCTTCTCTCCTCTTCTCTCCTCTTCTCTCCTCTTCTCTCCTCTTCTCTCCTTCTCTCCTTCTCCTCTTCTCCTCTTCTCCTCTTCTCCTCTTCTCTCCTTCTCTCCTCTTCTCTCTCCTTCTCTCCTTCTCTCCTCTTCTCTCCTCTTCTCTCCTCTTCTCTCCTCTTCTCTCCTTCTCTCCTCTTCTCTCCTCTTCTCTCCTCTTCTCTTCTCTTCTCTCCTCTTCTCTCCTCTTCTCTCCTCTTCTCTCCTCTTCTCTCCTTCTCTCCTTCTCTCCTCTTCTCTCCTTCTCTCCTCTTCTCTCCTCTTCTCTCCTCTTCTCTCCTCTTCTCTCCTCTTCTCTCCTTCTCTCCTTCTCTCCTCTTCTCTCCTTCTCTCCTCTTCTCTCCTCTTCTCTCCTTCTCTCCTCTTCTCTCCTCTTCTCTCCTCTTCTCTCCTTCTCTCCTCTTCTCTCCTCTTCTCTCCTCTTCTCTCCTCTTCTCTCCTTCTCTCCTTCTCTCCTCTTCTCTCTCCTTCTCTCCTCTTCTCTCTCCTTCTCTCCTCTTCTCTCCTCTTCTCTCCTTCTCCTCTTCTCCTCTTCTCCTCTTCTCCTCTTCTCTCCTTCTCTCCTCTTCTCTCTCCTTCTCTCCTTCTCTCCTCTTCTCTCCTCTTCTCTCCTCTTCTCTCCTTCTCTCCTCTTCTCTCCTCTTCTCTCCTCTTCTCTTCTCTTCTCTCCTCTTCTCTC
Source organism: Microchirus variegatus (assembly GCF_963457635.1). Classification (NCBI taxonomy): domain Eukaryota; kingdom Metazoa; phylum Chordata; class Actinopteri; order Pleuronectiformes; family Soleidae; genus Microchirus; species Microchirus variegatus. The sequence goes on from NC_139813.1 coordinate 26,705,349, forward strand.
CTCTTCTCTCCTCTTCTCTCCTCTTCTCTCCTTCTCTCCTCTTCTCTCCTCTTCTCTCCTCTTCTCTCCTCTTCTCTCCTTCTCTCCTCTTCTCTCCTCTTCTCTCCTCTTCTCTCCTTCTCTCCTCTTCTCTCCTCTTCTCTCCTCTTCTCTCCTCCTCCGTCTGCTCGTTGACAAACAGACAGAATATAATCCTGTAAACAGATGTTTCTCCACAGGGATTAGATCCAAACACAGACACAATGGATTCTTACGGGGAAACCGTGTCCTACACTTCCTCCTCCTCCTCCTCCTCCTCTCCTCCTCCTCCTCCTCCTCCTCCTCCTCCTCCTCCTCCTCCACCGCCTCGTCGTCATGGCGACCAGACGTGTAAACGTCTGCTGTAACGTAAGCCGACGACGGAACAGTGAGGAGACAGTGTTTCAACAGCAGGATTATTAATCTGTTTAATCCAGGAAAAACTGATCGATGTTTCCCAGAAATCTGGAAACGAAGACGTTCTCAAATTTCCACAAAGACCAAAAGAATCAGGTTTAAAAATATTCATATTTAAGAAGAAGAAGAAAATCACAGAAACATGAGATTAATCAGATTATTTGACATTTAAATCACATTTGCGAGAACTTCTTCTCTGTAGAAACCTGATTATTGTCATATGATATCTGAAAAAATACGTCTTTATCTTTCACTGTTAGACAGACTTTAACAACAGGAAAGTGAAGTTTGTAAACCACTCACTCTCCCACACCAAAGCCCATAGAGAAAACCAGTGATTTTAGCTCACAGTGACACAGGAGCTGCTGGTCTTCTGCTGCCTCGTGTGGTCACTTTGTGTCACTGAAGTTAAGTCGAAATGAAATATTTCAAAAGCCGAATTCATTAAAATCAGACGTTGTAAGTGAGTGATGGAGCAGCAGTGGATCAACAACTCTCCGTTTCTCTATGGGCTTTGGTGTGGGAGAGTGAGCCAGTTTAAAAAAGCGTGATCATTCTTTAAACAAATGCAAAAATAAATATAACCGTGAGTAAACAAAAGCAGAACCCGCTTTGATCCTCAAACATAAAGACAAAGGTTTATTTAGTTATTTGTTTATTTATGTAAATACATGTAGACGATCAGCCTTTGTGCTTTTATTCTGAAAACGTTCCATGTGGAGCTCGTGAAAAACACTGTGACAGCGAAAGTGTGTGGAATTATTATCCTGTCACACACACGCACGCACACACACGCACACACTCACACACACACTGCGTTGTTGTTGTCTCGGCGCCAAAATGGAGGCGTAACCATCGGCGACCAGAGGCCGAGTTCAGCTCCACTGAGCCGCTAATTATTATATTGTGTTGTGAAGCAGAGGTTTGTGATGACGTGTGTGTGTGTGTCTGTGTGTGTGTGCGTGTGTGTGTGTGTGTGTGTGTGTCCTTTCACACTCAAACACTGACTCATGTTTTTCTTCTTCCCTGAATCACAAACTCGCAGCTAAACATTAATCAGTTTATTAGCTTCGCTTCTTCCCACGCTGACACGTCCTCGTCTTCGTCATCGTCTTCGTCTCAGTCGTCTGAAACACACACACACACACACACACACACAAAGAAACAACTGTGTGTGTGTGTGTGTGTTATTGTAAACAGTGATGTTGATGTTCTGATAATCTGAAGCTGAGCTGCAGATTAAAGACTCGCAAAGGAACCTTTAATTTGCGTCAAACAGCGTCTAGACTTTATCTTGTTGTTTTTCTCTCACATGTGAAGTTGTTGTAGTTCCAAAATCTACTTTTAGTTAAATTATATGTAGATTTTGGAACTGTTGCAAAATCTACAAATTCCAAAACCTACTTAAAATTCCAAAATCTACTTAAACTTCCAAAATCTACTTATGATTCCAAAATCTACTTAAACTTCCAAAATCTACCTATGATTCCAAAAATCTACTTAAAAATTCCAAAAATCTACTTAAACTTCCAAAATCTACTTAAACTTCCAAAATCTACTTAAACTTCCAAAAACTTCTTTAAATTCCAAAATCTACTTAAAATTCCAAAATCTACTTAAACTTCCAAAATCTACTTATGATTCCAAAATCTACTTAAACTTCCAAAATCTACCTATGATTCCAAAAATCTACTTAAAAATTCCAAAAATCTACTTAAACTTCCAAAATCTACTTAAACTTCCAAAAACTTCTTTAAATTCCAAAATCTACTTAAACTTCCAAAATCTACTTAAAATTCCAAAATCTACTTAAACTTCCAAAAATCTACTTAAAAATTCCAAAATCTACTTAAACTTCCAAAATCTACTTAAAATTCCAAAATCTACTTAAACTTCCAAAATCTACTTAAAATTCCAAAATCTACTTAAACTTCCAAAAATCTACTTAAAAATTCCAAAATCTACTTAAACTTCCAAAATATACTTAAACCTCCAAAATCTATTCATAATTCCAAAAATCTACTTAAAATTCTGAAATCTACTAATTGTTCTTTTATTGATCGTCAGTTTAAAGGACAGAATAAATATTGATGAATTTCGTGCGATTGTCGTCGACGATGAACCGGATCAATAAAGTTGTGTTGATTTGAATCAGAGACAAAGTTAAAGAGACTCTTTGTTTCTGCTCGTGTGGACTTTGAGCAGCAGGTTTAGAGCTGATGATCCTGACGACAGCTGGATGTGACTTCACACTGACACTCTGCACACACACACACACACACACACACACACACACACACACACACACACACACACACACACACACACACACACACACTGAAACCAACACAACGCACAAAAGCAGCATCAGCCTCCCCTGCTGAGCTGCAGAGAACTACAAGTAAAACACTGCAGTAAAGACACACACGCACACGCACACACACACACACACACACACACACACACACACACACACACACACACACACACACACACACACACACACACACACACACACACACACACACACACAGCATGCAGAGTTCACTAATAACAACTTTCAGCTGAAGAAGCACAAGAGAAAACGCAGGAGCCGACAAATTAAAACACAACGTAAAGGCTGTGTGTGTGTGTGTGTGTGCGTGTGTGTGTGTGTGTGTGTGCGTGCGTGCGTGCGTGTAACACAGTTATTGTGATTGAATAAATAAATAAAGGCTTTAACGATGTGATAAACACAATCAGATGAATAATTCACAAATGAGCGCGTGAGCGAGGAGGTAAACAAACACAGGTGTCGCAGCGCGGAGACGACAGCGGCGTCGCTAACCACTTAAAGCTGCGCTACGTTAAACCTCTCTTCCTGCTCCTGGTTTTGAGACCTGACCCGAGGGAGCGTTTGTGGGTATGCAGCAGCAGAGCGGGGGGTCGGGCGGAGACGAGAAGTGTTCATCCCGTTCCGTGGACTCCCTCTACGACCTCGATGGCGCAGTCCACTTCCTGTGTGCGGCGAGGTCGTGTCACCGGGCGACACGGAGGTCTGAGGCCGCGTTCCTTTGGAAACGTCGCTGCGTTTCCTGTTTAGAAGCTGGAAACGGTGGAAATGAGATATACTGAAATATTCTACTCTTCTTAAGTAAAAGTATTATTTTAAGTACTATTTAGATCAGATTTTACTCACGCAGAAGTAAAAGTACTGCTTTAAAAATGTACTCGATGTACTCTTTGGACTAAAGTTGAGAGAATGAGAAGAAGTTAGCTTCTCTCAAATGTATCTGCCATCGATTGATGCCTTAAGCACATTATTATACAGCACACACACACTGCTACACACACTGCTACACACACTGCTACACACATACACACACACACACTGTAACCGCTCGAGAATCTCCGCCTGAATTTGTTTCCTCCTTCTGGCTTTTGTCGCTGAACAAACAGCAATATGTTCCAGCTCAGCATGAGCACACACACACACACACACACACACACACACACACACACACACACACACACACACACACACACACACACACACACACACACACACACACACGCGCCGTTTTGGCGTCGTAAGCAGGATTAAATTACCCGTTAATTTCCCAACTTTTTGTGCCGCGTTACCAACATGTATTTGTCGCACTTGCTTCATTTTCCTGAGGCTCCGACTGCTGCTGCTGCTTATTATTGTTGTTGTTGTTGTTGTCATAATCTCCTGTTGTGTTTGAGAGTAAGAGTTCAGCCTTAATCTAATCTGAAATCATTCCGTCCACTTCAGTCTGATCAGTTCACCGTTGAGTCGAGAAGTCAGTGTCTCGTACCAAATTTGACAGAATTCCACGGCGCGGCGACCTTGACCTTTAAGAACCGACATCTAATCAGTTTTCCCACAAGTCCAAGTGAACATTTGCTGCAAATTTGAAGACGTTAGGTCAAGACGTGTCAGAAAGTTCTGTGTTTGAAGACCAACATCTCGTCGGTTCACCTCGAGTCCAAGTCAACGTTTGTACCAAATTTGACTTGAATCCTTGGAGAGTTGCTGAGATGACGTGGTCTCACTCCAACCGACTCAAGGACAAGCTGATTTCAGATCTTGGCGATTAAAGATCAAGGTCTCCACGTTCTAGATCTAAGTTTGTTCCAAAGATGAACTTGAAGTAGGTTTTGGAACTATAAGTAGAATTTTTTTTAACCGATCTACAGTTGGACAGTTGTTGGCTTTGTTTCTTCTTGGACCCTCATGAATTTTCCAGGGATGACACTCTCTGACCAATCGGTGGCCGACAGTCCGTTAACGTCACATTTTAGAATCGGCTCAGCTCGTGTGGAACCTCGTCAGAGCAGGAACTCAAAAAACAACACCAGGTACCAGGTTCTATCTATGGAGCTGCGTGGCGGTGGAAAAGCAGACGTTAAATCACGGACTCGCAGCAGGCGTTTGGATTTGTTTCGTTTTCCCTCTCAGTTTGTTTCCGCGTCCACAGAGCGATGTTTGTGATCTGGTCTCACAAACTAAGATTTCCCGTAGTGGAAATAATAAAGAACCACAGCAGAGTCCTGCTGGAACCAGGTTTTGGTCCACTTTTCCTTTTACTTGTAAAAGTACCTGCGTCTCGCCGTCCCGGTCTCTGTCGGTAAATAAACCCTGACCCAGTTTGCCAGAGACGTTTCCCGCCAGTTCTCGTCCTCCGTCTGCCAAACTGTCCTGACCCGTCCGACGTCCACTGATCGTCGGCCAGCTCTCAGAGACGTTTGCAGTCCGAGCTCCTGCCAACGCTTTCAGTCCCTGCTGCACTTGGCGCCGGTTTACTTTCAGGTTCAGTCCATTCAGGTCAAAAAAAGACGAGACAATCTGTGTGGACGAGACAACATTATCGGTTCAATGTGGGTCAGAGTAAAGACAACTGCAATTTGTTGCTTTAGGAACCCAAATTCGTTTACACCATCACTAAGTGTCTCTGTACCTGTCTTTGTCTTTGTCCCGGTCCTTTTCCTTGTCCCCACACCTGTACCTGTACCTCATCGTCGTCCCCCATTCTTGTTCCTGTCGCTGTCCTCTTTCCCGTCCAATGTCCTTGTTCCTTTTCTTGTCCCTGTCCTTGCTCCCATCCCTGCCCTTGTCTTCTTGTCCCTGTTTGATTCCTTTACCACCCTTGTTCTCGTGCATGTCCTTGTCCCCTTCCCTGTTTTTGTCCCCATCTATGCACTTGTCCCTGTCCTCCTTCCTGTACCTGGTCTTTTTGCTGCACTCTGTCCTTGTTCCACTGCTTGTACTTGTTCCTTTACCCATTTCTATCTTTGTCCCTGCACTTGTCTCAGCACCTGTCCCCATCGTCCTGATCCTGTACCTATTTTCTGTCCATGTCCTTGTCCCCATCTCTGCTTTTGTCCCTGTCCTCTTTCCCGTACCCATTCTCTTTTCCTGAACTTATACCCCTTTCTGTCCTTGTTCCAGTACTTGTCCTTTTCTGTCTTTGTCCTTTGTCCCTGCACTTGTCTCACCACCTGTCCCCATTGTCCTGATCCTGTACCTATTTTCTGTCCATGTCCATGTCCCGACTTCTTCCTCCTTGTCCTTGTATGTCTTGTACCTCTTCTTCTAACCCATGTCCCTGTCTTTGTCCCTCTGTGTCTTTACCTGCCCGTCCCCCATCCGTCTTCAAACCACTTTATGTAGCGTTAAATTGTTACGATCTTGCTCGATTTAAAGGGACACTGTGTAGTATTTATGGGTTTAAATAACCCAAAATCCACTTTTTTATACATATTATGTGCTCCTGCATTGTCTAGTCGCTGTATAATAGTTTTTGTTTCATTTTCGTAGTGTTTCAAAAAGTCATGTAAAATAACATGACCGCGGTTGCATAGCCACTGTTAGCAGAGAGACGCCATGTTTCTACCGGAGCCTGTAAGGACAAACGCGAGAGAACAAATCAAGCGTCTCTTTACTTGTAGCTGAAGTCCCGCCTCCTCTCTCTCCGCTTCGTCTGCTACGGCCGCGGTAGCTCCGCCCTCTCCCTCGCCTCACGAACCTCATCTGCTGACACGGAGAAAGACGACGAGGACGACATTTGACCGGCTGAGGACACCGTAGCGCTCAGGGAAGGGAGGGGGTGAGCAGAGGAGCAGTTCTTTGTTGTAAATTTCAGCCTCTCCTCTAGATGGCACTATAAACTACTTACTTCACCTTTAAGGCCACATTATACTTCTCTGACTGCGTAACCACGGAGACCCCTCCAGCCTTCAAACTTCTGCGTCGTGGTGACGGATACGCGCTGCAATTTCCCGCCCGATCAGTAGGGGTCGCTGCGCAAGGTTGTTGTGCTTTTGGCTACAGTGAGCAATGGCGTCCGAGAGAGAAAGACTGTTGTTGTTGTTGTTGAAACAGTGGCCGTTTCTCACTTTTCTGTGTCACGGAACGCAGTTTTAAGCTAATTTGAGGCGAGAAATTAGCCATTTAGCCCTTTTGGCTGGAGACAACGCAGAGCACTTTACGCAGGAGTATAAATGGGGTTTTGATGATTCTGCTCGGGATTAAACGTCTCCATTGTAACATTAGCAGCGTCACCTTTGACCCCCGTGACCCCTCCCCCCTCCATATATATATATGCGGGGGGGCGGAGCTTTGACGCACATTCCCAGATACAAGAAATCCTCTAAGGATTTTAGAGGATTGATGTCGGTCGATCGGTGCCTTTTTTCCCGTTCTATGAATTCACGGGTTGTAATTTTTACCGAATTAGCCTGAAAAGAGGACGCGACGAAGGAGGACGAGGAGGAGACAGAAGGAGTAATAAAAGTTTAATGGAGGGAGGAGAGAGCAAGAAAAGAAAGGAGGGAAGAGAGAGAGAGAGAGAGAGAGTTAGAGAGATGGATCAGCCCATCTCCCTGCATGACAGTCTCATCAGACAAATGTGTGTGTGTGTGTGTGTGTGTGTGTGTGTGTGTGTGTGTGTGTGTGTGTGTGTGTGTGTGTGTGTGTGTGAGGGCGAGAGGTAGAAGACGGAGGGAAAGAGGAAATTGTTCTGTCAGGACGTCGGGATGTTGTATCATTATCTCTCTCTCTCTCTCTCTCTCTCTCTCTCTCTCTCTCTCTCTCTCTCTCTCTCTCTCTCTCTCTCTCTCTGTTTCTGGTCTCATCTGCTCGGCTGTCCACTCGTCTAATGGAACAGTCCATGCAAATGTCTCGGGTTAATAGAGCGAGGGACAGTGGGGGGAGGAGGAGGAGGAGGAGGAGGAGGAGGAGGAGGAGGAAGAGACCACACGGGAGTCTCCTCTCAGCAGCTCGTGTTTCATTGTCAATATAAGCTGTTTTTCCTCATAAAAGAACAACAACAACAACAACAACGCTTAAATAAAACAATAAATAAAAACCTGCTGCATGTTAAGAATAACGTCACATCGTCTGCGTAACAAATGACCCAATTATAAAATATTTCTAAACACACTCATTTTTAGCTTCCCACAATAAAGTAAACAAATATTTCAAAAAAATTTGGCAGCTAAACGTGTAGCTAAGTAGCTAAACGTGTCGTGTAAACAAAGAGTAAGAATAACATCACATCGTCTGTGTAGCTAATGACCCTGTTGGTTTTTACGTTGTATAATTTACTGTAATTCCCACTGTAAAGCAAACAAATATTTAAAAAAATTGTTTATTTCATTTATTTGGAACCACATGAACAAGTTTCAGTCGTCGTAATAGTAGACTGTAAACATGCTAATGTTTACCATGAAATAAAACAACAATCATCATTTTTCAGTCACAGCTTTCAGAGTCAACAATTTCAAATAAATAAAAAACCTGCTGCATGTTAAGAATAACGTCACATTGTCTGCGTAACAAATGACCCAATTATCTTTAAATGTTCTATATGCGGCACAAAATATTTCTAAACACACTCATTTGTAGCTAAACGTGTAGCATGTAAACAAAGAGTAAGAATAACGTCACATCGTCTGCGTAACAAATGACCCGGCTGGTTTTCGCATGGTTTAATTGACTTGTTTTGTCCGCGTATAAAGCAGAATATGTCTTAAAAAACCTTTCTTAACACAGTCATTTCTAGTCAGACACATTTTAAAAACTATTCTGCAATGAATTAATAAATAAATAAATAAATAAATAATTAAATAAATAATGAAAATAAGAGAGAGAAAAGATGTTAGTGAAGAGACTGTGTCACGTTCTGCCGGCAGAGAAAAGTGTCTCTCGTCTTAACTCGAGACATGATGTCACAACACAAATATAAACCCAGCACTCGCACACACACACACACACACACACACACACACACACACACACACACACACACACACACACACACACACACATTCTTGTACTTACTGCATACTGAGGACTGGGTTGCTGACAAAGTGAGGACCAGCATTTCCACTTTATAAATCAACATAATTACAAATATCTACTTCATGAATGACATCTACAAAGAACTTCTGGTTGCAGTACCATAAAATGTCTGCAGGTGGAGCCCCAGAGCAGAAAGGGCCGGAAATTTTTTTCCGATTTTTTTTTTCTTAATTTGACCCAAAATTTGAAAAAAAAATTGACCCAACATTTGAAAAAAAAATTGACCCAACATTTGAAAAAAAAATTTGAGCCAAAATTTGAAAAAAAAAAATTGACCCAACATTTGAAAAAAAAATTTGACCCAACATTTGAAAAAAAAAAATTTAAAATTTTTTTTTAAAACAAAATTAAAAAAAAATTTTAAAACAAAATTTAAAAAAATTTTTTTTAAACAAAATTAAAAAAAATTTTTTAAAACAAAATTAAAAATTTTTTTTTTAAAACAAAATTTGAAAAAAAAAATGACCCACAATTTTTGGCCCAAAATTTGACAAAAACGTCCTATGTTGTCCAAAATATGTTTTTTTTTTTTTTTGACAAATTGAGTATAGCATGTTTACGACCTAAGGAAGTGATTTCAATGAAAACAAAGTGAGGACCGGCCAAAATGTCCTCACTCCGTAAAAATGACCTCACTTTGTTGGTTAAAAACCCTCACTGGTCCTCAGTATGCCGCAAGTACAAGAACACACACACACACACACACACACACACACACACACACACACACACACTCTCAGTTTTCAGCAGGTGGTCTGTGTGTCTTTTTTAAAAACCCTTTACATCACTGTCTGATTATTCATGGCACCTTTTTTTGTGTCGTCGTAACGACAAATCATGGACGTGACTCTGGAAGCGTTTCTGTTCTCGCTCGGGAGAAATCACCCAAACTAAAAATATATATCTGTGTGTGTGTGTGTGTGTGTGTGTGTGTGTGTGTGTGTGTGTGTGTGTGTGTGTGTGTGTGTGTGTGTGTGTGTGTGTGCGATAATACATTTCTGACAGTCGTGCACCTTAAAGGAATACGGATGATGTTTATATCACCTGCTGCTGCTGCTGTGAGCTCTGAGTGTGAATGAGACAATATTTCAACAGCAAACTGAAGTTTGTAAAGCGCTCACTCTCCCACACCAAAGTCACTCACTCTCCCACACCAAAGTCCATAGAGAAAACCAGTGATTTTAACATCACAGCAACACAGGAGTTCACAGGAGTTGTTGATCCACTGCTGCCTCCATCACTGAGTTATAATGTCTTATTTTGTCAATTCGGCTTCATTTAGATCGACCTCAGTGACACAAAGTGACCACAGGAGGCAGCAGAGGACCAGCAGCTCCTGTGTCCCTGTGAGATAAAATTGGTCGTTTTTTCAAAGGGCTTTGGTGTGGGAGAGTGAGTGGTTTACAAACTTCAGTTTCCTGTTGGAAAACCTGATCAAATTTACGTCAGATTGTGTCTCTGTGTGTGTGTGTGTGTGTGTGTGTGTGTGTGTGTGTGTGTGTGTGTGTGTGTGTGTGTGTGTGTGTGTGTGTGTGTGTGTGTGTGTGTGTGTGTGTGTGTGTGTGTGTGTGTGTGTGTGTGAACATCGATCTGCTCCTCAGTGACTCGACCTTTGAACGTCGCTAATTCCCACTAATCAAGTCAGCGCAGTAATAAAGAGGATTGAGGTTTATTTATTTATTTATTTACATATTTATTTATTTATTTACATGTTGATTTATTTATTTCCTGTTTCTCGTGGACGATGATGAAAACGTTGCAGTTGAAACATTCTGATCTTCAGAGAAACTTCATCATCATTTATTGACAGAATCTGCTGAATCATTTAAACACAAACATGATTTTTCATGATTTTTCCTGTTTGTAACATTTACTCTGATTCGTTAAAAAGACACTGAGTCATTGTTCATTACAAGAATACGGCTCCCACTGGTCCTTTAAATATGTGTGAGTGAAAGGGTGAATGTGTGAGTGAATGAATGGGTGAATGTGTAGGTGAATTTGTGAGTGAATGTGTGAATGAATGGTTGGATGTGTGAATGAATGTGTGAATGAATGGGTGAATGTATGAGTGAATTTTGTGAATGAATGGGTGAATGTGTGGGTAAATTTGTGAGTGAATGTGTGAATGAATGGTCGGATGTGTGAATGAACGTGTGAATGTGTGAGTGAATGAATGGGTGAATGTGTAGGTGAATTTGTGAGTGTATGTGTGAATGTATGTGTGAATGAATGGGTGAATGTGCAAGTGAATTTGTGAATGAATGGGTGAATGTGTGAGAGAATGGATGAATGAGTAAGTGAAGGGGTGAATGTAATTGTGAATGTTAATGTGTGAGTGG
>NC_139813.1:26721490-26728990 GCF_963457635.1 Microchirus variegatus
AAACTGAAGTTTGTAAACCACTCACTCTCCCACACCAAAGTCCATAGAGAAAACCAGTGATTTTAGCTCACAGGGACACAGGAGCTGCTGGTCTACTGCTGCCTCGTGTGGTCACTTTGTGTCACTGAGGTTAATCTGAATTAAGTATTTTAAAATCCGAATTCACTCAAATCAGTCATTGTAAGTTAGTGATGGAGGCAGCAGTGGATCAACAACTCCTGTGAACTTTGGTGTGAGAGAGTGAGTGACTTTGGTGTGGGAGAGTGAGTGACTTTGGTGTGGGAGAGTGCGTGACTTTGGTGTGAGAGAGTGAGTGACTTTGGTGTGGGAGAGTGAGTGACTTTGGTGTGAGAGAGTGAGTGACTTTGGTGTGAGAGAGTGAGTGACTTTGGTGTGGGAGAGTGAGTGACTTTGGTGTGGGAGAGTGAGTGACTTTGGTGTGAGAGAGTGAGGGACTTTGTTGTGGGAGAGTGAGTGACTTTGGTGTGGGAGAGTGAGTGACTTTGTTGTGGGAGAGTGAGTGACTTTAGTGTGGGAGAGTGAGTGACTTTGGTGTGGGAGAGTGAGTGACTTTGTTGTGGGAGAGTGAGTGACTTTGGTGTGGGAGAGTGAGTGACTTTGGTGTGGGAGAGTGAGTGACTTTGTTGTGGGAGAGTGAGTGACTTTGGTGTGAGAGAGTGAGTGACTTTGGTGTGGGAGAGTGAGTGACTTTGGTGTGAGAGAGTGAGTGACTTTGGTGTGGGAGAGTGAGTGACTTTGGTGTGAGAGAGTGAGTGACTTTGGTGTGGGAGAGTGAGTGACTTTGGTGTGAGAGAGTGAGTGACTTTGGTGTGAGAGAGTGAGTGACTTTGGTGTGGGAGAGTGAGTGACTTTGGTGTGGGAGAGTGAGTGACTTTGGTGTGGGAGAGTGAGTGGTTTACAAACTTTTACTGTTGGAAAAGTCTGTCTAACAGTGAAATAAAGACGTGAATGTGTTCTTAAGACATCGTAGACTTAAACTGACATCGATTGAATTTGATATATTTCCGCTAAGTGGTTAAAAACTGAAGTTTGTAAACCACTCACTCTCCCACACCAAAGTCCATAGAGTAAACCAGTGATTTTAACATCACAGAGACACAGGAGTTGTTGATCCACTGCTGCCTCCATCACTAACTTACAATGACTGATTTTGTCAATTTGGCTTTTGAAAATCTTAATTTGGATTTATTTAAGTGACACAAAGTGACCACACGAGGCAGCAGTAGACCAGCAGCTCCTGTGTCCCTGTGAGCTAAAATCACTGGTTTTCTCTATGGACTTTGGTGTGGGAGAGTGAGTGGTTTACAAACGTTTCTTGTTGGAAAACCTAATACAATTTATGCCAATTTATGTTTTGCACTCTCAGGCCACCGTAGGTTTGACTTCTGTGATCCACAGAAACTCACAAACACACACACACACACACACAGTTTCCTCTCTTTAATTCCCTCCTGTGGTGGAGGGAGAACAATGACTTCACAGCATCTGCAGCGTCTACGACGAGCTGCTCATTCATTATTTACAGCGACTGTTCCTGAACCAGAGGACGACGAGCAGAAAGAGAACAAAACACGTTTGCACAGACGCCGACGCTGACCCAGAACCAGCTGCACGGAGCGAGAAAAGACGCCTTTAATTCACTAAAAATTCAGCCGTGAAACGTCCAATATTTGAGCGAGAAGAACTCCCATCAATCACGTCACCACGGGAAACAGTCACAAAACCCCCCAGAATATTATATATATATATATATATATATATATATATATATATATAATTGAACGCTTTTAGATGTGTGTGTGTGAGTGTTTTTGGTGAAAGTGCAGCATCAGCACGTCACGGTTCACTGAAGGTTTCCAGGAAAAGGTCGATCTGAAGTGTGTTCGTACGACGCGTCGCTCGGTTAAAGATGGAAAAAGACTGATGTTTACGACGTTAGAGACACATGTTCCACGTCTGTATCTCACTGTGAGACGCACGTTTGTGAAGCGCTCTCACTCTCCCACACCAAAGTCCATAGAGAAAACCAGTGATTTTAGCTTTTTTTTTAACATCACGTCTACACAGGAGTTATTGATCCACTGCTGCCTCTGTGACTAACCTCAAATGTCTGATTTTGTCAATTCGGCTTTTGAAAATCTTGATTCAGATCATTATTAGTGACACAAAGTGACCACAAGGGGCATCAGTAGACCAGGAGCTCCTGTGTCTCCAAGAGATAAAATCACAGATTTTCTCTATGGGCTTTGGTTTGTTATGTTGGAAAAAGACTCTTATTTTGAAAGCCAGGATATATATATATATATATATATATATATATATATATATATATATATATATATGTACATGTATATGTATATGTACATGTATATGTATATATATGTATATATATATGTATGTATATGTATATATATATGTATGTATATGTATGTATATATATATGTATATGTATACATGTGTATATATGTATATATGTATACATGTATATATATATATTTGTATATGTATAAACATATGTATATATGTATACATATACATTTAGATATATAAACATATATACATGTATATATGTATATGTATATACATATATATATACATGTATATATATATGTATATGTATATATATATATACTCACAGTCCTGTATAAATAAATATAAAACACAGAATAAAGTCCATTTAAAGACAAATCCTGAATCAGACTCACAGTCACAGGATTATTAGTGTTAAGTTAATGTGATTTAAGTAAGTTAATGTAAACCTAACTAACACTTAAATGGACTCTTTTGTTGCTGTTATTCTAACACAGTATTTTCTCTGTGTATAAATATCACATGAGAGACAAAAACACTGTCTGTTATTTAGCAAAAATACCAATGAACGTAAATAATTAAATAATCCTTAAAGCGTGAGGTGAATCAGTGTTTACACAGAGATGAGGTCAGAGCTGTTTAACATATTTAACTTTAGTTTAGTTTTAATTCAGTTCTTTTCATAGTGTCTGACATCAGGGGATTTAAAAAAACTTCTTCTTCTGTGTTTTTGGAGTCAGAGGAAATAAAAACATGGTAAAATAAGATTTGGAGTAAAAACAAAAGCTGATTCAAGGATTAACTTTTACTCATGATACTAAAATACAGTCATGAAATAAACCTCAGCTCCTCATGAGCCATAATAATAACAATAATAACAATAATAACAATTATTATTATTATCCTGTCAGGTGGAAACATAATTACAGCTCCTCTCATCATTATTGATCATTCGCTGTAATGTAAGAGCGAAGATAATTATTATTCATTTAAACAACATAAACTAACCTGAACAAGAAGGAATCAAACTTATCTACTGACCTACATTCACTTTGATTTGACCTACTGACTGACTGACCTCGCCACCTACCTACCTACCTACCTACCTACCTACCTACCTACCTACCTACCTACCTACCTAGTTCCCTACCTAGTTCCCTACTTACCTACCTAGTTCCCTACCTACCTACCTACCTACTTCCCCACCTACCTAGTTCCCTACTTACCTACCTACCTAGTTCCCTACCTACCCACCTACTCACCTACCTACCTAGTTCCTTACCTACCTCCCTCCTTACCCACCTACCTACTTACCTACCTACTTACCTACCTACCTAGTTCCCTACCTACTTACCTAGTTCCTTACCTACCTCCCTCCTTACCCACCTACCTACCTCCCTCCTTACACACCTACCTACCTAGTTCCCTACCTACCTACCTACCTAGTCCCCTACTTACCTCCCTCCTTACACACCTACCTACCTAGTTCCCTACCTACCTACCTACTTCCCCACCTACCTAGTTCCCTACTTACCTACCTACCTAGTTCCCTACCTACCTACCTAGTCCCCTACTTACCTCCCTCCTTACCCACCTACCTACCTACCTAGTTCCCTACTTACCTACCTACCTCCTTACCTACCTCCTTACCTAGTTCCCTCCCTTCCTGACCAACAATGACTCTTCTTCTTCTTCTTCACTAAAACAAACCACACTTCCTGTTCAGTGTGAACGCTCCACAACTCCTGAAGTTCTTCTAAAGTCACATGACTCTCTCACACACACACACACACACACACACACACACACACACACACACACACACACACACACGCACACACACACACACACACACACACACACACTGGTTAGAGGTTGTAATTAAGGTGAAGTGAAGGGAAAATGACAGTCGCTGCTGCTTTAAAGCTCAATGTGTGATCTTTACATCTTTAGATATTCACTGTGTGTGTGTGTGTGTGTGTGTGTGCGTGATACTGTCCTCTCTCAGCCAATTATAACAACCCAACATCCACCTCTCTCTCTCTCTCTCTCTCTCTCTCTCTCTCTCTCTCTCTCTCTCTCTCTCTCTCTCTCTCTCTCTCTCTCTCTCTCTCTCTCTCTCTTTATATAAATCCTGTCTTCATTAACAAAAACCTCGTAGAGGAGAAAACTGTGACTGAACAAACGAGGACAAAGGAGAGGAAACGGTGAAGGAAAGGAAGGAAGGAGAGGAAACGGTGAAGGAAAGGAAGGAAGGAGAGGAAACGGTGAAGGAAAGGAAAGAAGGAGAGGAAAGGAAACAAAGGGAAGGATAGAACAGGGATTATGGGAGTGAGATGAAAGCAGAGGTGAAGAGTTGAGTAAAGATAAAAGAGATGAGGAGGAGGAGAGGAAGAGGAGGAGAGGAAGAGGAGGAGAGGAGGAGGAGGAGAGGAGGAGGAGAGGAAGAGGAAAGGAGGAGAGGAAGAGGAGAGGAGGAGAGGAAGAGGAGAGGAGGAGAGGAGGAGAGGAAGAGGAAAGGAGGAGGAAGAGGAGGAGAGGAGGAGAGGGAGAGGAGGAGAGGAAGAGGAGAGGAGGAAGAGGAGGAGAGGAAGAGGAGAGGAGGAGAGGAAGAGGAAAGGAGGAGAAGCAGGAGAGGAAGAGGAAAGGAGAAGAGGAAAGGAGGAGGAGGAGAGGAAGAGGCAGATGAAATTCGATTAGTTTTGTCTGCGTTCTTGTCTAAATGGAAATGTAATTTACACGACGGGAGGTGATTTAGAAGAATATTTCACTGAAGTTCCTGTTTCCTCCTCTGCTTCCTCCTCTTCCTCCTCCTCTTCCTCCTCCTCCTCTTCCTCTCATTAGCATCAGCTCTCAGTCTGTTTGCTAAACGCTGTAGTAAACGCTCGACTGTCTTGTTTAACCCTGAGCTAAAGACTCACCGTGTTAATGAGTGAATATAGAAGAACCAAGTGACTGTTGAAAACATCCAAAAAGTGTCGTTAGCTTGTGTTTTGTTTACGTTTTCATTCTTCAAACCTTTGATGAAGTGTGTATTTGTTTTCCTGACTGATAAATATCTGTTTACAGTCCGTTTACAGGAAGTTGTATTGACTTAAGCTAGTGATGTTCGTCTTTTAGCTAACTTCCTGTCCATTTGCCAGGGTTAGCATTCTCCTCTACGTCAAAATAACTCACAACAACAACTTTTCAGCTTCTTAAATACTGTAGTTATCTCAAAATAAAGTAAAAGTATTCGCTAAAATACTCAACAAACTAACAGACGATGATAAAAGCGGTCGTTAGCTTCGGCGCCCGGGAACCTGAATGACGGTGTGGGTGTGTTGAGCAGCTTGTTAAAGCCTCACTCTGCAGATTTAAGAGGCTGAAAAACTCCCACACACACACACACACACACACACACACACACACACACACACACACACACACACACACACACACACACAGGTTTAGTGTTAGAACACGGAATAAATCACATGTTTCTCAGCAGGTGGTTTCAGCTGCAGCCTCATGTATTAATATTATAATCTGTGTATTGTTATCCTGCAGTGTGTGTGTGTGCGTGTGTGTGTGTGTTGTTGTTGTTGTTGTTGTCGTTGTTTTTCCCTCCCGCCCTCTCATCTGTTCAGAGATTCACTCTGAAAGTAAATAATCACTTAATAGTGTCAGCGCTGTGTGTGTGTGTGTGTGTGTGTTCTTGCACTTCCTTAGGTTACGATAACATGCTATACTCAATTTGTCAAAAAATTTAAAAAAAATCTAATTTTGGACGATATAGTATATAGTATGACGTTTTTTGTCAAATTTTGGGTGAATTTTTTTGTCAAATTTTGGACCAAAAATTTTTTGTCAAAGATTTTTTCAAATTTTGGACGACATAGTATAGTATGACGTTTTTGTAAAATTTTGGACCAAAAATTTTAGACCAGAAATTTTGGACCAAAAATTTCAGACCAGAAATTTTGGACCAAAAATTTTAGACCAGAAATTTTGGACCAAAAATTTTAGACCAGAAATTTTGGACCAAAAATTTTAGACCAGAAATTTTGGACCAAAAATTTTAGACCAGAAATTTTGGACCAAAAATTTTAGACCAGAAATTTTGGACCAAAAATTTTAGACCAGAAATTTTGGACCAAAAATTTTGGGTCAAATTTTGTTTTTCAAATTTTGCACAACATAGTATAGTATGATGTTTTTGTCAAATTTTGGACCAAAAATTTTTGGTCAAATTTTTTTTTTTTAATTTTGCACAACATAGTATAGTATGATGTTTTTGTCAAATTTTGGACCAAAAATTTTGGGTCAAATTTTGTTTTTCAAATTTTGCACAACATAGTATAGTATGATGTTTTTGTCAAATTTTGGACCAAAAATTTCTGGTCAAATTTTTTTTTTTTAATTTTGCACAACATAGTATAGTATGAGTTTTTTGTCAAATTTTGGACCAAAAATTTTTTGTCAAAGATTTTTTCAAATTTTGGACGACATAGTATAGTATGATGGTTTTGTCAAATTTTGGACCAAAAATCTTTGGTAAACTTTTTTTTTTAAATTTTCTTCAAGCCCTTTCTGCTCTGGGGCTCCACCTGCAGACACTTTATGGTACTGCAACCAGTTGTTCTTTGTAGATGTCATTCATGAAGTAGATATTTGTAATTGTGTTGATTTATAAAGTGGAAATGCTGGTCCTCAGTATGCAGCGAGTACAAGAATGTGGTGAAATAACATTATTCTCTCTGTGATTTTTTTTGTGGTTTCATTTGTAAACAGTGTTTTTTCCGCCTGTTCCGCCTGACAATATTCTGATATAAAATACCACTGCTGCCTCGTGTGGTCACTTTGTGTCACTGAGTTAAGTCTAAATGAAGCCGAACTGACTAAATCAGTCATTGTAAGTCAGTGATGGAGGCAGCAGTGGATCAACAACTCCTGTGAACTCCTGTGTTGCTGTGATGTTAAAATCACTGGTTTTCTCTATGGACTTTGGTGTGGGAGAGTGAGTGGTTTTAAAACTTGAGTTTTTAGCCACTTAGCGGAAATATATCAAATGGATTCGATGTCAGTTTAAGTCTGTGATGTCTACAGAAAGTGTTCACGTCTTTATTTCATTGTTAAACAGACTTTTCCTTGTGTAAACTGAAGTTTGTAAATCACTCACTCTCCCAC